>NC_040903.2:128402535-128744955 GCF_004126475.2 Phyllostomus discolor | reverse complement strand
CTATATGCATGCACATTTTTGGTTGTGTTTACATGCATTTCTTTTTTTAAAAGATTTTATTTATTTTTAGAGAGAGGGGAAGGGAGGGAGAAAGAGAGGGAATGAAACATCAATGTGTGGTTGCCTCTCACGTCCCACTACTGGGGACCTGGCCTGCAACCCAGGCATGTGCCCTCACTGGCAATTGAACCAGTGACACTTTGGTTCACAGGTCCATGCTCAATCCACTGAGCTACACCAGCCAGGGCTACATGCATTTCTTAAACAGTTAAATCAAATACTATTTTTTAATGCGTGCTACCTATTTTAATTGAAGAAAGTGATTGTAATTTTATAAAAATCATATTTAATTTGAAATGCAATCAGAACTATTTGACAATTAATGGAGAATTTATCCTTATTTAGTGTGAAACACTTTGAAGTTGGAGAAATTGAGCTGCATTCACCAAACTATTTTATCAATTTTTCTTTTTTCACTAGCAACCACTTCCCTTCTTGCTGCCTATTTGGTACATAGTGGGTCTACTAGTGGTTATGATATAGCTAGCAAGTGTATTAGCAAAGGAAGCTGAGGACCTCATAAATACAGAGCTTAGGTTTAATAGTAAAGCCTTTACTGTTTAAAGTTATTTTCTTTCTATATTTTGTGTTTTAAAAAGTGGGACAAATGACTATAATTATTTCAATAACTTCTGGAAACATTTTTGATTTTATAATGCAGGCTAAAATATTTCTGATCAAATGTTTTAGTTAATGGCTAAGTGCTAGCATTGTCTAAGGCTTGTTCAAACTTTCATTGAGAAAAATGGAGAAGGGAGTTATTCTATAATCTATCAGAACAATTATAAATAAAGTCCAAGAAAGTTAAAGTATAAAGGAGTTAAAATAGAAAACCAAATTTTCTTGTTCATGTCAGTTAGAATTCCATAGAAATTAAAGTTTCATGTTTCCAGTTTCTTATTTGATCAGCCTTAACCTAGGGGCTTTTGATAGCTGGGAAGACCTTACGTTCTTTTGGCAGCTATAGCTGAAACTATCTTCTACATGATTGGATGCAGCTTTTTCAGAACCTCAGAAGAGGGATCATTCTCTCCTACGTGTCACTTTAATAAAAGAGATCAAAGATTCAACAAAACTATAAGATTGTATTATTTATGTGGTGCAATGTGCAGAATTTCTTGAATCACAAGTTAGCTGGGACTAGGCCCCTTTCTCCTCATGGGAGATACAAAACTCTTGATGGTATGGCTTTTTCTTTATGCACAGTGTTCCATTTTAAACTCTATTTCAAGAAAATGAGTCCATTTCTCATTTCTCCTCCCAAAGCACTGATTTTTCTGGGATTAACTTCCTGTGCTTAATTTCTGGGCTTTAGCAGCTGATTCCCTATATTTGGACATCCTATATTTCTATATGTATTATAGGAATGTAGAGTAAGCCTTCTAAAAGTTAACCCATTGTTGGCCTGAATATTAAATTAGACACTCCTTCAGAAACTATGAGTTGGGAGAAGAGCTCTTTTAATTAGTGTCTACATTCTGCAGTGGTTTTGAGGCAGGATAGCAAGAAGCAAGGGAGTAAGTGGAATAAGGGAAACTGAGAAAAAATAATTAACAGGGCCAAACAATTTGAGCAATTTACAGGCAGCTAATGAATCAGAGGGTTTTATCCTCCCTAACCAAGGACACAGAAGAAAATGGTTTACACATTCCAGATCATCCCGGGGCAGACCAGCCTTGATCCCAATACCTCTTCTAACACACTCTTTAAAAGTGAAACTACCTGGAAAATAACCCTGACTCCTCCATATGCACATTTTGATGAAGCAACACATCTAAGGACACACCTGGAAATCTAATGAATAGTCCTTTCAGACCTTCCCTTAAGACCTCCCTTAGGATTCCCACAGGCTAAAAAAAAAAGCCTCAAAATAAGGACCCAGCACTTGCTCTCTCTAAAGCATGCCCATACCTTTCTCCTGTAGGTGTGTATGTTGTCCCTCTTTCTCTTAAACTCTGAGGGTCCCTATCAGACTTGCAACAGGGGAACAATGGGCAGAGGCAGTTTGTCCTGGGCTTACCCTGTGAACCTGCTTCCAAGGCCCACTTTTTCCTGGACTTTCTCTCTCCTGCTGTTTCTACTACCATAGGCCCTTCCTTTGTTTTACTATCCCTAGCTTTGATAAACACACTGAAAATCATCTAGACCCATGTTGTGAAATCTTTCTTGCACAAAGTCAAGAACCCACACACTACCAGGTGGCTAGAGGCAGACCTGCTCTGGGCCCAGTCCTTGTCCAGTAACAGTTTGACCAGAGCCTACATGAAGTGATGAACTAGTGAGGAGATGTTTGACACCAACAAAGGACCATTTCATAGTCTTTGCCTTCTCTATTTTTGTTATATCTCAAAAAATGGACATATATTCCTTTCATACAATACAGTGAAAAGTTAATGGAGTAATGATCTGTTTCTAGATTGTGATTGAATCTTCCCTATAAAATTACATATTTTGCTATACATTAACTCAATAAATGCTTTATGTACAAATACTGTGCTGTGGGGTTTTCACATCAATTTTTTTCCACTTAGAGCCTTTTAACTAGGGTGGCCAAAAGATATTTTCAGTTTTCCTTTGGTCTATAATCCTCTCCCTTACTCTGCCAAAGCCATTATTCAAAGTTTCAGGTCCTAAATCTTTATTTGTTTCAATAGTATTATGTCTCCTTCAATATCCTCTATAGCTAACAAACTTTTTGCTTTATTTATTTTTTATTTTTAATAGCTATGTTTAATTTTCATTCTGACATTTTTTAAATCTGTAAACTTTCAGTTTAATTTTTGGTCCAAGACATTGCTGTGATGGCGAGGTATATTTCACCTCGTCATCACAGCAATGATTAGGTTTTGGTGGGAAAGCTCCTGTCTACACTGTATTCTGAAGTGAAAACAGATTTTCCACTAGAGAGTAGGATGACAAATAAGATATTTCCTCTGTATGTCATCAAGCAAAGTGTTTTAACAGTAACTTTGGAGTTTGTTTCTCTGCTCATCCTTTTACTCATTCAATAAATATTTATGGAATATCAACTAGTGCCAGAAATTGTTCCAAGTACTTGGAATTCAGCAATGACCAAACAAATTCTTGCTTATTCTAGTTCAGTGGCTCTCAAACTTGATTGCATATTAGAATCACCTGGGGAGATATAAAAATACCTAGGTCTTGCCCCAAACCAATTAAATCAGAAACTTGGGGGTGGAGGGAAGTTGATACAGAGGTAGTTGTTTAAACTTTCCAGGTGATTCCAATATAAATTTGAGATGTATCAATTCACAGCAAGAGTTATTCATACATCAGAAGGACCATAAGGGCTTTTTATAATTCAGGATTGCTTCAGATTCAGTAGACTGGAGTATGCCTTTGAATCTGCATTTCTAACAAGTTCCCTGGTGATGCTGATGCTGTTACTTTGGGGATTAAACTTTGAGAATAATTGAAATAGAGCCTTGACACTCAATGCATAGTAGTAGATCAGAAGCACAGGCTTTGTCTAAAAACTTGTTAGAAGTACAGAGTCTCAGACCCCACTCCATACCTAATGAGTCAGAATCTCTGTTTTTACAAGATCTCCCACGTGCATTTTGATTTATCTCCATTTTGTTAAATCAAAATACACATTAATGTTTGAGAAGGTTTGCTTCAGTGGATTTTGTTATCTGTATGTCATGTAAACAACGTATTTCATTATTCACTCTTGAATACATATTTCTTACATAAACTGATATCACACTTATCTTTGAAACAAAACACTATAGTAGTGATTTATACAGCCAGTTGGCAGGTGAAGGCAGGTGGAGGCAGATCTCAGGGTGCCTCAGGACATTTGTTTACCTGTTTCTGGACTCAGTGCTGGTAAAAGCCAGCATTGATGCACAGCTTTATCCTTCCTGTGCACACCCAGACACATGAAAGACAGCTACAAACTGTGGATTGCTTTATAGCACCAAACAGGTCACTCAGAACCAGTCACAGGCAGCATCAGACATTGGTCTATACCAGAGTCACTCCCAAGAGACACCAGACCCAATACACCCAGTGATTAGATTCAGGCAACTCCAAAGCAGAACCCAATTAACTTCACAAGTGCCATACAAAAAAGGGAGATCCCAACTGGCACCAGAATAGGGTGAGGTAAATTTCATTTAGTGTGGTTAGCATCTGCACAGCAGCTCATACACTGTGGTTGGGGTTGATCCTCACAGTCAGCCAGCCTAAGTGTTGACCACTCCCTGCCCCATGCATGAATAGGCCAATAGCAATCAAGACTCAGTTACAACAGGAAGGCCCACATGACACAAGAAACATTCCTAGAGCACACAATTCAGGTGGTCAAGGAGACTATACCACTGGGTCCCACTGGACACCTACTATATAAGGCCACTATACCAAGGCTGAGAGACATAGCAGGTCAACCTAATACACAGAAACAAACACAAAAAGGCAGCCAAAATTGGGAGAAAAGAAACATGTCCCAAATGGAAAAGCAGGAGAAATCTCCAGAAAAGAGCTAAATAAAATATAGTCAAGCAATGTACTAGCTATAGAGTTAAAAAATAATGGTTATAAGGATGCTCAACAAACTTAGTGAGAAATACAAGGAATGCAGTGAGAACTTTAACAGCATGAAAAAGTACATGGAAATAATAAAGAACCAATCATAAGTGAATAATACAATATTTGAAATGAATACATTGGAAAAAAACAGTAGGTTGGATGAAGCATAAAATCAAATCAGCAATTTGAAAGACAAGTAGAAAAAAACACACAGTCAAAGCAGGAAAATTTTTTTAAATGAGGATAGTTTAAGGGACCATAGAGACAACATAAATCAAAATAACATCCACATCATAGGAGTATAATAAGGAGAAAAGAGAGCAAGGGAACAGGAATCCTATTTGAAAAAAAAAATTACTGAAAACTTCTCTAACCTGGTGAAGGAAAAAGACAAACAAATTCAGGAAAAACCGAGTCCAAAACAAGATGAACCCAAAGCGGCCCACACCAAGACAGATCATAATTAAAATGGCAAAAGTTAAAAAGACAAACAGATAATTTTAAAAGCAGCAAGAAAAAGATGCCTACAAAGGAGGTCCCATAGAATAGCTGATTTCTCAACAGAAACATTTCAGGCCAGAAGCAATTGCATGAAATATTCAAACTACTGAAAAGCAACGTCTTACAATAAGGACTACTTACCCCTTAAGGGTATCATTTAATATTGGAGGAGTAATAAAGAACTTTCCAGACAAGAAAAAGCTAAAGGAGTTTGTTACCCACAAACCAGTATTACAAGAAAGGTTAAAGGGCCTTCCTGAAGAAGGAGAAGGGGAAGGAGAATGAGGAGAAGGAGAAGAAAAAGAAGCACAGAAACAGTTGAAGAATAAGATGGCAATAAATATGTATCTATCAATAATCACTTTAAATGTAAATAGCTTAAATATCCCAATCCAAAGGCATAGGGTGGCTGAATGGATAAGAAAACAAGACCCATATATACACTATCTACAAGAGACCCATCTCAAAATGAAAGTTACATGCAGAATTAAAGTAAAAAGATAGAAAAAGCTACTGCATGCAAATGTAAAGAAAATAAAAGCTGCAGTAGTGACATTTATAATATCTGACAAAATAGACTTTAAAATAAAGTCTATAGTAAGAGACACAAAAGAACACCACATAATGATAAAGGAAGCAATTCAATAAGAAAATATAACCCTTGTAAACATTTATGCACTCAATACAGGTGCACCTAAATATATAAAGAAAATCTTTGTGAATAAAAAGAGAGATATTTACAGTAATACAGTCATAGTAGGAGATTTTAACACACCATTGACATCAATGGATAGATATTTCAGACAGAAATTCAACACAGAAACAGTGGCCTTAAATGACACACTACATTAAATATATTTAATTGACATATTCAGAGCATTTCACCAAGAACTGCGGAATATACATTCTTTTCAAGTGCATATGGAACATATTTTGGGATAGATCACATTTTAGGACACAAATCAACTCTCAATTAAAGTATAAAAAGATTGAAATCATATTAAGCATCTTGTATGACCATAGTCTATGAAACTAGAGATCAATCACACACACACCAGCCCTGAAATACATAAACACATAGAGGCTTAATAACATGTTAATAAACAATGAATGAACTAACAATGAGATCAAAAAAGGAAATCAAAAGATACCCTGAAACCAATGAAAATAAGAACACACCAACTGAAAAAATCTCTGGGGCAGAGTGAAAGCAGTCGTGAGAGGGAAATTCATAGCATTACAGACCTATCTCCAAAAAACAAGGAAAATCTCAAATAAACAATCTAACTTTATACTTCAAGAAACTTGATAAAGAAGAAGAAACAAAGCCCAAAGTGAGTAGAAGAAACAAAATATTAAAGATCAGAGCAGAAATAAATGAAATAGAGTCAAATAAACAATATATCAATGAATCCAAGAGCTGGTTCTTTGAAAAGGTAAACAGAATTTAATAAGACTATTAAAAAATGAGTGAGGACCCAAATAAATACAACCAGAAATTAACAAGCAAGCAAAATATAACCAGAGATATTGAAATAAGGAAGAAACTGACTAGCTAGATGGAATGGGGAGGGGGATAATAGGGGAAAGAAGGGGAAGGGTTGTCCAAGAACATGTATAAAGGACCCATGGACAGAACCAAAGAGGGGTAGGGCTGAGGATACAAGGTGGGGTGGGTGGGGTGGGGATACAACTGGCACTAGAGAAATACAAGACTATGCAGCAGAAAGAAAGAACTCCTACCCTTGACAGCAGCATATATGGAACTGGAGAGTATTATGATAAGTGAAATAAGTCAGGTGGGAAAAAACAGATACCATATAATCTCACTTATAAGTGGAACCTAATCAGTAAAACAAATAAGCAAGCAAAATATAACATTGTAATAGAGACATTGAAATAAAGAACAAACAGTGACCAGAGGGGAGGAGGGAAGGAGATAAGGGGGGAAAGAAGAGGAAGAGTCAAGTCAAGGAATATGTATAAAGGACCCATGGACATGGAGAGTGTGGGGGGAGGATTGAATGTGGGAGAGGGGGGATGGGCGGGGGGAGAGTAATGGGGGTAAAATGGAAACAACTGTACTTGAACAACAATAAAAATCTTAAAAATTATCATTGATTATCTGACATTCAAATTTTAAAAAAGAAATACAAATGATTGTAAGAAAATATTAACCACCATATTCTAACAAATTGGACAATCTGGATGAAATTGATAAATTTATAGAAACATACAATCTTCCAAAACTGCATAAAAATCAGAAAATCTGAGTAGCCAGATCACAACTAATAAAATTGAAGCAATAGCCAACTAAACAAAAGTCCTAGACCAGATCACTTCACAGGTGAATTTTACCAAACATTCAATGAAGAACTAACACCTATCCTCAAACTATTCAAAAAAAAAAACACAAGAGGATGGAAGACTCCCAACCTCATTATAAAAGGCCAGCAATATCCTAATTGTAAGACCAGACAAAGACACTACAAAAAAGAAAATCATAGGCAAATATCTCTGATGAACTTAGATGCTAAAATCCTCAACAAAATATTAGCAAACCAGATCCAATAATACATTAAAAAGATCATATATCATTATCTAATGGGATTTATACCAGGGATGGAAGGTTGATACAATATCTGCAAATCAATAAACATGGTACACCATATAAACAAACAGAAGGATAAAAATTACATGACTACATAAATAGATGCAGAAAAGTATATTTGATAAAATCCAGCACCAATTTATTTTTTTAAATTTTTAACTTTTTTTAATATTCAATTTATTTTATTTTTTTATTTTAATCTTTGTTCAAGTACAGTTTTCTCCCTTCTACTCCCATTTCAGTCCACCCACCCAACCCTCCCCACTTCCTTCACATTACCATCCTCCCCCTAGTTTTTGTCCATGTGTCCTTTAAATTTGTTCCTGTAAACCCTACCCATTCTCCCCTGAAACTCCCTCTTCTCTCCCCTCTGGTCACCGTCAGTCTGTCCTCTATTTCAGTGACTTTGTTTATATTTTGCTTTTTCTTTGTTTTGTTGTTTAGGTTCCTGTTAAAGGTGAAATCATATGGTATTTGTCTTTCACTGCCTGGCTTATTTCGCTTAGCATAATGCTTTCCAGCTCCATCCATGCTGTTGCAAAGGGCAGGGGCTCCTTCTTTCTTTCTGCTGCATAGAATTCCATTGTGTAAATGTACCATAGTTTTTTTGATCCATTCATTTACTGGAGGGCATCTAGATTTCTACCAACACCTAGCTATTGTAAATTGTGCTGCTATGAGGATCAGAGTGAAAAGGTTCTTTTGTATTGGTGTTTTAGTGTTCTTAGGATATAGTCCCAGCAGTGGAATTGCTGGGTCAAAAGGCAGATCCATTTTTAGTTTTCTGAGGAAGTTCCATACTGCTTTCCATAGTGGTTGTACAAGTCTGCAGTCCCACCAAGAGTGCACTAGGGTCCCCTTTTCTCCACAACCTCTCCAACACTTGTTGTTTGTTGCTTTGTTTATGATGGCCATTCTGATTGGTGTGAAGTGGTATCTCATTGTGGTTCTAATTTGCATCTCTCTGATAGCTAGCGATCTTGAACATCGTTTCATGTGTCTTTGGATCTTCTATATGTCCTCCTTGTAGAAGTGTCTGTTCAAGTCCTTTGCCCATTTTTTGATTGGGTTGCTTGTCTTAGAGTGAGTCATGTAAGTTCTTTATATATTTTGGAGATTAAACCCTTGTCTGAGATATTATTGGCAAATATGTTTTCCCGTACAGTTGATTCTCTTTTTATTTTGATACTGTTTTCTTTAGCTGTGCAAAAGCATTTAATTTTGATGAGGTCCCATTTGTTTATTCTTTCCTTTATGTCCCTTGCTCTAAGAGACATGTCAGTAAAAAAGTTTCTGCATGAAATATCTGAGATTTTCCTACCTATATTCTCTTCTAGGACTTTCATGGTGTCACAGTTTATATTTAAGTCTTTTATCCACCTTGAATTTATTTTTGTATAATGTAAGTTGGTGCTCGAGTTTCATTTTTTTGCATGTAGCTGTCCAGTTCTCCCAACACCATTTGTTGAAGAAGCTATTTCTATTCCATTTTATGTTGCTGCCTCCTTTGTCAAATATTAATTGACTGTAGAGGCTTGGGTTTATTCCTGGGCTCTCTGTTCTGTTCCATTGGTCCCTGTGCCTGTTTTTTAGCCAGTACCAAGCTGTTTTGATTACAGTGGCCTTGTAGTATAGTTTAGTGTCAGGTATTGTGATTCCTCCTACTTTACTCTTCTTTCTCAAAATTGCAGCAGCTATTCGGGGTCGTTTATGGTTCCATATAAATTTGTTGAAGTGTTTGTTCTATGTCCGTGAAATAAGCCATTGGTGCTTTAATAGGTATTGCATTGAATGTGTAAATTGCTTTGGGTAGTATGGACATTTTGATGATATTAATTTTTGCAACCATGAACATGGTATATGTTTTTATTTGTTTGTGTCTTCTTTGATTTCTTTCCTCAGTGTTATGCAGTTTTCTGAATACAGGTCTTTTATCTCTCTGGTTAGGCTTATTCCTAGGTATTTTATTTTTCTTTTTGCTATTTCAAGTGGGATTTTTTTCTTGATTTCTGCTTCTGCTGTTTCATTGTTGGTATACAGAAATGCCTTTGATTTCTGGATATTGACTTTGTATCCTGCTGTTTTGCCAAATTCATTTATTAGGTCAAGCAGTTTTTTGGTGGAGTCTATAGGATTTTCTTTTTCTTTTTTTAATATTTTTATTTATTTATTTTTTAGAGAGGGAAGGGAGGGAGATAGAGAGAGAGAGAGAGAAACATCAATGTGCTGTTGCTGGGGATTATGGCCTGCAACCCAGGAATGTACCCTGGCTGGGAATCGAACCTGGGACACTTTGGTTCCCAGCTCGCACTCAGTCTGAGCTACGCCAGCCAGGGCTAGGATTTTCTATGTACACTATCATGTCTTCTGCAAACAGTGACAGTTTTGTTTCCTCCTTTCTGATTTGGATGCCTTTTACTTCTTTTTCTTGGCTGATCACTGTGACTAAAACTTCCAGTACTATATTGAATAGAACTGGTGAAAGTGGACAGCCTTGTCTTGTTCCTGATCTTAGTGGAAAAGATTTAAATTTTTGCCTATTGAGTAGGATGTTGGCTGAAGGTCCCTCATATATGGCCTTTATTATGCTGAGGAATGCTCCCTCTATTCCTACTTTGCCGAGTGTTTTTATCAAAAATGGGTGCTGTACCATATCAAATGCTTTTTCCACATCTATTGATATGATCATGTGATTTTTGTCTTTGCTTTTGTTCATGTGATGTATTACATTTACTGATTTGTGAATATTGTACCATCCTTGCATCCCTGGAATGAATCCCACTTGGTCATGGGGTATGATCTTTTTAATGTACTGTTGGATGCGGTTTACCAATATTTTGTTGAGGATATTAGCATCAATGTTCATCAGTGATATTGGCCTGAAGTTTTCTTTCTTTGTTGTGTCTTTATCTGGCTTTGGAATTAGGATGATGTTGGCCTCACCAAAAGAGTTTGGGAGTCTTCTATCTTTTTGAATTTTTTGGAATAGTCTGTGAAGGATAGGGGTTAGCTCTTTCTTAAATGCTTTGTAGAATTCTCCTGTGAAACCATCTGGTCCTGGGCTTTTGTGTGTTGGGAGTTTTTTGATTACTGCTTCAATTTCTTTTGTTGTTATTGGTCTGTTCAGGCTTTCTGCTTCTTTTTCATTGAGTTTTGGAAGATTATATTTGTCTAGAAATTTGTCCATTTCATCTAGGTTTTCCAATTTCTTGGCATACAGTTCTTCATAGTAATTTCTTACAATCCTTTGTACTTCTGTGGTATCTGTTGTAATCTCTCCTCTTTCGTTTCTGATTGTGTTTACTTGGATCCTTTCTCTTTTTTTCTTGATGAGTCTGCTTAAAGGCTTGTGGATTTTGTTTATTTTTTTGAAGAACCAGCTCTTGGATTCATTGATCCTTAGAATTGTGCTTTTAGTCTCTATGTCATTTAATTCTGCTCTGATCTTGGTTATTTCCTTCCTTCTGCTTGCTCTGGGCTGTCTTTGTTGTTGTTCCTTGAGTTCTTGTAGACATAGGGTTAGGTTGTTTGTTTGAAATGTTTCTAACTTTTTTAGGTGGGCCTGTATCGCTATGAACTTCCCTCTCAGGTCTGCCTTGGCTGTGTCCCATAAGTTTTGGGTTGTTGTGAGTTCATTTTCATTTGTTTCCAGAAACCTTTTGATTTCCTCCCTAATATCATACTTGACCTGTTCATTGTTTAATAGCATGGTGTTTAATCTCCATGATTTTGAATGTTTTGGGTTTTTTCCTTGGGGTTGGTTTCTATCTTTAGTCCCTTGTGATTTGAGAAATCGTTTGGTATGATTTCAATTTTTTTAAAAATTCTTGAGGCTTGCTTTGTATCTTATCATGTGGTCTATCTTTGAAAATGTTCCATATATATTTGAAAAGAATGTGTATTTAGCTTCTTTGGGATGGAGAGCTCTGTATATATCAGTAAAGCGCATTTCATCTAGGGTATTGTTCAATGCCAGAATACCTTTGAGGATATTTTGTTTAGAAGATCTGTCCATTTTTTGATAGTGGGGTGTTAAAATCCCCTACAATAATTGTGTTGCTGTCAATATCCTTCTTAAAGTCCTCTAAGATTTTCTTTATGTATTTGGGTGCTCCTATGTTGGGTGCATATATATATATATATATATATACAATATTTATATCTTCTTGGTGGATTCTTCCCTTGAGTATTATGAAATGTCCTTCTGGCTCTCTCTTAATGGCCCTTTTTAGTAAGTCTATTTTGTCTGATATGAGTATTGCTACCCCAGCTTTTTTTCCCTGTCCATTTGCTTGGAAAATTTGTTTCCAGCCCTTCACTTTCAGCCTGTGCAGGTCTTTTATCCTGAGGTGGGTCTCTTGTAGGCAACATATATGTGGGTCATGTTTTCTTATCCAATAAGCTATTCTATGTTTTTTGATTGGAGCATTTAATCCATTTATGTTTAAGGTTATTATTGATAGGCACTTATTAATCGCCTTTTATGTACATGTGTTCCTATCTCTGTCTCTCTTTTCCTTTTTTTCCTTAAAGCAGTCCCTTTAGCATCTCTTGCAGTGCTGGTTTGGTGGAGGTGTATTCTTTTAGACTTCTTTTGTCTGAGAAGCTTCCTATTTGGCCTTCTATCTTGATTGACAGCCTTGCTGGGTAAAGTAGCCTTGGTTGGAGACCTCTGGTTCTCATTACTTGGAATATTTCTTGCCAATCTCTTCTGGCTTGAAGTGTTTCCATTGAGAAGTCAGCTGCTAACTTTATTTGGGGCTGCCTTGTATGTTACTTCCTGGTTCTCCCTTGCTGCCTTTAATATTCTCTCTTTGTCTTGGTATTTTGCCATTTTAATTATGATGTGTCTTGAGGTGGGCCTCTTTGGGTTCCTCTTGATTGGGATTCTCTGTGTTTCCTGGATTTGTGTGACTTTTTCTCTCATCAAATTAGGGAAGTTTTCCATCATTACTTTTTCAAATAGGTGTTCTATCCCTTGCTCTTCTTCTTCTCCTTCTGGTTTCCCTATTATATGGATATTATTAAGTTTCATACTGTCTTGCATTTCTCTGAATCCCTCTTCATTCTTTCTGAGTCTCTTTTCCTTTTGTTGCTCTTTCTGGGTGTTTTCTTCTACTTTGTCCTCCAGCTCGCTGATCCAATCTTCTACTTCATCGGTCCTGCTTTTCATTCCTTCTACTGTGTTCTTCAGTTCAGAAATTGTATTCTTCATTTCCTCTTGGCCCTTGTTGAGAGTTTCTATTTCCTTTTTCATGTTGATGTAGTTTTCAGTGAGTTCATTGTAGCTTCCCTGTAGTTTCTGGTAGCTCATTGTGAGCTCATTGAGCTTCCTGACAATCATTGCTTTGAACTCAATATCTGATAGTTGAATTGCCTCTATTTCATTTAGCATTCTTTCTGAGGCTTCCTCCTTTTCTTTCATTTGGGGATTGTTTCTTTGTGTTCCCATTGTTTGTGAGACTCTTCTTGTTAGCCTCAGCTTCTTAAATTGATCTCTTCTGGCTCCCTGGGTTTGTGGTGTGAACTTCTTTAGTAGAATAGCTGTGAGTTTCAGTGCTGCAGTTTCCTTGATCTCCCAAGCTCACTGGTCTTGGGCTGTCATTTAAGTTGGCTTTGTGTTTGTCTTTGGGTTTTGATTGTTGGTGGGTCTTTCTTTGGTGGTTCCTTCCCACCAGCTGGTTAAATGAGGGTCACTCTGTTCACCACCTCTTGTATTTTTTTGTGCAGGTGAGGGCAGGTTGTATTGAAACTGGTTCTTCTGTGTGTAAAAGGTTTTAAGAATTCTCTCTTGCTCTTGTTCAGTTGTTTGTATTGGGTACTGTCTCTACTGTTTAGTTGTATTTCCAGATAGGTCCTGGATTGAGGTTTGTGTGGTTACCACTCCCTGCTTCATTTTCTTCTGTTGTTATCTGTTAGTGGTTCCTTTGTTGTTGGGTTTCCTCTTCCAGTGGGTATCCTGGTGTTCACCACTTCTACTTACTCTTTTTTGTGATCCGTTGGAGGGGGAAGGCAAAATGGTTTAAGACAGCAAGATAGTATTCTATGATATTTACAGTAGCAGCCAGTAGAGAAGAAATAGGACATCCTTTGACTATGTATAGTGTTAACCATGATCTACCCAGCTAGCTGATTTTTAGAAAGGATGGAAAGAAGATAAGACTGTTGTTGGGGAAGGAAGGATTGTGAGTTGGATCTAGAAAGCAGTGAGGTTATGGGAGGTCAGATAATAAGGTAAGGTGAGAGTAAAAGATAGTAAATAGGTGTAGTGTGTGAGAGAATATAGTTAACCACTACAGTAATGAAGTTCAGGAAACTTTGAAATGGGCTAAGTTCTGGCAGGGGTGTTGTGAGGTAATTACAATTGCATGGAACAGCAATTATTTACAATAATATTAGGGCAACGATGATATGACAGAATCTATGAGATCTAGGTAACAAGAATAGAGAGTACAGAACCTCTAGTAGGGTGCTAATGGGACACAGGTGAGTTTTAAGGACAGTAGACTAGCAATACACTATGAAAGAGATATCAGGGGAAAGCTGTAAGGTCATACAAAATAACCAGCCTAGCAAAGCAGACTATACAAAAAGAAGAGGGATACAAAAATACTATTAAAAAAAGATGTAAGAATACTGGAAAAATAATAATAATAAAAATATGCAATAACTTGCAGGTTCTCTGTAATAGCAGAGTGAAATTTGTCTCACTGTCCCAGCTGTTGTGATGCCCGCTCTTTGGGTTCAAGTTTAGTCTTTTCACAGATCCAGGGTTTTGTCTTACTTGTAGGTATTTAAAAAAAATAAAAATAAAAAAGGCAGACAAAGGAAGGAAGAAGATATAAAATTGGAGGAAAGAAAGGAGGAAGGAATAAAACAGAAAGCAGGAAAGAGAGGAAAAAGAAATTAAAAGAGAATAAAAATAATAAAAATTTAAAAATTAAGAATCATTTTAAAAAGTAGAATCAATTTAAAAAGTCTCCTGGTTTCAAAGTAGCCAAACAGGTTTTTCTGGTCTTGCTGGCTGTGGCATGCTGTTGGGTGATTGGTATGACTTTTCTTCCTTGGTCAGAGGCGCACGCACTGTCTGAGAAGCTAACGTGGCTCTTCAGCCCTGCACCCCGTGTGTGGGAATCAGGCCTTTCCCCAGGGCTACTACTGTGTACTGGGGTGTGGGGCAGCTCTCCCCATGCGCCCGTGCCTGTGTGCCGTTGGCTGGGTGGCAGGGAGGCTGAAGCGATTGATCACTTTAAGAGAATTCCCCAAACAGTGTTTGTCTTTTCACTCATTCCTCTTGAGAAATTCCTTCAGTTCAAGTCTGCTGCTCCACACAGTGGCCTGGCTCTTTCGCAGCCAAACTCTCCAGCCAGACGAGTGACTATGGGAATCAGGGCCTGCTGAGTGACCCAGCCCCTCTGATGTCCATTGCCTCCAAAGGTGCTCACAGCCCTTGTGTGTTTGCTAGCACCTGGATTCCTCCCAGTGCCACTCAGACCCTGTTTGTCTGGGGAGGGAGCAGTTGTCTGGCCTCTCTCCCAAGGACTCTGTGGCAAACCGAGCACCAGGTGCTGGGCCTGGGGCTGCAGCCCAAGGACCCCACGCTGGTCCCTGGGACCCTACCTTGTTGCAGCACTCTTCTTAGGGTCCGGTTTTTTCGGTTCCACCACATTCCTTGGTCCCTTATTTTCACATATGCTGAAGTATGTCGGTTGCTTGCTTCTCTACTCCATAGATCGGTCAGGATTTTCTCCCCTGAGCAGAGGGAAGCCGAATCTGCTCCTTCCTACTCTGACGCCATCTTAGATCCCAATCCAGCACCAATTTATGATAAAAACTCAGCAAAGTGGAAATAGAGGGAATATACCTCAATGTAATAAAGGCCATATATGACAAAACCACAGCCAACATCATACACAATGGACAAAGATTATAAGTATTTCTGTTCAGACAAGGGACAAGATGGGAGTGTCTGCTTTCACCACTCTTATTCGACATAGTACTGGAAGTTCTAGCCACAGCAATCAGACAGGAAGAAATAAAAGGCATCCAAATTGGAAAGAAAAAAAGCAAAACTCACCATTTGTAGATGATATGATACTGTTTATAGAGAACCCTAAAGATTCTACCAAAAAATACTAGTCGTGGTAAATAAATTTAGTAAAGTAGCAAGATACAAATATCCAATAATCAGTTGCATTTTCATACACCAATATTAGACTATCAGAAAGGGAAGCTAAGAAAACAATACCATTTACAATTGCATTAAAAATACCTAGGAATACATTTAATCAAGGAGAAAAAAGACCTGTTTTTCGAAAATTATAAGACACTAATAAAATAAATTGAAAGAGATACAAAGAAGTAGAAGCATAAACCTGTTCATGGATAGAAATAATTAACATCATTAAAATGTTCATACTACCAAAAGCAATCTATAGATTCAATGCAATTGCTGTCAAGATACCAATAGTGTATTTCAGAGAAGTAGAACAAATATTCCAAAATTTGTGTGGAACACAAAAGACCATGTATAGCCACAAACATGTGAGAAAAAAAAAAATGAAGTTGGAGGAATCACTCTACCTGATATCAAACTATACCGGAAGTCTATAGTAATCAAAACAGCCTGGTACTGTCATAAAAACAGGCCCATAGACCAATGGAACAGAATAGAGAGCCCAGGAATAAACCTAAGTCTTTACAGTCAATTAATATTCGACAAAGGAGGCAGCAACATAAAATGGAGTAAAATAGCCTCTTCAACAAATGGTGTTGGGAAACTGAACAACTACATGCAAAAAAATGAAACTTGAGCACCAACTTACACCATACACAAAAATAAATTCAAGGTGGATAAAAGATTTAAATATAAGTCATGATACCATTAAAGTCCTAGAGGAGAACACAGGCAGGAAAATCTCAGGTATTTCACACAGCAATATTTTCACTAATATGTCCCCTAGACTAAGGGACATAAAGGAAGTGGGATCTCATCAAAATAAAAAGTTTCTGCACAGCTAAAGAAAACTATTAAAATAAAAAGAGAACCAACCATCTGGGAAAACATATTTGCCAATGATACCTCAGACAAGGGTCTAATCTCCAAAATATACAAAGAACTCACATGACTCACTCTAAGAAGACAAGCAACCCAATTAAAAAATGGGCAAAGGACTTGAACAGACACTTCTCCAAGGAGGACATACAGAGGATCCAGAGACACATGAAAAGATGCTTAGTATCGCTAGCTATCACAGAGATGCAAACTAAAATCACAATGAGATACCACTTCACACTGGTCAGAATGGCCATCATAAACAAAGCAACAAACAACAAGTGTTGGAGAGGTTGTGGAGAAAAGGGAACCCTAGTGCACTGTTGGTGGGATTGTAGACTGGTACAACCACTGTGGAAAACAGTATGGAGTTTTCTCAGAAGAGTAAAAATAGATCTGCTTTTTGATCCAGTAATTCCACTGCTGGGATTATATCCTAAGAACCATGAAACACCAATCCAAAAGAACCTATGCACCCCAAGGGTCATAGCAGCACAATTTACAATAGCCAAATGTTAGAAGCAAGCTAGGTGCCCATCAGTAAATGAATGGATCAAAAAACTCTGGTACATTTACACAATGGAATTCTATGCAGCAGAAAGAAAGGAGGAGCTCCTGCCCTTTGCAACAGCATGGATGGAGCTGGAAAGCATTATGCTAAGTGAAATAAGCCAGGCAGTGAAAGACAAATACCATATGATCTCAACTTTAACAAAACAAGGTGACCAAATTAGGTCTCTAGTTAGGGACCTAATCAACAAAACAAACAAACAGGCAAAATATAACTAAAGACAGTGAAGTTGAGAATAGGCTGACAGTGACCAGAGGAGAGAGGGGAGGGAATTTCAGGGGAAAAGGGGAAGGGTTTGCAGGAACAAATATAAAGGATACACGGACAATAACAAAGGGGGTGGAAATGGGAGGGAGGTGGGGAGGGCTGGGGGTTGGGCTGGGGTGGGGGTTAAAGGCAGAAAACTGTGCTTGAACAACACTTAAAACAAAAATTAAAGAAAAAAACAAAAAAAACCCCAAACAGCATGGAACTGGCATAAAAACAGACAAATAGATCAATGAAACAGAATAGAGAGAGAGGCAAGGAATAAACCCATCCCTTTATGGTCAATTACTATTTGATAAAGGGGGCAAAACATACAGTAAGCTAAAGATAGTCTAGTCAATCAATGGTGTTGAGAAAACTGGACAGATAAGCATGACATAATGAAACTAGATCACCTTCTTACACCATAGAAAAGAATAAACTGAAAATGGATTAAAGACTTAAATGTTAGACCTGAAGCAATAAAAATCCTGGAAGAAAACATAAGCAGTAAAATCTATGATATCTCTTGTAGCAATAGTTGTTTTGATATTCTCCTTGGGCAAGAAAAAAAAGAAAAAACTAAACAAATAGTATTACATTAAACTAAAAACTTTTCCACAGTAAAGAAAACTATCAACAAAACAAAAAGCCAACCTACTGAATGGGAGAATGTATTTGCCAATGATTCATCTGATAAGGGGTTAATTTCCAAAGTTTATAAAGAACTTACAAAACCCAGAACTAAAAAATCAAACTAACCTTTAAAAAATGGGAAAAGGAGCCTTGGCTAGGTAGCTCGGTTAGGTAGAGCATCGACCCAGTATGCTGAGGTTGTGGGTTCAACACCTGGTCAGGGCACATACAAGTATCAATTAAAGAATGCATAAATAAGTAGAACAAGTTGATGTTCCTCACCCTTTCTTTCTTTCTTCTCTCTCTAAAACTATCAATAAATAAAAAAGTGGCAAAGGACCTGAATGGATACTTCTCCAAAGAGGACATACAATTTCATCCATGCTGTTGTGAAGGGTAGAAAGCATTATGCTTAGTGAAATAAGCCAGGTGGTGAAAGACAAATACTATATGATCTCACCTATAAGTGGAACCTAATCAACAAAACCAACAAGCAAACAAAATATAACCCGAGATATTGAAAAAAGAACAGACTGACAGTAACCAGAGGGGAGGGTGAAGAGGGATAATTGGGGAAAATAGAAGAAGGGCCATCAAGAAACATGTATAAAGGACACATGGACAAAGGCAAAGGTGGGTAGGATCGATGGAGGGAGGTGGGACTGGGTGGGGTGGGAGGTATGGTGGGGGGAAAATGGAGACAACTGTACTTGAACAACAATAAAAATATAAATATGAAAAAGGTAACATGCAGATGGCCAACAGACACAAAAAGATGCTGAACATCACTAATCCTCAGAGAAATGCAAATTAAAATCACAATGAGATATCACCTCACACCTATTAGAATGGCTATCATCAATAAATTTACAAACCACAAGTCCTGGTGAGGATGTGGAGAAAGGGGAACTCTTTTGCATTGTTGGTAGGAATGCAGACTGATGCAGCCACTTTTCAGTGGTTTAATTTTTAAAAATTAAAAATGAAACTACCTTATGACCCGGAGGTTCCACTTCTGGGAATATATCCAATGAAACCTGAAACACTAATAAGAAAGCATATATGAACCCTATGTTTTATTGCATCATTATTTACGATAGCCAGACTTGGAACTGCCCATTGGTAAGTAAGTGGATAAAAAAAGCTGTGGTACATTTACATGATGCAATACTACTTGGCTATAAAAGAAAAGAAGGAAATTTTACCCTTTGTGACAGCATGGATAGACCTGGAGTGTATTTGTTAAGTGAAATAAACCAGTCAGAGAAAGACAAGTGCCATATGATTTCACCTATATATGGAATCTAATGAACAAAATACATTAACAAATGAAATAGAAACCGACTCATAGATATAAGGACAGACTGAAAGCTGTCAGAAGGGAGGGGGCTACCTAGGTTGGGTGAAAAACGTGAACGGATGAGCCAAAAAAACAAAACACCCCAAACAACCCTAACCTAACAGCAACAGTATGTTGATTACCAGAGGATTTGCAGGAGGTTGAAGAGTGTATGGTGGACATAAATAGTGATAGTAAGAGACTTGACTTGATATAGTGAACATATGATAAAATGTACAGATTAGATATTATAGGATTGTGCACATGAAACCTGTATAATTTTATTTACCAATGTCACCCCAATAAATTCAATAAACAAAAAATAAAAAATATTAAAAACCTACAAACATCAAAAAAAGAAATGTATGCAATATTTTTTAAAGCTAACTATGCCTATGACTCGGGCCTGTGAACTATATCATGAACCATAATCAAGGTAGATATTGTTACCCTTCTCTCAGGGTCTCAGACCAGGTAGAAGCCCAACTTTGATGGCTCCCTTATGCCAAGTTGCAATGCTCCCTCTTGTAATAAAAATATGCCAACTTTATTTTTCCTTTGGATAAAACCAATTAGCTAATGCTCCCTAACTACTAAATGAATTTGGGGTGAACTATGTGTGACAAATGGTGCTGTCAAATGCTCTTAAAGACTAGTTACTGTTTCTCTTGAGAACGTGTCTATAATGGGCTGTAGTTGTTTGGGTACATGAAGGGTGAGATTTTTATAGATCTTTGCAATCTTTTAGCAGATTGCCTGTGGTGCACATCTCATTCTGAGTTAATGCTCATTCAATGATAAAATTGTTTTTTTCTCTTCTGTCTTTGTGGAGAAGTTTTCTGGGTGAAGAGGAAATTTTATTTATGTCATTCTCATTAGGCTCTAGTCAGCGTTTATTAACTTTCTACAGTATTCTCTTTTCCAAGCTAGCCATGGCACTCATTCTGCATATATGATGTTTTGAGGGGGTAAGGATGAGAAGGAATACTGGCAGAATATATTATTAGTCTTATAAAGATAAAATAGTCTAATTCAGATATTTTGTTTCCAAGCTTATAAAGAGCAACTCTTAATTTTAAAGTTTTTTAGTCATATAAAAGTGGAGAAGATAGTATCATGAACCCCTCTGTACCCATCTCTCAGCTTTAACAATTAAGAATTTTTTACAATCTGGTTTCATCTACATTTACATTTGATTTTTTTTCTGAGGTGTTTTAAAGCTAAATGTAGACATCCTACCTTATCATTTAACCTGAAAATACTTCAGTATGTGTCTCTAACATATTTCTTTTAAAAATATAACCGTAATTATTCACAATAGCCAAAATATGGAATCAGCAGAAACGCCCATCAGTAGATAAATGGATAAACAAATTGTGGTACATATGTCCAGTGTAATAATATTTAACCATAACATAGTACAATGTGGATGAACCTTGAAAACATTGTGCTAAATGGAAGAGGCTAGATACAAAAAGTCACACATTGTATGACTCCATTTATATAAAATACAGAATAGACAAATCCTTAGAGACAGAATGAAAATTGGTGGTTGCCATGGCCTATGAAGGAGGAGGAATGGGAGGAAACTACTTTATGGGGAAGGGACTTTACTATGGAGTGCAACTATTTTGGAACTAGGTGGAAGTGGTGGTTGGACTTTATGAATGGAAAATTTTAGTACCTTAGGATCTTTTATAGGACAATAATAAATAAAGAGTTGAATATTTAAAGGAATTACAAATGTAAAAAGTTACAGTGTGAACAAATATTGTGCTGAGAGAGAAAATGATTGAGAAATTCTTTTAGATAGCAGTCAGAAAAGACCTTTCTGAGGCTATGATATTTCAACTAAGGTCTAGAAGTTGAAGAGACTGGCTTCCAGCAGAGTCAAGGGTTTTGAGGTGAGAGAGGTTGGCATATTTGAGAGCCTGAGTAATGATGTGGGTAACTGATGTGTCAGTGTTCTTTCCCTTTATCTGCCTTATAATGTACATGGACAAATGGTACTTAACTATACAGTTAGTGAAAGAATGGTGAGTCATTATCTACTCTTCCCTCAAATCATAATGGAATGAGATGTTTATGCATATTGGGGCAAGGGTAAATACATTTTTATTTCTTTATTACCTTGTTCATTTTTAAACTGAATAAGACAAAGAGGTAAGAAAAATGTTGATAATACTGGATATATACTACTATACTAGGTATGTATGTATATATGTGTGTGTGTATAATATATTCAATATATATCCAGGATATAATCCTAGGTGTCTGTTTAATATATAATGTGGATACTACTAAGATAAAATAATGAAAGTTACTGAAGAGAGAAGAGAGAAACTGCAAAGCCAGAATTCCATAGGAACCTAGGGTCGGAGAAGGACATGGAGGACTGTAGAGAGAGGAAGGGGGCAGCATTGGGGAGGAAACCATTTTCTCTGGTGTGTGTTGCACAGAAATCAGCTGAGGGTCATCTTTGCCTCCTCCAGCCATGTGCCTCAAAACAAATCATTTTACTTCTGGATACATCAGCTGTAACATGGGAATTTTAATACTACTACTTATTCTACAGGGGTTACGTGACCTTTAATGAGATCATGATTAAAATGGGCTCAGCAGGATGTGTGAGACAAAGTAAACCCTTAAATGTTGACTTCTGCTGTGGATTTTGCATTTTTTTTTGTTCCTTAGCTTTCTAGACCTTTTCAAGTTCATGTTTTGTTCTATGCTTTTATATCTGGAATTCACATTTTGACTTTTTACTTCCTGGGCTTTAAAAAATGCCTCTATAGAGAAATGTTTTTAAGTTCTGAATGGCCCAGTTTTTTTCTTCAATCTCTCAGTACATTTGAAGTAAATAAGAAGCTTCTCTATTACTAGAACCTATGTTTTTGACTGTAGTCAGTATATTCACATTGGTCATTCAAACAGCTAAGTGGTAATTAAGTTCAACCATTATTAAAAATATGTAGTATTTTTTCTTTTTAAAGTATATTTTATTGATTATACTATTACAATTATCCAATTTCTTTTTCCCCTTTCTGCCCCCTCTGCCCTGTACCCCCACACCCTCCAACATTCCCCATCCCCTTGTTCATGTCCAGGGGTTATACATATAAGTTCTTTGGCTTGTCTATTTCCTATACTATTGTTAACTTACCCTTGTCTATTTTGTGCCCACCAATTATGCTTCTTATTCCCTGTACATTCCCCTCCCTATTTTCCCCCTCCCCATAGATGATCCTCCACATGATCTTCATTTCTGTGATTCTGTTCCTGTTTTAGTTGTTTGCTTAGTGTTTTTTTTTTTTTAGGTTCAGTTGTTGGTAGTTATGAGTTTGTTGTCATTTTATTGTTCATAGTTTCTGATCTTCTATTTCTTAGATAAACCCTTTAACACTTTACATAATAAGGGCCTGGTGATGATGAACTCCTTTAACTTGACTTTATCTGGGAAGCACTTTATCTGCCCTTCCTTTCTAAATGATAGCTTTGCTGGATAGAGTAATCTTGGATGTAGGTCCTTGCCTTTCATGACTTGGAATATTTCCTTCCAGTCCCTTCTTGCCTGTGACATTCCTTTTGAGAAATCAGCAGACAGTCTTATGGGCACTCCTTGGTAGGTAACTCTCTCCTTATCTCTTGTTGCTTTTGAGATTCTCTCCTTATCTTTCATCTTGGACAATGTAATTATGATGTGCCTTGGTGTGTGCTTCCTTGGGTCCAACTTCTTTGGGACTCTGAGCTTTCTGGACTTCCTGGAAGTTTATTTCCTTTGCCAGATTGGGGAAGTTCTCCTTCACTACTTTTTCAAATAAGTTTTCAATTTCTTGCTTTTCCTCTTCTTCTTCTGTCACCCACATGATTCAGATGTTGGAGTGCTTAATGTTGTCCCATAGGTTCCTAAGCCTCTCCTCATTTTTTTGGATTCTTGTTTCTTCATTCTGTTCTGGTTGGATATTTATTTTTTCCTTTTGTTCCAGATCGTTGATTTGAGTCCTGGTTTCCTTCCCTTCACTGTTGGTTCCTTGTATATTTTGCTTTATTTCACTTTGGGAAACCTTCATGTCTTCCTTCATTTTTCGACTGAGCTCAATAATTTCTGTGGGCATGCTGATTACCAGTGTTTTGAACTCTGCATCAGACAGGTTTTTTATGTCCTTGTCGCTTAGCTCTTTTTCTGGAATTTTGATCTATTCTTTCATTTGGGCCATATTTCTTTGTCTGGGTGCACCTGTCAAGTTGTAAGGGGGTAGAGCCTTAGGTATTCACCAGGGTGGGGCAACCCCCTTTGTGGCACTGTGGTGCTGTCTGTGGGGGAGGGGTCAGAGATTGAACAATGCCACTTACTTGCTCACTCTAGCTCCACTTTCCAACTAACTCTCCAGTGAGACTGGGAGTTTCTCCTGCTTTCACAACCACCACAGTATTTCACTGTTAGAGGTTTTAAGTCTTCAGTTTCCCAGTGAGCCAGCCACTCCTTGCCCATGTGGTCCACTGCTTTGCTGTGGGTCCTCTCCACCCACCTCGCCACCTGTCTCTGTGTCTTCCTATTGGTCTGATAAATATTTCTTTAACTCCTTGGTTGTGGGAGTTCCATGAAGTTTGCTATTCTGGAAGTTCTGGTTGTTTATTATTTTTAAATCAGTTGTTGCCCTTTTGGTTGTATGAGGAAGTGAAACATTTCTACCTATGTCTCCATCTTGGCCAGAACTCCAAAAATATCTAGTTTCTGAATCATAAGCTGAGATGCTCTGTGTGCAGAAACTCTGGCATAGTTAGAAGCATTTGTTAAGTACCAATTATTAACAACATGTGGTATTAGATGCCTTTGAAGAGGTGGAGATGAATTAGATACAACTAATGTAAGGTTTAATATTTCTAGCACTTTTCCAGCAGCTTCATTATCTCATTAGGTTTTTATAATTTTTTTGTATTGTATGGATTTTCTTATATATGCAGAAATATCTGATTTCTTATATAGTTCAGAAAGGCAAAGTGATTCTGTTTATTTTTTAATTCCCAAGGCTAGTGCTTTTTTTACCACACACAAAAAAGCCAGGTAAATGAAGCAAATTCACTTACTTAGCAACTGAGTTTAGGCATAACTTTGCAAGCAACTAAGTAATAAGCTCTAAGCAATAGGAGACATTGAATACACTGCAAAACCTGTGACATTTTATTTTTTTATTTTTATCTTTTAAAGGTTTTATTTATTTTTTGAGAGAGGGGAAGTAATGGAGAAAGAGAGGGAGAGAAACATCAATGTGTGGTTGCCTCTCATGTGGCCTCCACTAGCAACCTGGCCTGCAACCCAGGCATGTGCCCTGACTGGGAATTGAACTGGTGACCCTTTGCTTCACAGGCCTGTGCTCAACCCACTGAGCTACACCAGCCAGGCTGTGATATTTTGTAATACAAAGATTTATGCTCAAGTCTCAGCTGTGCCATTAATAACTTTGGGGCCTTGGATGAATGACTTGACCTTGTTGAGCTTTAATCACTTTATATTGTTGTGAAAATAAAATAACATGGTATAGTAAAGCCACCAATATAACTAAAACACTCTACAAATATAATATCTGATTGATTATAAGGTGTTAGTTTGATATTTACAAAATTGTATTTTTGAGAATTTTGTATATATTGCATTTAAAATACTTAGGGAATACTTTATACAACTGATGTGGGATAGGCTAAACATTTTTTTATGAAATGGTTTTGCCACTATTGTTTATCCAAATCAGTATAATCAGAAGATGTGTTATAGTCCTGCCATATCCTGTGTTATTCTTTAAAGATCTTTAGAATATATCCAAAGAAACCTGATACACTAATTCAAAAGAAAATATGCACCCCTATGTTCTTTGCAGCATTATTTACAATAGCCAAGATTTGGAAGCAGCCCAAGTGCCCATTTTTTGATAAGTGGATAAAAATGTTGTGGTACATTTATATAACAGAATGCTACTTGACTGTAAAAAGTAAGGGAATCTTATCTTTTGTGATATCATAGATGGACCTGGAGAGTATTATGCTAAGTGAAATAAGCCACTCAGAGAAAGACAAATACATTATGATTTCACTTATATTTGAATCTAATGAACAAAATAAACTAGCAAACAAAATAGGAACAGATTCATAGGTACAGAGAACAGACAGACAGTTGTCAGAAGGGAGGGTGGTTGGATAGCTAGGTGAAAAAGGTGAAGGGATTAAGCCAAAAACAAAAACTAAAATCCCCTCAAACATAGCAGTATGGTGGTTACCAGAGGGAAAGGGGCTTGGGGGCAGGTAGAAGAGGACAAAGGGTAATAAATGTCGACAAGAGACTTGACTGAGTAGTAAACACACAGTGAAATATACAGATGGTGTATTATAGAATTGTACACTTGAAAACTGTATAGTCTTATTAATAATTTAACCCCAATAAATTCAATAACAACTTTAAAAAGGTCTTTAGAAACTACTCTTACCTGTTCTCTTCTGGATTCTAGAGGTTAATAGATAAGTTTCTCAATGTGCTAAATAGGTTGAAAAGACTTTTTTGTTAGGCCCTCAAATACTTTTAGTAAATTGTGGTTCCTCTCTATCATTTCAACACTTTGGTTGCCAGAAATGATGCAATGCCACAAACAGAGCAATTAGCAACAACTCAAACTTTATCTTTGGGGATGTGAATATTCTCATGACCAAACTTGAGGTTTTGGTCCTAAATGTTCATCATAGAGAAAATGATGCATTTCATTCCATGAATATGTTTGAAAAGTTAGGCTGATGTTTTTTTTCAGGTCTATTTTCCTTTGGGACACTCAGATACATGCTTCATACCTGATAGGTGTTCATTTAGACTGTTTAATAATTTACTCACTAAGGTCACATCTACACAGTGGAAATAGTGAAATTTGAATGTTATCTACTTCACTGGCTATGAATTGACATTCAAAATTTATTCTTAACACAGAGGCTTTTAAAGAAGTGGTCTCTCTCTCTCCCTCTGAGTGTAGGGCTACTCGTAGTGTTCTTAGGGGCAATTAGTTGGAGGACAGCAAACAAAATAGGAACAGATTCATAGGTACAGCAAACAAAGTCATTACATCTTCTTTTATTTAGTAATTCATTAAAAGTATAGTAAACTTTGTACATAAAAGTTTAAGACATCCACTCTATGCATTATGTGCTTTCCATGTCATATCTGTCTCTCAAAAAAGGCTGTATTCCTCAGTCTTCTAAAAATAGGTAAACACAGCAATTATGTGAATTCAGATACCACAAATAGTTGACAGTTGGCTTGCATCCTCTCTCCAACCCCATTTCAGACAAGGCAGTTAGTAGGCTAAAATTATTATGTGGTAGTTGTCATCATTGTCATCTTGGGAAAACATGAATAGGAGGGGTGAGTCTCTATGGGGAAGCTTCATGCATTAGGCAATCCTGTTCCTCAAAAGTAGCATGATAGAAGTTAAGGAGCCATGTTCCTCTTCTCACAGTAGTCTCCTGACCCCCTCTCCTTGGCTCAGACTGATGAAGTCCAGTTCCCTGCCCAGCTCCCCAGACTATCATATTATCCTATTCGAATTCCTGCTTCTGTCTTTGAAGCCCCCTTGCTATTAAATTAGAATTAAAAAACTGTTATCAGAGGTGCCAAACTGCAGCCAGAACAGATAGATTTGAATAAATCTCTTATATCATTAATTTTGCATGATGAAGACCTATATTTTACCCATTTTTCTCTTTCTCCATTTATAGTCTTACATCAGGATTTTACTGGAGTACAAGTGGCTTCATTTATATATCAACAACAATAATTTTGTCTAAACAATAAAAAATTAAGTTTGACTAAACATTGATTACATAAGCTATTTTCTGTTGGATCATGTAGGCTATTTTATAACAAGTCAAAATGTAAGCAATATGTAAGCAAAATGTAATGAAATAAATAGGTACTTGCTATCTTCCTTCTTCCATCTTTATGTAACAGAATGATTTTTTTTATTTCAATTTCCAAGAAGTATAAACAATTCTCTTATTTACATTCACTCATCATAATTGTCTTTTCAGATCAATGTTAAACTACGAGAGAACCAGCAGACAAAGTCAGAATCACAAATGAATTTATCACCCTATTTAATTTTGCTATCTCGTAGAGATACTTTAAAATTATTTTATTCAAATGAATGGGCCATTTTATTTCACAATTATAAATACTCACAAGGTAGTAAGCATTGTAACAACGTTTACAGAACCTATTTAGTTGAAAACAATTGGCTGAATATTTTGAAATTAGTGGATTAACAATTGGCTATTTTCTTTTAACCTTTAAATTAGGGCTGCTTGAGTTTGTGTGTTTTAATTTGTGAGTGGAGCTCACATGTCACCTGTTGTCCATTTTGTCCTTTTCATTGCAAAGGAATAAGAGAGAGAGAGGAAATAGGCTTATTCTTTAAGACAAGTAGAGCTTGTTTTACCATTGCTCTTTTAGTGCCTTTGGTAAAACAGACTCTAATTAGGAGAAAAGAGAAAGTAAAGAGTTCAGCAATTCTTTAGAGCTTTGGAATGAATAGAAATAAGAAGAAAGAAATTTCATTCAGAAATAGCATAGGACTTTTATATTTCTTTTTTCATTATTGCCTTTGGACAAAACCAAAGAATTTTGCAACTCTAAAATTTGCAAGCTGTCATTCCAAATGGTGTTAAGGTAGGGAAGAGGAGTATTTATCTTCAAAAAGTAGATTTGACTTGATGTCAAAATTTAATATAGGAAAAGCCTATTTAAAGTGAGAAAAACTTCCAAGGATCTTAATATACTTTTTCTCCCTTTTACATCATAAGTATTTGTAGAAATTTCTTGTTGCTGCTTTCCTAATTGTACCCATCTTCTGAGAACAATAGAAAAGTGAAAATTTAACTTTAAAAATATTTTTTAAAATTTATATTTGTGCACAATAAATTTCATTTGTTCTCTTTTCATGAAGACAGGCATTCTCTGAGATTTTTGCTATTCATGCCCACTGCACATTTCCATCACTTGGAACATCCACAGGACAAAGCTGGGAGAGAAGTGATGATGTGTTAATTTGTAGAGCTAGCATAGCAAATTATCACAAAGTGAACAGTATAATCAACAGAAATTTATTGTCTTACAGTTCTGGGCACTAGAACTTTGAGATCAAAGGATTGGCAGGGCCTTGCTCCCTATGACACTAGAGAAGGATCTGTTCCAGCCTTCTCTCCTTACTTCTCTGGTGGCTTCTTCATTGTGACAATATAATTCCCATCTTTGCATGTCATTCTTCCTGTGTGCAAGTCTCTCTGTGCCAAATTTCCCCCTTTTTATAAGGACACCAACCTCAATGAATTAGGGTGTACCCTAATGTCCTTATTTAACTTGATTATCATTGAAAAGATCCCGTATCTACATAAACTCACATTCTGAGGTATGTATTAAGGATTAGAAGCCCAACATCTCTTTAGTGAGAAACACAAATTCATGATAGATGAGAGGAAAAAAACTCTAGGACATTAGCTACTGTACTGGTCACTGCTTTTAGTTTTTCACTACCATTTCCAATCTATGTGGTACTTTTCACAGTTTCAATACAAAAAATGCCTTTTTTATTTTGTCCAGAGAATTTATTTATAATTAGTGAGAGAGGCAGGCTATACTTAGATTACTTCCAACTGGAAGTTGTAACTTGTAAAAGTAAAACTTTTCATTTTAAGATTGTACAAGTGCAAGGAGATGTGGCAGCCAAAATGAGAACCAGAGTTAGAATGGGTACAGGCTGAAAGTCTATTTGCAGAAGAATTTTGGTTACAATATGCAGGAAACTAGCTTGGGGTTGAGGTGAGTTTATTTCATTTCTGAAACACTATGACCTGGAGCAACTCAGCTTTGTACTTCAATTCTCTTTCAGTGCTGATACTCTTGATTGATTTCTTGGGATAAGAATTTGGCAGTAGGGCTGACTAGAAAAATAAGCTGCACATTATTTCAAATGGTTGCTATGTATGATAAAGTTCACTTCAATTTATCATATTAATTTACTGCTTTCTGGGTTTTCAAAGATATATTAGAAATAGTTCCTGAGATTAGCAGCCTAAGAAGGGAGTGAGAAATGTGGATAAAACAATTATAATGCTGATATACTAAGTGCTCTAACTACAGTATGTACAAAGCAACACAGGATGGGGACATAGGTGTGACAGCTAGGAGAATAGGTAACACCTAATTCAAAACCTGAATAAAGAGAAAGATCTCATTAGTGGAAAATCTGGGGAGTAAAGGATGTCTGTGTTAGGGAAAAACAATCTCTGCTAAGCAAACAAATCTACAATGCAAAGGAGCCTTAAGAGTATAAAGAGTGCTCTGTTGCCCATTGAAAATATTGTTTATAAAAAGCTCAATGTATTGATGCCATAAAACTTTAGGTAATTTTGTGGCTAAGACAAAGATGAACAGGAAACAAAAGAAAAAATCCTTAGTTGGAGGAAATATATTTTAGGCAAAGGACAGGAAGACTTGCTACTATTTTTGAAATTTTCTTTAAAGGATTGATCTGAGAAAGATCACACAGATGAGAAATATAGAAAGACCTCAGGAGAATGAACTTTTATCCCTACAGGCAGATTTCTATATTTTTGGTTCATTACATTCACTAATCCAGAATAGTTCATTCACAGTTTGATCTGATTATAATCAGACAGAAAAAAGAAGTAATTATAAATGCCACCCAAATTCAGGTTGTTCTCTGAAGTATTTAACTGGAAATCTTATTTTGTTTTGAAGTTAATTGGAGAATAATATTGGATGAGGCAGTGAAGAAAGAATTAAGTTTCTATGAGAATAGACACTTGAACTGACTTCCAGCCAAGACAGAGGTGTAGGTAGACACACTGTACTTCCTCACACAACCAAAAGAAGAACAACAACAAATTTAAAAACAAAAAACAACTGGAACTGACAGAAAATTGAACTGTATAAGAAGTCCAACAGCCAAAAAGCAAAAGAAGAAATATTTATCTGGACCTGCAGGTGGGGAGGAGATAGGCAGCCAAGCAGAGAGGACTCATGGCAATGTGGTGACTGCTAGACCCGGTGAAGTGGTGGCTGGCAGAGAGGGCAGTCTCACATTTGCATGCAGATAAACTGGGAGGAACAAGTGGGGAGCGAGACAGACCATGCAACCCAGGGTTCTAGCATGGGGAAATGAAGCCGCAGACCTCTGACTGAAAACACCTGTGGGGGTTGAGGCAGTGGGAGAAACTCTCAGTCTCAAAGGACAGTTCATTGGAGAGAACCATAGGGTCCTAGAACGTACACAAACCCACCCACCCAGGGATCAGCACCAGAAGGGCCCAATTTGATTTTGGGTAATGGGGGAAGTGGCTGAAAACTGGCAGAGAGTGGGGCAAGTGGCACTGTTCCCTCTTGGACTCCTCCCCCACATACAGCATCACAAAGCAGCAATGGGAGTTTCCCTACCCTGGTAAACACCTAAGGCTCTGCCCCTTACTATGTAATAGGCACACTGAGACAAAAAAAAAATGGCCCAATTGAATAACAGATCAAAGTTCCAGAAAAAAGAAAACTGAGAAATTAAGAAATAGCCAATCTATCAGATGCACAATTCAAAACACTGGTAATTAGGATGCTTACAGACTTGGTTGAATATGGTTTCAAATTAAAGGAAAAAAATGAAGGTTATGGCTAAATGAAGTAAAGAAAAGTGTACAGGGAACCAACAGTGATGGGAAGGAAACCAGGACTCAAATCAACAGTGTGGACCAGACAGAAGAAAGAAACATTCCACCAGAATAGAATGAAGAAATAAGAATTCAAAAAAATGAGGAGAGGCTTAGGAACCTGCAGGACATCTTTAAACATTCCAACATCCAAATCATGGGGGTGCCAGAAGGAGAAGAGGAAGAGCAAGAAATTGAAAACTTACTTGAACAAATAATGAAGGAGAACTTCCCCAATCTGGCAAAGGAAATAAACTTCCAGGAAGTCCAGGAAGCTCAGAGTCCCAAAGAAGTTGGACCCAAGAAGGAATACTCCAGAGTACATCATAATTACATTGTCCAAGATTAAAGATAAGGAGAGAATCTTAAAAGCAACAAGAGAAAAGGAGAGAGTTACCTACAAAGGAGTGCCTATAAGAATGTCAGCTGATTTCTCAAAAGAAACCTTGCAGGCAAGAAGGGGCTGGAAAGTAGTACTCAACATCATGAAAGGCAAGGATCTACATCCAAGATTACTCTATCCAGCAAAGCTATCATTTAGAATGGAAGGGCAGATAAAGTGCTTCTCAGATAAGGTCAGGTTAAAGGAGTTCATCATCACCCAGCCCTTATTATATAAAATTTAAAGAGACTTATCTAAGTAAAAGAAGATAAAAAATATGAACACTAAAATGAGAACAAACTCACAGTTATTTACAACTGAACCTAAAAAAAAAAAACACTAAGCAAACAACTAGAATAGGAATGGAATCACAGAAATGGAGACCACATGGAGGGTTATCAGTGGGGGAGGGAGAGAGAGAGGGAAAAGGTACAGAGAATAAGTAGCATAGATGGTAGGCAGAAAATAGACAGGGGGAGGGTAAGAATAGTACAGGAAACGTAGAAGCCAAAGAACTTATATGTATGAGCCACAGGCATGAACTAAAGGGTGGGGGGAATGAGGGTGAGAGGGGGTGTGCAGGACAGAGGGGAATAAAGTGGGAGAAATGGGACAACTGTAATAACAATCAATAAAATATATTAAAAAAAGAAAATAGACACTCACAGAGAGAAGATAGTGGTGAAGTAGGTGGGAGCTGAGCCCACTTGGGACACTTGGCTGATCTTCTGAAAACAAAGTGAACGGCCAACAGAATCTTAGCTGATATGAAGTTTGGAAGCCAAGGGGTGTAGAGGATGCTTCAAATCAGGTGGTAAGGAGGTTTCATAGGTGGACAGGGACAGGGAAAGTGCCAGAAACAATGACTGCTGCAGGGAAATCACTGGAGGAGAGCTGCATTAGTGATAGCAGCATCGTGGCTCCCTCCCCTCCCTGGGTGGACATATAGAAGTACCTATGGCAGGAGAAACTTGAATACATAAGGTCGCTTTGGGTTGGGGGGGCAGGGATTGGGGGGTAGAGGAGACACTAGTGGTGCACTGAAGCCCAGGGAGAGGTTGCTGGCTGGCAGGGACAGGCCCAGAGAGTTGGTGGGATCCTGGCAGCACTTGGAGCTGAGAGAAGAGGTGGGCCATGACTGGCTGAATCTGAGATAGACTCTGGACTTGCCAGAGAGTTGGAGTGCGTGGAAAGCCAGGCAGTGACTTAGAGTAGCAGCAGTGCCCAAAGAAACTTTTTTCAAAAAGGGAACTGAGGTACACAGGGCAGGGACCCTCTGCACACACAGCTACTCAGGCATCAAAGAGGGAGGATTACAGGCACAATTTGCTCCCACTCAGTGCACCTCATGGATTGATCAAAGGGGTACAAAGTGAGGTGGTCTCTGGGTGTAAGCCCAGCACAACTGTGGAGTGGAGAGTGCAGGCCACACAGTGCTCTGAGGACATGGGCTGGAAACTGTGCACCTGTGATTATTGTAACCCAGACTGAGCCCACTTCCTTGCTGAACCACCAGAAAAATGGAGGCCAACCACCTACTACCTGCAGCAACAGGGAAGATCTGCAGAATTGGCCAGGCAGGCTTAACAACCACCAACAGGGTACTTTTTTTTTTGCTTCCCAAGAGTAAGATAATAAGATCTGGAGCTGAGAGAAACCAGAGACAGATCCAGAAAGAAGTCAGAAGGCAAACACCAACAGCTGAGACAAATTTCACCTTGCTCTCTGTCAGAACTTGCATGTGTTTAATTTCTCTTTCTTTTTCTGTTTATCTTATTGTTTGTTAGGTTTTTAGTTTGTTTTGTTTTTCTCCCTTTCATATTGCATTTTAATTTTTCTTCTTTCACTTCACTCATATTCCAAATAACTCACCACTCTTGGTCTTTTGCTGGTTATTAATTTTATTCAAATTATATATTTTGATTATATCATTGTTATTCTAAATCCCACACAGCACCCTTCCCTGATCTTAATCCATTTTGCCATCTTCCTGAGCTTTATTACTGTTGGACTAAACTTCATTTTCTCTCACACTGCGCGGTGTTACTATCCCTTACTCTCACTACTTCTCCTCCATTTAACCTTGTAGAAGAGCTCTTCTTTCTTAAGTCAACTCACATTCTTTTCCTCCTTTTATAAGAGTCTTAATTCTTTTCCACCTTTTATAAACAGTGGCTAGTTGGGCAAAATACCATGGTCATTACTGTACTCCTATTTGTTCACTATATGTTTGTACTTTAAATTCCATAGAATACTCTCCCTGTCTTATTCTATTTTGCTTCCCCCCATCCCTGATCAGTTGAGTGAGGAATTTTATTTCATTTCTATTTCTTTTCTTTTTTTCTCTTTCCCCCCTCTCTCAGCCTGGTTGTACTCCTTACTCTTATTAGGTTGCATCCCCCATCCTCTCAAAATCATTTTTCTTTGCACTAGACATCTCATATTCACTTTTTGCTTTTGTATGATATTCTTATTCTCATTCTACCTTTGTTAAACTTCATTCAACTGTCACTGCTATTGACCCTGCTGTGTTTTTTCCTGCAATTTTGCTCTCATTAGTCAAATACCTTTTCAATTTTACTTTAAAACCTCATAGTATGCTGTTACCTTTTCTTACTCCATTGTTCCTATCACCCATTCATGTTTTACATACATTTAAAATTATTTCCTCTCCCTTTCTTTACCTGGGTTCTATCCTACTCTTATCAATTCTCCTCTCTTTTTCCATTCAATATCATTTTCCCTTCTTTTAGTCATCACATATTCCCTTTGTCATATCTTATAATATCCATAATCTCTCTTCATTTTTATTAATCTTTGCACAACTATGGTTGAGATTGCTGATGTGGTAGGGGGATTATTTTTGCTAGCACAGGTTTGGTGGTCTGGTAATACTGCTTTGTTAACCAACATGTGTATAACAGCATGAAAGAAAAGGTGATAATTATGACTAGCAGTAACCCCTCTGGAGGGGACAACCCACCAACAAAGAAACCACCAACAAGTTAAGCCCAAGTACAACAAGAGATCCCACACAAACATAAGAAAGGGCAACCCTAGAGCATCCAGACAAGGAGATCCAAGAGAATACACCAATAAGTCCCATAGAACTCCTACTACGGAAGCCCACCCTATGAAGACAGCTGGCAAAGCAAAGCATCCTGAGATGTGGAAACAAAAGAAGTCACCTAAAATGGAGAGACAAAGAAAGAACCCCCAATCAAAAGGAATGGCAGAATCCCCATAAAAGAGCTAAGTGAAATTGAGGCAAGCAAACTATCAGACAAAGAATTCAAAAGAATAGTTATACGGATGCTCAAGGAACTTGACAACTACGAGGAACTGAATGGGAACTAAAACAGTATGAAAAAGGAAATAGAAACTGTAACAAGAACCAGGAACAAATGAAGAATACAACATCTGAAATAAAAAATACACAAGCTTACAAGCAGGCTTGGTGAAGCAAAGGACAGAATTAGTGAAAGATAGAAAGAAATAGCCAGGTGGAGCAGAGTGTGAAAAAAGACTCAAAAAGTATGAGAATAGCTTAAGGGAACTACAAAACAACATAAAACACAAAACCATTTGAATCATAGGAATACCAGAAGGAGAAGAAAAGGAGCAAGGGATAGAAAACCTGTTTGAAAAAATAATGATAGAAAACTTCACAAACTTGGGGAGAGGAAAAGCCATGCATATTCAAGAAGCACAGAGGGTCCCTATCAAGATGAATCCAAAGAGGCCTACTTCAAAACACATCAAAATAAAAATGCCAAATTTTAAAGACAATGAGACAATCTTAAAAGCAGTAAGGGAAAAACAGATAGTAACATAAAAGGGAGCTCTGATAAGGCTAGCAGCTGACTTCTCAACAGAAACACTAGAAGCCAGAAGAATGGCAAGAAATATTCCAAGTAATGAATAGCAAAGGCATGCAACCAAGATTACTCTACTCAGCAAGTCTCTCATTTAAAATGAAAGGTGAAATAAGGAGTTTTCCAGGCAAAAATGGCTAAAAGAATATACCTCCACCAAATCAGCATTGCAAAACATGCTGAAGGGACTACTTTAAGAAGATGAAGAAAAAGAGTGAGAGAGAGAGGGACACAGGTACAAAGAGGAAAAATGGCGATGAATAAGCCCGTATCAATAATAACTGTAAGTGCAAATGGATTAAGTGCCCCAATCAGAAGATGGGGTAGCTGAATAGATAAGAAAACATGACCCAAATATATGCTGCTTATAAAAGACCCACCTCAGAACAAAGTACCTACAGAGAGGGAAGGTGAAGGATTGGAAAACAAAATTTCCAAGCAAATGGACAGGAAAAAAAGCTGGGGTAGCTGGCTTGGACACCAGCCCTCAGTGTCTGGCATTATCGATGAGACGAGCTAAATTCACACGGACTACTGAGTCCTGTGGAGGAAAAGGGCAGCATGGCTACTCTCTCAAGGGGAGAGTGTGCTGACCCTTGCCTTGACAAGCTCTTATTGGATTTCTAATAGCATACGTCAAAGAAGGTTTTCATTCATTATACTTAGGTTTGCTTAAAGATTAACAAGGAAAAAATGTTGCAAATGCAAGGGAATGATAAATTTAATAGGTCTGGTTACACTTCAGTTCTTGGGAGAATTAGCACAGACTTCAGGAAGTTACTTTAAAGATATGCAGTAAGCATTTGCCTCCTGAACTCGGGGTGAGGGAATTTTAACAAAAGCAAGTCACAAATCAGCCTAGGTATAATGCAGGCCTGATTTCCCAAGGGAGAACTTCTTTGTGGGCATGGTCTTGCATGCCAACTCACTCCCCACTGGTTTTCCATGTGGTGCTGAGGTACATTTCCACACCTTGTGAAGCAGTTCCCTACAGGTAGCAATACTTAGATCAGACAAAACAGACTTCAAACAAAGGCCATAAAAAGAGACAGAGAAGGACACTTCATAATACTCAAGGGAAGAATCCATCAAGAAGACATAAACATTGTAAACATATATACACCCAACATAGGAGCACCCAAATATGTAAGGAAAATCTTGGGAGGACATCAAGAAAGATGTAGACATCAACACACTTATACTAGAGGATTTTAACAGCCAGTGTCAATAAATGGATAGATCTTCCAAACAAAATACCAACAAGGATGTTGTAGCACTGCATGATGCACTAGATCAAATGGATTTAGCTGATTATATATATATATATATATATATATATATATATATATCCTTTCATCCCCAAGAAGTAAATACACATTCTTTTCAAATGCACGTGGAACATTTTCAAAGACAGGTCACATGTCACATGATAGGACACAAAACAAGCCTCAAAAATTTCAAGAAAATTGAAATCATATCAAGCATTTTCTCAGAACACAAAGTTTTGAAACTAGAAATCAAACATCAAGAAAAAAACTCAAAAACATTCAATTCATGGAGACTGAATAGCATGCTATTTTATAATGAATGGGTTAACAACAAGATCAAGGAAGAAATCAGAAAATTTCTGGAAATAAACAAAAGTAAATCCTCAATAGTCCAAGCCTATGGGACACAGCAAAGGCAGTCCTAAGAGGGAAGTTTGTAGCAATACAGGCCTACCTAAAAAGGGTAGAAATATTAAAATAAACAATCAAACCCTACAGCTACAATAACTGAAGGAACAACAACAAACAAAGCCCAGAGTGAGTAGAAGGAAGGATATAATCAAGATCACAACACAGTTAATGCCATAGATACCAAAAGTACACATCAAAGGACCAATAAATCTAGAAGATTGTTCTTTGAACAGATAAACAAAATTAGCCAGATGTTAGACTTATTAAGAAGAAATAGAGAGGAGCCAAATAAACAAAATCAGAAATTAAAGAGGAGAAATTACAATTGATACCACAGAAATACAAAGGATTTTAAGAAATTACTATAACAAATATATGCCAAGAAATTAGAAAACTTGGACAAAATGGACAAATTTCCAGAAACATAAAATCTTCCAAAACTGAATGAAGAAGAAGCTACTGAAATTGAAGCAGTAATAAAAATGACTTCCATAACACAAAAGCCCTGGATCAGACAGTTTCACAGGAGAATATCATAAAACATTTAAGGAATATCTAACCCCTATCCTTATCAAACTATTTCAAAAAATCCAAGAAGAAGGAAGACTCCCAAACTTTTTTATGAGGCCAGCATCATCCTTATCCTAAAACCAGATACAGACACAACAAAGAAAGAAAACTACAGGCCAATATCATTGATGAACATAGATGCTAAAATCCTCAACAAAATATTGGCAAAACAGCCCTGGCTGGTGTGGCTCAGTGAATTGAATGCTGGCCTGCTAACCAATATGTCACTGGTTTGATTCCTGGTCAGGGCACATGCCTGGGTTGCAGGCCAATTGATGTATCTCTCACACATCAATGTTCCCCCCCTCTCCCCCACTCCCCCTCCTTTCCCTTATCTCTATAAATAAATAAATAGAATATTAAAACATTAAATTAAAGAAATATTGGCAAACCACATCCAGTGGTACATCAAGAAGATCACACAACGTGATCAAGTGGAATTCATTCCAGGAATGCAAGGATGGTACAATATTCACAAATCATAAACATAATACATCACATAAACAAAAGCAAAGACAAAGATCCTATCAATAGATGTGGGTAAAGCATTTGATAAGGTACAACACCCATTTATGATAAAAACACTCAGTACAGTGGGAGTAGAGGGAATGATCTTCAATATAATAAAGGCCACATACAAGAAACCTACAGCCAACATCATACTCAATGTGCAAAAACTAAAACCTATCCCACCAATATCAGGAACAAGACAAGGATGTCTGCTTTCACCACTTATATTCAACTTAGTATTGGGAATCCTAGCCAGAGTAATCAGACGAGAAAAAGAAATAAAAGACATCCAAGTTGGAAAGGAGGAGGTAAAACTGTCATTGTTTTCAGATGACATGATAGTATATATAGAAGACCCTATGAACTCCACCAAAAAACTAATTAACCTAATAAATGAATTTGGCAAAACAGTGGGATACTACATCAATATTCAGCATCTTTTGTACACCAACAATGCAATAGTGGAAACAGAAATTAAGGAAAAAATCCCATTTGCTACAGCAGTAAGAAATAAAGTACCTAGGAATAAACCTAACCAAGGAGGTAAAGGACCTGTACACAGAAAACTACAGAACACTGAAGAAAGAAATTAAGGAAGACACAATAAATGGCAGTGTATACTGTATTTATGGATGGGAAGAAATAACATCATCAAAATGTTCATATTACCCTAAGCAATTTATAGGTTCAAGGAAGTCCTTATTCAAATACTGATAACATGTTTCACAGATATAGAACACACATTTCTAAAATGAATATGGAACCATAAATGACCCCAAATAGCCACAGAAATTTTGAGAAAGAAGAACAAAGAAGCATCACAATACCTGATATCAAACTATACTACAAGGCCACTCTAATCAAAACAGTCTGGTACTGTCATAAGAAAAGACACCTAGACCAATGGAAGAGAATACAGAGCCCAGAAATAAACTCATGTCTCTATTGTCAATATTCAACAAATGTGGCAGGAGCATACAATGGAGTAACAATATTCTCTTCAACAAATGGTGTTGGGAAATCTAGACAGCTACATGCAAAAAAATGAAATTCGACCACCAACTTATACCATACACAAAAATAAACTCAAGATGGATACAAGATTTAAATATAAGTCATGATATCATAAAAGTACTAGAGAAGAACATAGGCAGAAAAATCTCAGATATTCCATGCAGCAATATTTTCACTGATATGTCCCCTAGACAAAGGGACATAAAGGAAAGAGTAAACAAATGAGACTTCAAAATAAACAGCTACTATATGGCTAAAGAAAACATTAACAAAATGAAAAGGGAACCAACTGTATGGGAAAATATATTTGCTAATGATAGCTTGGACAAGAATTTGATCTTCAAAATATACAAAGAACTCACATGATACCATTCTAGGAAGACAAATGATCCAATTTAAAAATGGGCAAAGGACCTGAACAGATTTTCTCCCAGGAAGACATACAGAGGGCCCAGATACATGAAAGGATGTTCAGCATCACTAGCCATCAGAGAGGTGAAAATTAAAATCACAATGGGATACTACCTCACAGTGATCAGAATAGCCATCATAACAAAGTTAACAAACAAGTGCTGGTGAGGTTGTGGAGAAAAGGGAACCCTAGTACACTGGTGGTGGGAATGCATATTGGTGCAGCCACTGTGGAAAACACTATGGAATTTCCTCAAAATACTAAAAATGGAATTGCCTTTTGACCCAGCAGTTCCACTGCTCAGATTGTACCCTAAAAATCCTAAAATACTAATTCGAAAGAACCTATGCACCCCAATATTCATAGCAGCATTTTTTAAAAATAGCCAAGTGCTAGAAGCAACCTAAGTGTCCATCAGTAAATGAGTTGATAAAAAAAACTGTGATACACTTGCACAATGGAATATTATGCAGCAGAAAGAAAGAAGGGGCTCCTATCCTTTGTGACAGCATGGATGGAACTGGAGAGTATTATGCTAAGTGAAATAAGCCAGGTGGTGAAAGACAAATACAATATGATCTCACCTATATGTGGAACCCATCAACAAAACAGAAGTGAACCAAACAGAACCAGAGACATGGAAATAAAAAACAAACTGATGGTGACCAGAGCAGGATTGGGAGGAGGATAATGGGGAAATAGGGAAAGGGTCAAATCAAGGAAAATGTATAAAGGACCCATGGTCGACACAATGTGGTCAAGGATTGAATGTGGAAGGGTGGGTGGGCTGGGCAGGGCAGAGGAGAGCAACTGGGGAAAAACGGGGACAACTGTAATTGAACAACAATTAAAAAAATTGAGGTGTGAAACAAATTCAAGAGTTAATTATGGCAAGTTCCTAACCAGTCTTTCCTTTTTTAGGTACCGGAGCTCCACAACACGCCCCACCAAATCAACACTTCAGAACTTCTTACGAATCCTTGCACAAAATGTGCTTTCTTTTTAACACATCCCTTCCTTGGCACACATGTTCCCTCTTCCTGAAATGCACTCCTTGGCTTTGCCAGCCTCTCTGCCTGGAAAATATTTTATACACAACTCTGTTCAAATGGCTCTTTTTGGTTTTCCCAGAAGGTTTCTTTTTCCTCTTGTAAATAAAGGCAGTTTAGTTACATTCCTATTGGAGCCTTAATTTGACTGCATTTCATTTTGCATATTTACCTTCCAGTTACAACTTCTTGGCTGTCAGCTGCCTCAGAATCTTGTGCCTGTTTTCCTATTGCAGTCAGCATTCTCCACACTATTGTTCATGTCCATGGGTCATGCATAATAAGTTTTTTGGCTACTCCATTTCCCATACTGTGTACTTTGTATCCCCATGGCTGTTCTGAAACTACCTGTTTGCAGTTTTTAATCCTCTCACCTCTTCACTCATAACCTTAAAGCCCCATCCCATCTGGCAACTATCATAATTCTCTCCATATCCATGATTCTGTCTCTGTTCTTGTTTGCTTAGTTTGTTATTTTTGGTTCCATTGCTGATAGATATGTGTTTATTGCCATTTTATTGTTCATAGGTTTACCTTCCTCTTTTTCTTAAATAAGTCCCTTTAACATTTCATACAATAATGGTTTGGTGAGGATGAACTCTTCATTTTTTCTTGTTTGGGAAGCTCTTTATCTGCTCTTTGATTCCAAATGATTGTTTTTGCTGGTTAGGGCAGTATTGGCTGTAGGTCCTGCTTTTCATGACTGAATATTTCTTACCAATCTCCTCAAACCTGAAAAGTCTCTTTTGAGAAATTAGCTGACAGTCTTATGGGAACTCCCCTGTAGGTAACTAACTCTTTTTCTCTTGCTGCTTTTAAATTTCTCTCTTTACTATCCTCTTTTTTTTGGATTCTTTTTTCTTCTTGCTCTGATTGGTTATTTTTTTCTTTCTTATGTTCCACTCATTGATTTGATTCTTGGCTTCATCCACTCTACTGTTGTTTCCCTGTAAATGGTTCTTTATTTTAATTAGTGTATTTTCATTTCTGACTGGATCTTTTTGTGCTGTTGAGATCCTTATAAGTTCCTTGAGCATCCTTCTAGCCATTGTTTTGAACTCTGCATCTGATAGATTGCTTATCTCCATTTTGTTTAGATCTTTTTCTGGAGTTTTGATTTGTCCTTGAGTTTGGGGCACTTTTCTTTGTCTTCTCATTTCAGCAGCCTCCCTGTATTTGTTTCTATGTATGAGGTAGAGCTGCTATGATGCCCTGTGTTTGTAGCATGAGCTAATATAGGTGTCCTGTAAGGTCCAATAGCACAGGCTCTCCTATCACTCAAGCTGCATGGTTGAGGTGTGTCCTTTGTGTGAACTGAATATGCCTTCTTCTTGTAGTTGAGCTTTAGTTGTTCATGGCAGGTCAAAGGGAGGGATTTACCCAGGCCAGTCAGCTGCAAGGATTGGCTTGTGACAGTGACCACCAACTTCTTTCCTCTGTGAAGGATCAGCTGTGCAGGCACAAGGTGGTGATGCTCCGACAAAGTTGTAGCTGTCCACTAGGTGTTCAGGCTCTGGGGTTTCCCTGGTGATGTAGGCTGAGGTCAGCGTCCACCTGTGTTCTACCCAGGGTCGTCTTGAATGAGTTATAAAGCCATCTGATATGGCTGCTATTTATGCTGGGCTTGTAGATTCCCAGGCAAAGCCAAGCTATTAATCTAGGAGGCTGCTGCTAGTGTGAGGCCTGGCCTACTTAGCTGTTGCATGTAAGACAGGATTTAGGAAGTTGTGAAGCATGAACAAAGACCAGCCACTCGTATGGAAAGCCATGGTTAACAGTTTTCAGTGAGCCCATAAGTTGAGTGGCACAAAGTCTCAGGGGATCTCCTAGGTGGGATAACAGTGTTAGCCAGGTTGGTGGTGTCTCAGATACCACACCTGCCTTATAGCCCTGTGGCTTTTTGTGGGGAGGGCTCAGAAAAGGGACAATGGCCTCTGCCTTCTTTTCTGTCTGGGAAGAAGCTGTCCCCCAGCTTCCACCTTGATGCCAGACACTTCATTTCCTCCCTGTATGCCATTGGTGCCTTTGAAGCTGCTACAACCAGTGCTGGAGCTCAAAGGGAGTGAGTCTAGTGAGTCCATGTGTGGCTTCTTTAAGGGGAATTGCTTAGGACTCCAGAAGTTTCTTCCACTGACTCAATCCTGCTGGTTTTTTGCAGCCAGAATTTGTAGGGACTTATCTTCCTGGCACTGGAAACCTGGACTGTGGGGTCTGTTGTGGGGCTAGGACTCCTTTCTACTGAGATATCCCTCCTGAATTTTTATCAACCACATGTGGATATAACACCAGTTCATTCCACATCTCTGCCCTTCCTACCAGTGTGGAAGGATGTAGTTTATTTAATTCTGTAGTTTTTGGACTTCCATTCAACTCTATTTCTGATGGTTCTGAGTAACAGTTGTTCTATATTTTAGTTGTAATTTTGATGTGGTTGTGCAAAGAGGTGAGCTGTGTTTACATATGCCACCATCTTAACTGGAAGTTGGTCTAGTAAATATTGACAAACAAATATTTCAACAAGATAATCTTTGTTGAAAACAATGAACAAATATATTAATATATACTATACTTAAGATTAAAAAAATTTACTATACAATATACCTTAGTTGTAGTATTAGTGTGCTTGGTGTTTGCTCATACATGTCCACTATTTACCATTTTATACTTGCTCTGTGCCGAAAGAGAGTAAACTTTAAAAACAGAATTAGTGTAGTCCTTTGATCCCTGGCTGTAGTTGAGTTTGGGCAATGGGGACCAGTGGAAGGCAACCAGAGAGTGAGATGAATGTGGATCTGGGAATTTATTAACCTAGCTTCCTCTTTGCTCTGTCTCATTGGGTTGCCTAGGCTACTCTATACCAATGGCCACAGCTTCATATAACAGTCACTCTTTCTAGGATCTAGTCTTTGCTCCTTCTTCTGGTCCCTCATGCCTAGCTAATGGCCCCTTGATGTTGCTAGACACTTGAAATACACCATCTCTTCCTTAATCTCATACACACACAGTACCATATTCTTTATATAATAGATATACCTACCTTTCTGTGTATTATTTTCATGATCTTAAGTAACTATTAATGAAGTTGATTATCATATTCTTAACTTACAAAGAATATTTTTGAATCTTGAACACTTATTGAATATTTTATTTTTAACTGTTCTATGGACTTTAAAATAAGGAGAACAAGAATTGGTAGTAGGGAACATTTTGAGGACAATAAAATCTGTTAATTCTTAATAAACTTTATTTTTATTCATTTTGAAAAGGGATTAAAAATCTCTATCCTTTAAGAAAGGTTAGCCCATGAGAAACTTTACACAAAGGGAGCCCATTCCCTATGGTAGACATGTGCTGTAATGCTTGTGTGGTTTGTGTGACTTGCTACCACGAGAGATACAGGTAGTTTGAAGGGGATGGGTAGTAAATTATCCAAGACTTTGAAAGTCATAAAAGAAACCATGGTCTGAAAAAAAGTGTTCTAGACATGATTCACAGATTTATTATAGTCATTTGGAAACATTGAAACAGACCAAATGGTAGAGAAATTATTTCTGACTGCATATGGACATTTTAAAGGCCCTCAGATGGCTGAGGTTTGTGTTCCATGTAGAATCTGACTTTGAATACTCAGTTTGGGAATTGGATGGGAGAAGAAGCAGATTCACAATTTGAGCAGCTGGAAAGGAAGTCAGGAGAAACTTACAAAGAGAAGAAAATTTAAGGAAATGAAACTGAGAATTGGCCTGGGTAGCAAATTGAAATAGAGATGGAATGAGAAAAGATCTGAGAAAAGAAAGGGCTCAGAACTATTTATTATAATTTAGGTAAAGGCTAAGTGAGTATTTCCTAAAACTAAAAGAGTATTGTGGCTAAGTGTATTGTAGCAAGAGGCAGGCATATTATTTAATGGAAGTTACTGATATTTTAGTTCTATTTTCTATTCTGATTTATATTCTGATTAAGAACGTGGGAGTCACATATTCTCTGACTTTTCTGTCAAATGTGGTCAGTGGTACTTTATCTATAGATCTTATAGAGTTCTGTAGGGGTATGTGTAAGGTATTTAGATTGGTTTTTATAATTCATGTCTTGCTTGTTTCAGAGTGCAAAGGCAGTTTCTAAATTTTATGGCAACTATTATAAACAAAAGAATGCATGAAGCATTCTTTCATTTCATTAACTTTCATTCTTTTTTTAAAAGAACTACTAAAATGGTAAAATCAGGGTTGATAACAGACACAGTGTATCTAAATTCACACAGAGCTCAAATAACCATCTTTTGGTGATGGTAGGAAAAAAACTTCTTCAGTGAATGGGAAGATAACTTGTAAGTTCCATTTCAGCTCTGCTAGGATTCTACTGGGAAGAGGAGGTAAAATATTAGGCATAAAATGGTCTTAGAGATTTAATAGTTTTCTAGAACTTTTGGGGAGGTATATCAATATTACACTTATAGATCATAATTTTTAAACTACATTCCCATTAAAAATTTGGGATCTTTTCATAGCTTTTTTTGGATATAATTATTTATTTTTTTCATTGGTAATTTTTTAAAAAATTGATGTTCAAGTGCAGTTGTCTCCATTTTCCCCCCAACCACTCCCTCCCACCTCAGGCCTTCCCCCACCTCCCACCCTCGATACTACCCCCCTTTGGTTTTGTCCATGTGTCCTTTATACATATTCCTGACAACCATTCCCCCTTTTCCCCACATTATCCACTTCCACCTCCTTTCTGGTTACTGTTAGTTTATTCTTAATCATAGCTCTAATTCTCTGTGATTAGCAATGATAGCCAATGGCAACTAGGACATCAAATTCTTTTCATCTCTCCAGTTGCAACTCTAGGTTGCCCCACTGTGATTCTTTTTCATATTGCTGCCAGAACATTTTTTCTTAAAATATTTCTAAATGTCTCCTGCTGAATGTCATTCAGTGATTACTCATTAGCATCAAGGTTGAAGTTTTAACTTCAAATTCCATGCCATGGAGTATCATATAACCGATAATTTGGCTATTTCTGTCTCAGCTATCTACTGCTACAAGGATGCTACATAACAAATAATCCCAAAGTAGAGTGGCTCAAAACAACAAGCAGCTATTCTTTATGTTTTCTACAGGCCAGCTGGAGAATTTTGCTGATACTGCTCAGGATTAGCTGACCTTACATAAATCTCATACCTAGCTGTGACTAGCTGGCAGGTGTCTGATGGCTGGCTTTGGCTAGTGTGATAGAGCAATTAAGCCAAAAAAGCCTTCTTATCCATCAGGCTAACCAGAGTTTGTTTTCTGGTTCTTGAGCAAGGTTCCAGGAGAGAGAAATGGAAGTTCATAGGCCTCGTGAAGCCTAGGTTTGGGCCTGGCACATTGCCACTTCTGTGGTACTTCACAAGCAAAAGTAAGACATAAAGTTAACCAGATATAAAGGGCAGGGAAATAGACTTGTGATGGGATAATTACAAATCTATATAGCAAAGCATATGGTTACAGGGATGGGCAAAACTGGGAAGTTTTGCTGCCAGTCTACTCTACTTACCTACTTCTCCATGTTCAATTCTTGCTAAGCCCCAACTTAGTATAGTTCCTCTCAAAATGGTATGCATTGCTTCTGATTATTTTTGCAACTAATTTTCAGCTTTGCCTGGAATTATCTTGGTACTTGACTAACTTGTATACATCCTCCAATAATAAAAATGTAATAAAAAACATAATGATAATAATAGCCAAAGTATTAAGTACCTACTATATGCTTGGCACCATTTTAAGTCCTCCAGATATAATAGCTCATTCAATTTGCATTTTGAGAATTATTTTTTGGATTTGACAAATGAAAAAACCAAGGCACAGTGAAGTTTTGTAATGTCCAAAGGCACAGCTAGTTTGTGTGGTAAAGTCAAGATTTGAACCTAGAAAATATGAGTCCAGCAGTTGCGTCCCAGCCATTGCCAAGAGCTGATGCTGATGGAAAGTGCTCTCCTTGTAGAAGCTTCCCTTCACCCTCTTGACAAGCTTAGGCATTGTTTTCTCATTTCACACATTCACCTGTGATCAGCTCTAGCCCCTGTTCTTTGAGGAGGGCTTTACTGTCCTTGCTTGTGGGTGGTAATTCTAGAAGACAGGGATTGTGTCTTTCCTTTCTGGGTTCCCAGAACCCGGTACAGGGTCTGGCACAAAGTTGAGTTTTGTGGCTCATAGTTCTTGAATAAATGAATCAGGACTTCTCAACCTTGACACTCTTAGTGTGATGATTCTTTGTTATGGGGATGCCACTTATATTACAGGATGTTCATCAGTATTTCTGGCCTATAGTCAGTGCATGCTAGTAGCACTTCCCCAGCCACAAAACCCCAAAGTGTGTCCAGACTTTGCCAGGTGTTCCTTTGGGGAAAAATGAGCCATGGTTGAGAATGACTGAAATAAATGAACAACTGGGAGCAATTGTTTTAAAGTTGTCTGAGTAGCAAGATGACCTAGGCAACATTTAAAAAGTCCTCAAACTCCTAGACGAATCAGGATTTCTGGGCATGGGGCCCAGACTTCATTGTTTTCTGGAGCTCTGCAGATGATTCCAATGTGCAGCCATTTGAGAGCCTCTGGTCCAGGGGTTTAAATTCTTAGCTTCTGTCCTATTAGTTCCTCATGGGTGAGGACATCCCTCAGCTGGAAGTGAATTCTGTCTCCTATTTTTAAACTTTTTGAAGTCAGGGACCATATTTAACTTTTTTTTGAATTTTCTTAAGAGGCTAACATAGAGCTTTATGCAGTTGGATTTTTTAATTTTTCAAGTGATACTGAATTAGATGAAAAGCAAATTAAAGTTAGTGATCCCCAAAGCCAAGGAAAGAGGGGACATAGAAAATTGTCTGGAGGGCATTTTTGTCCTTGGCAATTGTTTGGTTAATAGTGCTTACTCAATTTCTGAGTTTATATACACCAAACTAATGCACACTCTTTGCTCCCACATGCAGTTTGCATGGTACATGGTATATGAATACTGCTGTTGCTTGCTTTTACATTGCTCAGTATTCCAGCTTTGTTTCTTTTCAGTGTAAAGAGACACATGTTACAGATGATGCTTTGAAGGCAGTTGTGACAAAACTTTGCATCTTAAATGAATCCAGACATAGAAGTCTGTGCACAGTCCGTATTATACTTTTCTCTGCCCCAGCATAATTGAAGTTTGTTTTTGTCTGCTAAAAGTTCTTTTACTTTCATTTGCATCTCTCTGATAGCTAGTGATACTGAGCATCTTTTCATGTGTCTCTGGGCTCTCTGTATGTCCTCCTTGGATAAGTGTCTGTTCAAGTCCCTTGCCCACTTCTTATTTGGGTTGCTTGTCTTCTTAGAGTGGAGTCATGGAAGTTCTTTAGGTATTTCAGAGATTAAACCCTTGTCTGAGGTATCATTGGCAAATATGTTTTCCCATATGGTCAGTTCTCTTTTTATTTTAGTACTGTTTTCTTTAGCTGTGCAGAAGCTTTTTATTTTGATGAGATCCCATTTGTTTATTATTTCATTTATGTCCCTTGCTATAGGGGACATATCAGTGAAAATATTGCTGTGTGAAATATCTCAGATTTTCCTGCCTATGTTCTCCTCTGGAACTTCATGGTGCTATGGCTTACATTTAAATCTTTTGTCCACCTTGAATTTATTTTTTTGTATGGTGTAAATTGGTGCTTCTACCCTTTGTGACAGCATGGATGGAACTGGAAAGCATTATGCTAAGTGAATAAGTCAGGTGGTGAAAGACAAATACCATATGATCTCACCTTTAACAGGGACCTAATCAACAAAAACAAACAAACAAGCAAAATATAATCAAAGACCCTGAAATTGAGAACAAGTGACAGTGATCAGAGAGAAGAGGGCAGGGAATTTCAGGGGAAAAGGGTAAAGGGTTTGCAGGAACAAGTATAAAAGACACATGGACAATAACGAAGGGGGATGGAATGGGAGGGAGGTAGGGAGGGTTGGGGGTGGGTGGGCTGGATGAGGAGAAAAGGCAGAAAACTGTACTTGAACAACAATTAAAGTGAAAAAATTCTTTACTTTCAAGTGTATTTATTAAGTTTCTTGTATTATGAACTGAATAATTATATCTTGAGAAATAGGGTTATGTACTTCTTTATATGGTAAAATGTTAATTAATACTATGTTATGAAAGAGTTTTCAAGTAAACCACATTATATAGGAATACAATTCTTGAAGAATGTAAGATTATTTGATTTTATTACAATGACTCAATGACTACCGCTCTTAAAAGGAACATGAAATAAGTAAAGGATAGGTAATAAATTGAAATCAGTTTTTTTTTAGCACAAAGAAAGCAGTACAGTTGCAAATGTTGATAATCTGTAACATTATATAAAGGCAACAGATTAAAAGAACACCCAAAAGTGCTTATTATTATTTTAGTCTCAAATGCTACTTTAGATTTGGCTTACTTAAACATCTTGAATGTTTATTGGACAAAATCTCACCTAAAGTATGAAAATATTATGCTACTTGCCTAGATATAATAAAGCTCACTTAAAAATTGATAATTGTGTCCCAAATTAAGGATTTAACATGTTTTGACATCCTGTCTTGATTATTGTTAAGACATCCTGGATTTTTGTGTCTCAATAAATTTGTGTTTTTGACTTTACATAAGTCAATTATAAAGGACCATATTTTAAGCCCTAAATATAGAATTTTAAAATTTATGTTTGCAGCAGAAAAAAGATACCTGTAGTTATGGTGCTCATTTAACCTCATGATGACAGTCATTAGTGAGACTTCTTTTGTTGCTGTAAATGACTATGCTATAATTAAGCCATATAAATGCAGATTTTATTCAATGGTAAATGTCTCATCTGCTTGTTTATATTTGATAACTTTATTGACCTATGACTGTTTTCTTGACAAGTGTACTACCACCCTATATCCTCAATTTTCATTGAAATATGTTATAAGAAAATAATATACATTGAAAGAGTAACTTCTCTTTTACATTAACGAAGGTACCTTTGGGGTGGGCAAAAGTAGGTTTACAGTTGCAAGTATGTGAGTTTATTCTTGTATTGTTATTTACTATTGTATTATTTTCCATACAAACATTATAAACCTACTTTTGCCAATCCCTGTGTGCTTCAGAAAATCAGGTGTTTTTTTTGTTGTTGTGCTAGAGTGATGTTTTTATAGGTACTGTGGTTCTTCAGCCTAATGAGGACCACTCTTAATATGAAGCTAATGAAGAGATGGATGACTAATCAGAAATACAGCATTATTTGCTTAGGAACAGTTGGGAGTATAATCATTTGATACAGGCCAGAGATTGGCTTAGAAACTGGTTGATGTCCACAAGTCAACTTATGGCAAAAAAGTGATTTAATCCATGGACATTGACTAGTTCTCAAACTTTGATGCCCATTGGATAGTCAACTGCTGGAATCTTGTTAGCACTTGGTTAGAAATATCTAGCAACTTACTTCAAAAGAGAAGCTTATGTATTAGAACAATATGTTTTCCTACCTTAGATACGGTTTTGTTATATTTGTTTCAATTGTGAAGTGGCAAGGCAAGCTCTAAAACAATTGATGTTCAGCGAAATGCATAAATAGAAAGAACTGCTTCTCTTAAATATTAGAGACCCTTTCGTTATGTCACCTTGACCCTCCTTTTTTTTTTAACCCATGACAACCTCTGTCTGTACAGCACAAATAGGCCCAGCACGAGCCCAGAGAATGTGCCATCACTGCATCACAAGCATGTTAGCAAATATTAAATTTTTACATGGAATGAATTATTTAAATGGACAATCATTATATTTTTTAGGTATAGGCAGAAAATTTTTAGAGCAATTTTTAATGCTTCCAGTAAGAATTCAGGGTAAATTGCTTTATAAATCTTATAACAGAAAACCACAATAGATGAAACACCCCCAAGTTATCATTATTTATCACCTTTCTTCTTAAGCTTTAACAAAAATATAAATAATTTATTTCAATTTTTATTAAAAAAGTACAGAATAATTAAAATAGAAATGTTCACAGAAAGAATCAGATCCCCACTTTATTTCTGCCACAGAATGGAGGATTACAATACTCTTGTACCTGTATAAAACTGCACACATCCACAGCCTGCCATAGCTGAACATTCTCTGAATAATTGGGCAGGTCCACACTTGCTCTTTCAGTGTAGACTTTCCCTCAAATTGATTTTAAACTGCTCTGAAAGATCTGGTAAAATTTGGAAGGTGCCATGATTCGGATTAAAAATAGGCATTAGTTGGCTTCAAATTCTTTATCCAACAAAACCAATGAATAGAGTATTTTAAAAAAACCCAAATAGAGTTCAGCAACAATTCTGATTTCATCAGCCATCTTGATGAATTACTAAAAGACTGCACAATTTCACACTGCAACTGACTTTTGTAAGAAGTAAGAAGGCACAAAGAAACAAGGCATTTCCAAAGCTTTATATTTTCAGAAAATATGCAGAAAACAGATGAAATGATTATTAGTTTATGCAGTAAATTAAATAGGACTGAACTGGATTCTTCCACATTGCAACATTTTTGATACCTCCAGATAGCAAGTATTTTCTTTCTAAGAACATCCCTTTCTTCTTCTAATAATACTTTACCTGTAGGAGTGATACACAAAAGAGGAATGAAATGGTTTATAATTACATGAGTTTTCTAGTCCATCTTTTTTACTACAGAATACATCTTTTTAAAAGTATATTGATTATGCTAATACAATTGTCCCAGTTTTTCTTCCTTTCATCTTCCTCTGCTCTGCACCTCCCCTCTCACCAGCATTCAGCCCCCCTTAGTTCATGTCCATGGGCTATACATATAAGTTCTTTGGGTTCTTCATTTCCCACACTGTTTTAACTGCCCCCTGTCTATTTTGTAGCTATGAAGATGCTTCTTATTCCCTGTGCATTTTTTCCCCCATCCTCCCCCAACACCTCCCCACTGATAACCCTCAATGTGATCTCCATTTATGTGATTCTGTTCCTGTTGTAGTTATTTGCTTGTTTTTTTTTTTTTTTTAGGTTCATTGTTGATAGTTGTGAGTTTGCTGTCATTTTACTGTTCATAGTTTTTGATCTTCTTCTATTTCTTAGATAACTCCCTTTAACATTTCATATAATAAGGGCTTGGTGGTGATGAACTTCTTTAAATTGATCTTATCTGGGAAGCCCTTTATCTGCCCTTCCATTCTAAATGTTAGCTTTGCTGGATAGAGTAATCTTGGATGTAGGTCCTTGACTTTCATGACTTGGAATACTTCTTCCATCCCCTACTTACCTGTGAGGGTACTTTAAGAAGTCTGCTGATAATCTTATAGGAACTCCTTTGTAGGGAACTCCTTTGTAGTTAACTCCTTTTCTCTTGCTGCTTTAAAAATTCTCTCTTTATCTTTAATCTTGGTTGGTGTAATTATGTTATGTCTTGGTGTGTTCCTGCTTGGGTCCAACTTCTTTGGGACTCTCTGGGCTTCATGGACCTCCTGGAAGTCTATTTCCTTTGCCATATTGGGGAAGTTCTCCATTATTTTTTCAAATAAGTTTTCAATTTCTTGCTGTTCCTCTTCTACTTCTGGCACTCCTATGATTCAGATGTTAGAACCTTTAAAGTTGTCCCAGAGGTTCCTAAGCTTCTCCTCATTTTTTAAAATTCTTGTTTCTTCATTCTGTTCCAGTTGACTGTTTATTTGTTCCTTCTGTTACAAATCGTTGACTTTAATACCAGTTTCCTTATCTTCATTGTTGGTTCCTGCGTACTTTCCTTTATTTCACTTTGCATAGCCCTTACTTCTTCCTCTATTTTGCATACATACTCAATAATTTCTGCAAGCATCCTGATTACCAGTGTTTTAAACTCTACACCTGATAGGTTGGCTATCTTCTTGTTGTTTAGTTTTTTTTTTCTGGAGGTTTGATCTGTTCTTTCATTTGGGCCATGTTCTTTGTCTTGGTACACCTGTTACATCATAAGGGGTGGAGCCTTAAGTATTCACCAGGGCAGGGCAACTCTCTTTGCTGTGTGGTGGCTCTCTATGTGAGGGAGGGGTCTGAAAGAGAACAGTGCTGCTTGCTCAGCTCTTGGCTGGCTTTCAGTCACTTTCCCCACTACCCACAAGCAAGTTGGGCCCTTCTGGTGCTGATTCCTGGGTGGGTGGGTGGTTGTGTAGGTTCTAGGACCCTGTGAGTCTCTCCAACAAATTCTGTGAGGCTGGAAGTTTATCCTGCCACCTAAACCCCCACAGGTTTTTGCAGCCAGAAGTTCTGAATCTTTAATTTCCCACACTGGGACCCTGGCTATGTCGTCTGTCTTGCTTCCCAGTCATTTCTCCTTGCTTATCCAAATGTAAATATGGACTGCCTGGTTTGCTAGCCACTGCCTTGGGAAGCCTGGTCTGTTCACTTGCCATGGGTCCTCTCCCTGCTGGCTGCCTGTCTCTGCCCCATCTACCAGTCTGAATGAATATTTCTTCTTCAAACTCCTTGGTTGTTGAAATTCCATACAGTTTGATTTCTGGCAGTTCTGGTTGTTTTTTTGTCTTTAAACTGGTGTTGTCCTTCTTTTAGTGCATGAGGAAGCAAAGCATATCTACTTATGCCTCCAGTGGCAGAAGCTGGTGAGAAGAGGAAGGTTTTTATTCAAATACTGCACAATCTGGCAGAATGATAAATGTCTTGTCTTAATACTCATTTCCTCCAGAAAACCCAGACAAAACCTAGCCATCCTCAACAAGACCACAGAAAAAAGGCAGGGTCTAGAATTTCTGCTTCATGAAGTACCATCCTTTGGAACTCAAGAAGGCTGCTAAGTGGTCATCCAAGTAGCTTAGCTTGTTCTCAGCTGCTGTCCAGCTTCAGGCTTTCTATTGGAGGCAGAGTGTGGAGCCAGTGCTGCAATGGCCATGGGCCTTCTACGGCTGCCAGGTCCCATGCTTCTGGTCAGGAGTGTGCCAAGACACCAGCAAATACTCCACCAGGTTAGCAAGAGGGGAGAATTCCCTCCTAGAGGCCATGAGCCACATAGTGCTAAAGGCACATGGCCCTTAGAGAAGACAGGCCAGTACACTGTCCAAGTGCAGGTCCAAAGCAGTGAGCCAGGAGCAGGAGAGATATTTCTTTGTTCATATGGGTTTATATTAGCTTCAGGTTTGGGACAGACCAGGTGATATTTCAGAATGACTAATTAACCTCCTAAACTTCTATGTACTTTGGGTGGGTCCACCTCGCAATCAATTCCTTCTTTCCCCAGGCTAGATCGACAGGCAGCTTTGGTCCAGCACTTCCCCTGACAACATTTTAACAACTTTGTTTTCATTTAAACCTTATTGCATTTTCTTTTCCACTTAGTCCCTTTACACTCCTCTCCCCTCAGCAATCACCACTCTGTTGTCCATATGCATGAGTACTTTCTCCTTTTTGCTCCATCCATCCACCTCCTGACCTCCCCCACCCACAAGCTGTCATTCTGCTCTCCACCTATGAGTCTGTCTCCATTTTCCCTTGTTAGTTCAGGTTGTTTATTAGATTCCACATATGAGTGAAATCTTTTGGTATTTGTCTTTCTCTGACTGATTTATTTCACTTAGCATAATATTCTCCAGGTCCGTATACACTATTGCAAAGAGCACAGTTTTCTTCTTTTTTATGGCCAAATAGTATTCCAATGACTAAATGTCTCATAGTTGTTTTATCTCCTCATCCACTGATGGACACTTGGGCTGGTTCCATATCTGGGGAATTGTAAATATGCTACAGTGAACATAAGGGTGCTTATGTTCTTTTGAATTAGTGTTTTGATTTTCTTTAGATAAATTTCCAGAAGTGGAATCACTGGGTCTGATGAGAGGCAGCCTCTCATCAGATGTATGGGTGAATATGTTCTCCCATTCTGTGGGTGGTATTTTTATTTTGTTGACAATTTCCTTTCTGTGAAAAATATTTTTTATCATAGTCCCATTTGTTTATTTTTTCTTTTGTATTCTTTGTCTGGGGAGATATATCAATAAAAAATTGCTACATTCAATGTCCAAGATTTTGCTGCTAATATTTTTCTCTAGGGTTTCATGGTTTCAGGTATATGTTTAAGTCTTTGACCCATTTTGAATTTATTCTTGTGTGTGGTATAAGGAGGTGGTCTAGTTTCACTTTTCTGTATGCATGTATTCATTTTTCCCAACACCATTTACTGAATATACTATCTTTAGTCCATTGTATATGCTTGCTTCCTCTGTTGAATATTAATTGACTATATAGATATGGGTTTATTTCGTGGCTCTCTATTTTGTTCCATTGATCTATGTCTGTTTTCATGCCAGTACCAGGCTGTTTTGATTGCTATGACCTTATAGTATAGTTTCACATTAGCTACTGTGATGTTAGCAGTGTTGTTCTTTCTCAGGATCTCTGTTGCTATATTGAGCCTTTTGTGGTTCCATAAAAATTTTTGAAATGCTTCTTTTAGTTCTGTAAAATATGTCATTGGAATCTTGAAAAGGATTACATTGAATCTATAGATTGCTTTGGGTAGTATGGATGTTTTAATGATATTAATTCTTCTTATCCATGAATATGGAATGTGCTTCCAATTATTTTTATCTTAATTTCTTTCTTCAGTGTCTTAAAATTTCAAGTACAGGTCTTTTACATCCTTGGTCAGCTTTATTCCTAGGTATTTTATTCTTTTTGAAGCAATTGTAAATAGGATTGTTTACTTAATTTCCCTTTCTGTTGGTTCATTATTGGCATATAAAAATGCAACTGATTTCTGGATTTAATTTGTATCCTGCTACTTTGCTGAATTCATTAATCAGTTCTAGTAGTTTCTTGGTGGAATCTTTGGGGATCTCTAGATCCAGTATCATGTCATCTGCAAAAAAATGAAAGTTTTACTTCTTCCTTTCTAATTTGGATGTATTTTTATTTCTTCTTATTGTCTGATTGTTGTTCTTAGGACCTTCAGTATTATGTTGCATAAGAGAGGTAAAAGTGGATATCCCCATTTTTCCTGTTCTTAAGGGGAACACTTATAATTTATTGTCCATTGAGTATAATGCTGGCAGTGGGCTTGTCATGTATGGCTTTTATTATGTTTAGGTATGTTCTATCTATTCCCACTTTGCTGAGAGTCTTCATCATAAATGGGTGCTGAATTTTATTAAATGCTTTTTCTGAATCTAATCTATTGATATGATCATGTGCTTTTCAGCCCTCATTTTTTAATGTGGTGAATCATATTTATTTAATTTGCAAATGTTGTTACCTACTTTTCATTCCCAGAATAGATCCCACTTGATCATTGTGTATTATCTTTTTGATACATTTCTTTGTTCAGTTTGCTAATATTTTGTTGAAGATATATTCATCAGGGATATTGGCCTGTAATTTTCTTTGTAGTATCTTACCTGGTTTTGGCATTAGGATAATGCTGGCCTTGTAAAATGAGTGGAGAGCCTTCCCTCCTCTTAAATTTTTTGAAATAGTTTGAGAAGCAGAGGTGTTAGTTCTTCTTGGAGTATTTGGTAAAATTCCCTGGCAAAGTCCAAGACTGTTGTTTTTTGGCAGTTTCTTAATTACCGCTTCATTTTCACTAGGTGTAATCTGTCTATTCAGATTCTCTGATTCTTCCTGATTTAGGCTTGGAAGATTGTATGTTTCTAGGAATTTTCCATATGATCCAGATGTCCAGTTGCTGGCATATAGTTGTTCATATTTTCTTACAATCCTTTACAAGTTCTTGGCGTCAGTTGTTATTTCTTCTCTTTCATTTCTGATTTTATTTATTTGGGTCCTTTCTCTTTTTTTCCCTTTTATTTGGTGTTTTCTTTTTTTTATTGTTGCTCAAGCACAGTTGTCTCTATTTCCCCCCCCCCCCCACTCCCCCAGCTATCCCCACCTTCCACCCTTGATCCTATCTCCTTTTGGCTTTGTGCATGTGTCCTTTATACATGTTCCTTGACAATCCTTCTCCCTCCCCCCCTCCATTATACCCTTTAACCTCCCCTCTGGTTACTGTCAGTTTGTTCTTTATTTCATTGTCTCAGGTTATATTTTGCTTGCTTGTTTCTCTTGTTGATTAGGTTCCGCTTACAGGTGATATCATATGGTATTTGTCTTTCACAATCTGGCTTATTTCACTTAGCATAATGCTCTCCAGATCCATCCAAGCTGTCAAAAAGGGTAGGCATTCCTTCTTTCTTCCTGCTGCATAGTATTCCATTGTATAAATGTACCACAGTTTTTTGATCCATTCAATAACTGATGGGAACTTATGTTGCTTCTAGCACTTGGCTATTTTGAAAAAATGCTGCTATGAACATTGGAGTGCATAGGTTCTTTTGAATTAAGGTTTCAGGATTCTTAGGGTATAGTCCAGCAATGGAATTGCTGAGTCAAAAGGCAGTTCCATTTTTAGTATCTTGAGGAAATTCCATGCTGTTTTCTACAGTGGCTGCACCAGTCTGTATTCCCACCAACAGTGTACTAGGGTTCCCCATTCTCCACAACCTCACCAGCACTGTTGTTTGTTGAGTTATAATGACCATTTTGATTGGTGTGGAGTGGTATCACATTGTGGTTTTAATGTGCATGTCTCTAATGGCTAGTGATGCTGAGTGTCCTTTCATTCGTCTCTGGGCCCTCTGTATGTCCTCGTTGGAGAAGTGTCTGTTTAGGTCATTTGCCCATTTTTTAAATTGGATTGTTTTTCTTCCTGGGTGGAGTCTTGTCTTTTTTTCTTGATGAATCTGATAAATGTTTGTCAATATTGTTTATCTTTTCAAAGAACCAGCTCTTGGATTCATTAATCTTTTGTATCTTTTTTTAGACTCTCTTTTATTTCTGCTCTGATGTTTATTATTGCCTTCCTTCTACTCACTTTGGCTTTAATTGCTTTTTTTCAAGTTCCTTTAAGTGTATAGGTAGAGAGTTTATTTGAGCTTTTTTCTTTTCTTTTTTTTTCTTTGAGATAGACATTTAATGCTATTAATTTTCCTCTTAGGATCTCCTTCCAGTGTCCCAAACTGATTTTGGATTGTTATGTCCTCATTTTCATTTGTTTCCAGTTATTTTGATTTCTTGATTGAACTTATTGTTGACCCATCTATTGGTTAATAACATGTTATTTAGTTTCCACTAGTTTGCATGTTTTTCAGTGTTCTTCGCGTGATTACTTTCTAGTTTCATAGCATTGTGGTCAGAGAAGATACTTGATATGATTTCAGTCTCCTTAAATTTGTTGAGACTTGTTTTGTTTCATAACATCATGCTATTTTCTATCCTAGAAAACTTTGCATGTGTACTTGGAAAGTATGTATATTCTGCTGCTTTGGGATGAAATGCTCTGACGATATCTATTAAATCTTTTTGATCTAGTGTGTCATAAAGCTATGTCTCCTTACTGATTTTCTGGTTAGCAGTTCTATCTATAGAAGTTAGTAGGGTATAAAAACCCAACTATGACTGTATTTCTGTCGATCTCTCTCTTTATGTTCATGAAGATTTGCTTCACATTTATGCTCCTATGTTGGGTTTATAAATGTTTACTAGAGTTATACCCTTTTGTTGGGTTGTTCCCTTTATCATTATGTAGCATTGTCCTTCTTTGTGTTATTACAGCCTTGGTTTTAAAGTCTGTTTCATGGGCTATAATTACTGCTACCCCACTTTTTTTCTATTCCATTTGTATGATATGTCCATTTCCATCCCTTTACTTTTAGTCTGTGTGTATCTTTCGATTTGAGATGGGTTTATTGATGGCAGCATATATATGGTTCTTGTTTTCTCATCCATTCAACTACCCTATGTCTTTTGGTGGGAACATTAAACCATTTATAGTTGAGGTAATTATTGATAGATACATATGTAGTGCCATTTTATTGTTAGATTGTTTTTCTCTGTTTTCTTTTTTTTAAATTTCTTTCTCTTTTTCTTCTTCTTTTTAAATGAAGGGCCTTAACATTTGTTGCAGTACTGGTATGGTGTTATCAAACTCCTTTAACTTTTTCTTGTCTGGGAAGCTCCTTATTTTGCTTTTATTTTAAATGATAGCCTTGCTGGGTAAAATAGCCTTGGTTATAGGTCCTTGCTTTCCAGCACCTTGAATATTTCACACCATGCCCTTCTGGTCTGAAATATTTCTGTTGAGTAATCAGATGACAGTCTAATTGGTGCTCCTGTGTATGTAACTACCTGCATTTCTCTTACAGCTTGTAGGACTCTCTCCTTGACTTTAAGCCATGCCATTTTAATTGTGATATATCTGGGTGTAGGCCTCTTTGAGTACAACTTGTTTGGGACTCTCTGACCTTCCTGGACTTGTGTGCCTTTTTCTTCACCAGATAGGGGACTTTTCAGTCATTATTTCTTCAAATAGGTTGTTGATTTCTTGCTGTCTCTCTTCTTCTGTTATTCCCACTATGCGGATGTTGGTATGTTTCATGTTATCCCAAATGTTTCTTAAGCTCTCTTCACTTTTTAAAATTCTTTTTTTCTCTTTGCTTTTCTTTCAAGATTTTTTTCTACCTTGTCTTCCAAATCACTGATTTGATCCTCCGCTTCATCTAACCTATTGTTTATTCCTTCCAGTGTATTATTTATTACACTGCATTGCATTCTTTATTTCTGACTGGTCCTTTTTTTTAATGGTTTTCTATGTCTTTTTTCATGCTGTTGAGTATCCTTATAATCATCACTCTAAACTCTCTATCTGACAAATTGCTTGCCTCCATTTCATCTAGTTTTTTTTTTTTTCTATAGAATTCTCTTGCTCCTTATTTGGGGTGTGAGTCTTTGCATTCCCATATTGGCTGTTTCTTTGCATTTTCCACCTTAGTTGTTAAACTAATCATGCTATAATCAGCAGCCTTGCTTAATCTCCACAGGGTTGGACAGGGTAATTTTTTTAGGTGGGGCTATTGCTTTCCCTCAGGCTGATGCCACTTGGAGATGAGTGCTCTGTCTGAGAAGGATGGCTTCTGCAGTATGCAAAATGACTCAGTACAGGGATCCTGGTGGCTGTTTCTTCAGTTTTCTTTCCAGAGCCACCAACCCCGGACCCTTCTCAAGGTCTCTTTTCTACTCTGCCCTCCCTCTCCTGCAGACCATGTTAAATGTGTGCAAATGTAATTTTGTGCATTTGCTCTTTAAGAGGCTCTCTGCACCTCCAGCCACCCCTCCCTGGCAGACAGAAACCCTGCTGTTTTTTACAGCTTGATGTTATCTGGGCTCCTTTCCAGCTCTGGTGCTTTTGGCTGTGGAGCCCAGCTTGGTGTTTAGATGCCACAATTCAGGGTGTCTAAAATATCCCCCCAGAACATGGGCTGCTACCTGTGGGAGCCCAGGCAGCCCTCTTGCACTTCCTACAGGTATCATGTGGTGAAGTGGTTTCTTCTGTCTCCATTCTAACTTCTATTGTGCATGTGCCTTCCTTTCCCCAGTCCCACCCCCAATCTGGCTCCAGAAAGTAGTAAGAGGTCTTTTTGTTTCTCATCCACTAATCTTGCTATTCTTGTACATGGTCAGTGTAAGGAATTTCTCCTGCTAATATCTTGCCTGCTGTGGGTGAGCCTGTGCTCAGTTCAACATGGAAGTGCTATGAAACTCAATGTCCTTGCCATGGCCCTGGGTGGTTTGCAAAGATATTCTAGTTGCATGCCACACCCTCTGTGCCTGGGTGAGCATGGCTCAGTGCAGAAGCTGCTCACAGGTTCCACACTCATGGCCTAGCTCCATCCCCTCTTTTATTTCCCCACTCAGCCCACTCCTTGCAGTCTGAACAGGCTATTGCTATCATTATCTGTTGACTGTGGTCTTTGATTACCACTTCTTTCTGAGGGTGGGACAGAGCAGGAATATAATGTGGTGAGCCATTTCTCTGATTGTTAGTAGCTCTGATGTGTCTGGATGAAATAATCCAGTCTACCATTCCCAACTGTTTATTAAATGCTTAATCTTTACCAGACATCATGTTAAGTGGTATATATTTGTTCTCTGTGATTCTTACAAAGATCCCTGTTAAGTAGGTACTGGTATACATTTTAAAAATATTTTGATAGAAAAACAACAGAATATTATAAAGTTTATAATTTCCATAATGCTCACAGCTAGTAAGTGGCAAATCCAAGTCTAATTTTCACTTTCCATGGTAAGGCACATGGTGTCTTTGAGTGATTTAGAGTTGACTATACCATGGAACTTACCCTTTGGAATTAAACTGGGCTATGAAGGGGGGCATCATGGCAAAGAGCCTATGGAATGAAATGACTGGTTAAATCTCAGAACCTTATTTTACCTCACTGAGCATTAATTTTCTAGTGGTTGTTGAAACAGTTAAAGGAGGAAAAATTTTTGACACTTGACACAGAATTGGCATTCAATAGTTTGGGGTAGAATTTCTTTTCTTTTTATTTTTCATAAATTATTTAAACATATTTATTGAGTACCTACAGACTGGTACTTTCCTAAGTGTGGTGAGCACATGAATGAATAAAAAACCTTGAAGTTTTTGCTCAAAGATGAGCAAATGTCTTGAAAAAAAGGCATTTTGGAAGCTCAAAATGCAAACAGTTATAATGTAATGTAGAAAGCACATGTGTTTATGCTAACCAGAGAGTTTACATATGACCCAGTGTGGTCAAGGAAGGTTTCGTAGATTAGATTATCTTTGAGTTGAACCTTAAGGAATTAACATTCCTAGGAGTGAGCTTGACATGAAGAGATAAGAAAGAAATGCTAGGCAGAGAAAGGAAAATGAGAGCAAAGACATGGAGGTGCAAAATAACATTTAACATCTCTGGATTATAGAGTAAGAAACAGAGACAATGTTGGAGAGAAGGCAGGAGTCATAGGTTTTGGGGATTTGATATATCCTGGTAAGAATGTGCGTAATTTTTTTATGTTGGAAATGGGGGATATAGAACAGTTTTATTTTAACTATATAGGTCCCTCTGGCAGTCCTGTGTGTAGGATGGATTTGAGGGGACTAAAACGAATACAGAAGTTAGAATCTGTGGCAGTAGTGCAGACAGAAAGGGACAGGGGACTTGAGCGGGGACAACTGAAGTAGGGGACAGACAAGAGAAGATGGATTCAAGAAATGCTCAAAAGCAAATTTAATGGATCTAGGAGGTCCAAAGAGAGAGAGGAGTTGAGAGTGACTGGTTCTTAATTTGAGTAAATTGGAATGGTAGCAGGGCCATAAACTGAGGGAGAAAATTAGGAGTGTGAGAGCAATGGAGAGGCATCAGACCAATGCCCTTTCCAGAGTACTTGTTATAGGTTACATAGTAATGGATAGCTACAACTATAGTACCTTTGCATCTGGCCTGACAAGGGATTCATGAGCCCCTAACAGCTAATGCCTGATCACCCTGTTAGGACTAGATCTAGGTCATTCCTTTCTGGTGTGGAACTCTTCCACTGATTATTTTTACTCAAGAACTGTTGGTCTGGACAAGACATTCAGAACTGCATTACAGTATGAGGCTCCTCCTATCCAATTCTTCCTCGACCCTCTTGTCTCACAGTGCAGACCTGCTCTGTGGTCTGAAAGATCTCCCGGCCTATGCCACTTCCATCCCTCCTTTATAGGGGTATCTCCCAATAAAGCTCTTACATTTATAGTCCCAAGGTGGCATCAGCTTCTTGGAGGACCCAAATTGATGTTAAGGAGCATTTAGAAATGGCCAGGGTAAGAAGAATAACATATGAAGAGATCAGTCACAGAAATACTAAGTTTATTATGACTGAGAAAGCCACCTGTCAATGTTGGACAGCTGGATAAACAACTTAGACAATCAAACATAGAACACATGTAGAGAGTCTTCAGCGTGCAGTGTGTACTCAAACTGTGAGAGTAAATGGCCTCTGTTAGGGAACAAGAATAATATGAAAAAGTAGAAATTTTTATATTTGTGGAAATTAAGATGCATTAGAGCAAACACAAATTATCCCTGTGGCATTCATTTCCTTCTCTGTTCCCTTCATCCAATTTATTCCTGCTGGATCTGCTGCCTTGTACCAGTCACCTCCTATGAGTGTTACCCAACCAAAGTGGGGGTTCAGTTGCCTGTTGTCACCAAAGGCAAATTATGGAGGCAGAAGTTGTTGAGAAATGGAAGAGGTATTTATTCAAATGCCACGTAATCTCGGAGAATGGCAGTCTCTTGCCTCAAAGTCTATCCCCTCGTAGAAATGCAGAGGAAAACCCAGCCATTCTCAGACAGATCAAAGGCAGTGTCCAGAGTTCCTTCTCCCATTCAAAGTAATATCCCTTGGGAGCCACAGGCGACTGCTTAGTGGTCATGTAGGGCTCAAATTCACTCCTCAAACCTGCATGTAGGGCTGGCATCACCATTGGCTATGTGGCTTCCAGGGCCAGAAGGTCCTGCAAACACTAACCAGTTTGTCTGCAAGATGGGTAAGAGAGCTGTCCCTTCTTTCCCTTGGATTTATATTTGTTTTCCCATATGGGCCAAACCAACTTTTCTCAACACAAACTTCTGCATGTCCTGGGAGATCCACTACCCCCAACCAATTTTTTCTTGCCTTTTTCCCCTGCCAGACTGTCCCCAGACTGACAGGTTTCTCAATCCAGCACCTTCCCCATCCCCATTCTGACCTCTATGGCACATTGTTGGGGACCCGCCCTGCCTGGTCTCAGGAAGCTGTAACCCCCCATGACTTAGGCTAAGTGAAAGACCTCTGGACCAGGAGCCACTAAGGAGACATAACTTATTTCTCTGGCACGAATGCTGCCTGTTCTAATGCCTGGCTTCCTTTGCATGATTGGCAGTCAATGACTGGTAACAATTCTCTAGGAAAGAGAATGAATCTAAGACAGACATGATCATGTGGGAATGCCCTAAGGGAAGACTCAGGGCTGTGGATATGAAGGGGTGATGGACATCAACCCCTGTCCACTTGGCTTTGTCAAAGCCTGAGTCCTTGTTCTTAGAAGTGGGTAATTCAAGTCTCCTGGCTGCCTTTGTCTCTGTTGACAAAGGCCTGTGGAAATAGCAGGGGTGGTGTAGCCCAGACCAGAAATGGTGGACCCCTAGGGTAATCAGGCCTGGGACATAGAATATGCAAGATCCTGTGAAATCTGTTTGCTGGAGGATGTTATTAGATTAGAATTGGAAGGCATATACAGGAAACCAAAACTGCCCTTTGAGCCCTGTTACTCCTTTCAAATGTTAAAACTCCAATCTCTGCCCAGAATCACAGTGGGGGTTCTGTCTGCACCTTTGTAAATCACCTACTTCTTTTGATCTTTTCTGCCAGACTGTGAGTCCACAAACTAAGTCTGGATTCTCAATAAAGATCTGCTTGGGAATGGATATGGGGCTTTCTCCACTAGAGAGAGTGGCCCTTCCGTCCCTATTTCCCCACAGGACCTGGTTATCTCTGTATATGTTTTTCTCGTGTTTCAACAAGCATCCGCAGCAGAGATGGATACTGCTGGTAGGTATCATGCCACAGTACATATGCCTGCCTGCCTAGTCTCACCCTCAATCAGGTACCAGAAGGGGATAGGAGGGCTTCCCCCATCCAATTGTCTCACTTGCCTTGCATGTGCTCAGTGCTGTACTTCCTCCTGTTGCCATCATGCCAAAGGATGAGGGATTTGCTGCCAGGCTAGCAGTATCATGAACACTCAGCACATTTAAGGCTCTTCACTGTGAGGATTAGCACTCATTCCTATGTTGGTTGTGACTTATACCCTTACCTTTTCCAGAAGACTGATAACTCTTAGTTGTTGTGTGGGGAATATCATTCCACAGTTCAAGTTCCAGGTCATGGGGGGTTTGATGCTCTTATCCTTACAGGCAGTTGAAGGCCCAAATCACCGCCCTAGTGTAGCAGATTTCTACTGTGAATTTCTGATTTTATTCCCTGCTTGGTTTTCTTCTGTAAATTTTTAGAATTTCTCGATTTGTCTTCACGTGATATGATAAGGATTTCTATTTGTGCACTTCTGGCAATTATTTTAGCTTTATAATCAGTCATTTCTGGCAGAGAAGATCTCTATATCTTCAGAGCTCTAGCTCTAGTCTGAAGTTCCAGCTTTTCTATAGTCTTATACCAGGAGCCCCTTAAACTTCTTTCAGCCAGATAACATTGCTTTGTGGCTCTTCATATTTTCAGGAGGTTTTGGCATTCCAAAGAGTCTTATATTTTCCAAGCATCAGTAAATGTGAAGTGAATCCTTGTTTATGGTGGCATTATAGGGACTCTCTGAGAAACATGTCTGGATATACTTGTCATGTTCTTGGTCTATTTTATAGAGTAACTGAAGTGTGGATAAGGACGCTCCAATGGTGGGATGGAGTAAAAAGATACCATGCCATTCTATATGAACTTATTCTACTTGCATTCAAATTTTCACCTCGAATAAAGTAGATTCTAGCAGGAAATAGATAAACTAGATAACATTTTTACAATACTTATAATGCGGTAGCTTCCCTTTAAGTGGGTGAAAGTTAGGCATTGCAGAAAAATTAGTTCTTAATAAGACATTACAAATATATTTCTGATGCTCAGGGACAGGAGGAACATATATACCAATTCCCAAGGTCTGTTTCTTGCTACTTTTTCCAGATGAACTGATTTAATTGGTAATACCTGATGCGGACCCCAGCTCCTAGGATCCTCAACATTGTGGATGGGGAGAGACATTTACATGGACTACAGAATCCTGTGGAGGAAAAAGGGCGGGTGGCTTCACTCTCAAGAGGAGCCAAATGCTGTGGTCTCCACCATGACAGGCCTTTATTTTTTTTTTCTGGGCACATTACATGATGGTCTTCCTTTACTATGCACAGATTCGCTTTAGATGGTTACCTTTTACAGAAAATAAAGGACCCGATGTGGCTAATTACATCACAGAAGAAGGATATTTGCAAATGAAAAGGGAAAAGTAGTTGAACCGGGTTACACTCCATAATGGGGAGTTTTAGCTTGGATTTTAGGAAGTTATAATAAGCACTTGCGGTCTTAATTCAGGGTGAGAGAGTTTTAGCAAAAGCAAGTCTAAAAGCAGCCTAGGTACATTGCAGGGCTGATTCCCCATGGGAGAACCTATCTGTGGGCGTGGGTCCTGTGCATCTCTGAGTGGGAGCTGGGCCCACGCCATGCAGAATGGTCTCTTACAATACTTTCAGTTCTACTCTCTGCCACCAACCTCAATTTTTGTTATATGTATCTGCTTTTATCTTAGGCCAGTAGAATCTGTTCTACACACCTTATGTCAAAGTTACCATGTACAACCATCCCCAAATGCAGTGGGTTTAAACTTACAAAATTTTATGAACTCTCCCCCATATCCATATGCTCAATTTCATAAAACATTGATGGACTCTTTATTTTTCATTATAAGGACTTCTGGCAATATTTGAAATACAAGGTGAGCCCTCATAGCACAATGTTATATCCAGATGGCTAATTAATAGAGAAAACTATACCACATCTATGTCAAGAATTAACTCAGTAATAGGAAGCAATGAAGGATCTGAGTTAAATGTGAGTAGATTATTTGAGAGTAAGTAAAATTAATAGGAGGAAGTAAAATGCATGGAATTTTGATGTGTGAGGATCTGCTGAGATAGTCTGAAGAGACTGAAGCTTTAAACAATGTGATATAAAGACGATTTGAAAACAAGTTTCAGGCAAACAACTGACATTCAGCAATCAGGAATGGTGAGACACAGGCAGCCTCTGGCACAATACAGTTTCACAAATAATAACACACTGTATATGTTGGCAAAAATATATGGATTTTTAATGTAGATATCTATGCACATAAGTAATGGTTATTTCTAAAGCTGATAAATAGTAATTATAAACCTTCCTAGGCTAAAATCTACTATTATCAAAATTTGGGAAAAATTTGACCTGTGCTGGGAGTTATGTTTTAAGCTAAATGATTTGTTTATTTAATTGATGGTTACTGCTTTTAGGTCTCTGTTGGTACATTAGATGAAACTGTCAACATGATAAATTGTTCTTATATTTACTTCCCATTTGCCTGTTTTCCTCTTTTTGCTTTCTCTGAAGATAATGACCAGACTTTTAAGTATTCCACTGATAGAATAATATTAATCAGTGGAAATACTTATATAGAAGTTCAAGTTAGGAAAAGAAATGTTAGCATATTAATAATCTAGTAATTTGTTCACTATTGATGGCCATAGTCAGATAATCAACTTTACATTACATCCTCTAAGTATATAATTATTTTCAAATTATTTAAATGTTTAGCACTTTTAGATTTTTCTCTGTGAGAATGAGGCTCTGTGACTTATAATGAGATCACTTTCTTTCAGCCTGGATTAGTTTAATCATCACTTTAAATCAGCTTTTGGTAAATTAAACTAATGGAAAATAACTAAGAGAACTGGAAATGATGTGAATTTAGACATGAGAGGTAAAAGGTTAAACACATCTGTACTAGTGGTCCTTTAAAATACTTTTTTTTGTTGTTGTTGTAAGTGTAACAGTAGCTTTGGCATAAGCAACTGTTTAAGCTGTGTGAAACCAACCAGAAAGTATAAAAAGTGAGGTAACATTGGAGTTCTATGAAATTTTCCTTTGACCTAAGACTTAAATCTTTAAAGTATGTGTTTCTGCATAAACATAAGGCATATTAGCATAGCATTGTATAGGTACCTCTCTTACAAGTCTGACAACTGATGGTGTGAGGGATGGAGGTCCTTCTGTAAATGGGTAGATAGAGTCATTTTTAAAAGTGCACAGGAATGTAGGAAAATCTTTCCTACATTCTCATCTTTTTCCTCAGGGGAAATAAGAGTATTTTTTGTTTGAAATAGTCTCTTTTACATGCCAAATTCTGAAGTCACAGTTTGAAGATAATGAAGCTATATTTCCTGAGAGGTAACATGGTGATTTTGCTTATTTGACACTTGCTTTCTGGAGTAATCTTGTTGATAAGGCTTTATTCTTGTACTTTATGCTTGCAAGTCAGGTATTCTTTATATAATGAACAACGTATATGATTAAACTTTAAATTCTACAACCAAACGACATTTATCTTTTGCATGGACAACTGGAATATGGAGTAAATCTAGATATTGCCATTTTGTATCAATTCAAAGTAATTGAAAATGATCTAGAAAAGGGATTATTTTCAACCCTCCCTAAAACTATATAAAACACTGCGGAATGTATTCATACATATGTGTTTGTTTCTGTGTGTTTTTAAAGAGGATCCAAAGCCTCCCACTGATATTTAATGGGGTTTCTGATCATCCCAGATGTTTAGAATTACTGCTGTAGATATAAGAAATGTTAAGAGCTGGAATGAAAACTTAGTGAATTTTTTTTAAATCAATAGTATTGTATATTTCAATGTTTAATGTGAATTTTATATTGCTTTAAATTTTGTTATAATTAGATTACATAAAGTTCCAAAACAAATAATGGTATTCAAGGTTGCAGTATAAAGGATATAAATTTTACACATTCCAGTTGATTAAATAGTATTATTTTGTTGAAATTCTCTGGGGGAGGGAATCAATAGCAGAAAAATCGCTGAATTTAATGCTGTCTTCCTCTTAAATAAAGAACATAAATTGTTTCCTCAGGCTTATTACAAAACCTCTGAAATTTTGTAAGTAAAATATTGACTTGTAGTTTTTAATTATACAAAACTACGTAGACTTTTGTTTGTCAGAAGTTTTTGGAATATTGTCTTAATATAATGAAGGTTAAAAGTATGGTCTTTAGAATCATTCAATCTAACTTCAAATTCTAGCTTCAGTACTTATGGACAAGTGTAATCCTCAGCCAAATGAAATAAATCCTCTTTCAACAATAAATAAAGCAGTGTGCACAAACCCTTTGTTTAGTGCCTGGAAAATGGTAATGCTTCCTAAATAGTAGTGGTGGTGGTGGTGGTAATAGTACAAAGAGATGATGTACACAGAGGTGAGAAAGGAGAGATTGAGCAACCAAAGAATATAATTCAGGCTTTAATTTGGCAAATTATCAGACACTTCTCCAAGAATCACTCCTTGTTTAGAGGTAGTTGTATCAAAATTTGCTTCAATGTCTGATATCCTTTTAGCTTTAAATAAAGAACAGAAGATGACAAAATACTCAAGTAACTGAAATGGTGACATTTGATGCTTGAACTTAAATTAAAGACAAATCATTAAAGTAATGAAACAATCCCAGGTATGGCAGAATACCTTCTAGAGAAAGATTGTAAAACATACTAATGTGCAAACCCCTGAAGATAACACAATTGATAACCTATGTAGGCACAAATTAGGTGAAGAATTCAAAGTTGTCAATGTTGTATAACTAGTGTTGTATTGTATGTATTGTGTCTAAAATTACTCTGTGCTATGTTACATGTGAGAAAATTTCACTTGTAAAATATACATGTACACAAGGGAATAGTTATATTTACATACTCTATTACTTTTGTTTGGTCATGCATGTTGAAAAATAGCCTTATTTTAAATGTAATTATAATTTGATAATACCTCAAAAGATGGTATCTCTTCCTTGATCTTCTTTTTTTTTATTGTTGTTCAAGTACATTTGTCCCCATTTCCTCCCCACCACAAGTCCCTTCCCCACCCATCCCCACCTCCCACCCTCAATCCTACCCCCCTTTGGTGATGTCCATGTGTCCTTTATACATGTTCCTGAAAACCCCTCCCCTTTTTCTCCCCTTTATCCCTTCCCACCTCCCCTCTGGTTACTGTCAGTTTGTTCTTAATTTCACTATCTCTCGTTATATTTTGATTGTTTGTTGATTAGGTTCCACTTATAGATGAGATCATATGGTATTTGTCTTTCACTGCCTGGTTTACTTCACTTAGCATATAGTGCTCTCCAGTTCCATCCATGCTGCCGAAAAGGGTAGGAGCTCCTTTCTTTCTGCTGCTTAGTATTCCATTGTGCAAATGTACCATAGCTTTTTTGATCCACTCATTAACTGAGGCGGACTCGGGTTGCTTCAGGCACTTGGCTATTGTAAACTCTGCTGCTATGAACATTGGGGTGCATAGGTTCTTTTGAATTCATGTTTCAGGATTCTCAAGGTATTCCAGCACTGGAATTGCTAAGTCAAAAGACATTTCCATTTTTATTTTTTAAAAGATTTTATTCATTTATTTTTAGAAAGAGAGGGGAAGGGAGGGAGAAAGAGAGGGAAAGAAACATCAATGTGTGGTTGCCTCTTGTGTGCCCCTTACTGGGGACCTGGCATGCAATCCAGGCATGTTCCCTGACTTGGAATCGAACTGACAACTCTTTGGCTCACAGGATGGCACTCAATCCACTGAACCACACCAGCTAGGGCAAGGTAGTTTCATTTTTAGTTTTCTGAGGAGATTCCATACTGTTTTCTACAGTGGCTGCACCAGTCTGTATTCCCACCAACAGTGTACTAGGGTTCCCTTTTCTCCACAACCTTGCCAGCCCTGTTGTTTGTTGATTTGGTTATGATGGGCATTCTCACTGGTGTGAAGTGCTATCTCATTGTGGTTTTAATGTGCATGTCTCTAATGGCTAGTGATGCTGAGCATCCTTTCATATGTCTCTAGGCCCTCTGTATATCCTCGTTGGAGAAGTGTCTGTTCAGGTCCTTTGCTCATTTTTTAATTGGGTTGTTTTTCTTCCTGGAGTGGAATCGTGTGAGTTCATTTATATTTTGGAGATCAAACCCTTGTCTGAGGTATCATTTGCAAATATAAAGAAAACATCAGCAAAATGAAAAGGGGATCTTCCTTACTCTTCTCTTTCCCATTTCTGTGTCCAAATTTAGAGAGGCCCTTGTTTAATACTTTGGGTTCATCTAATATAGCTTCTGGGGAATAAAGATTAATGAGACCTAAAGTTTATTAAGAACTTTTTATATGGAGGCACTAAGAGCTTTGTCTGTATTATCTTATATAATCCTCATTATACTCCTGTGAAATAGGGACCTCCATTATCTCTGTATCACAAATGAGAAAATTGGGTCTTAGAGAAAGTAATTATTTTTCTTATGGTTGCCTAGTTAGTGAATGGTAAAGCCAGGATACAAACCCCAGAGTGATTCCAGAACCCATATGCTGTCACATGCTATTAACCAGCATCTCAGAAGGGAAGGTGAGCCATTGAGTATAGAACCTGCTACCAATAAAAACCACCAGTACCCATGTGGCCTGGAGCCACTTCTCAGACAATTTTGCTGAAAGTTAGGAAGAATATTGTCTGATCCCTATGTTTACAATATGTCAGGTACTTTATCTCCAAATTCTTGAATATTTGTCAGTCACAGCAAGAGCTACCTCCAAAAACATCAAAGTAGGACTTATTTATTTATTTCACCTTGCTAAGTGTCTGTTAGAGTCAGGATGTGCTCTAGGCACTTTGGATTCATTTATCCTTAAGCAAAACACACAAAACTATGAAACAAACAAACGAACAAAAAAAACCCCTCTGATTTCTTGGAGTAATTATGTGGGTTTCAATGTAAATTGACGGAGCATGAAAAAAAAAGTGAGAACTTCTAACAATTGAATAAAAACTGGGTAACTGTTTAGCAGGGCTTAAATAAGAAGCTAATTTCTTAAATATCAGGGCCTCTGAAGTCAAATATACCTAAATGTTTTTACAGATTAGACACTTTTTTCCGTCATTTTCTTACCTATTAAAAAAGGATACTGAAAGTAAAATTGCACTTCCTTCTGTCTTGGAATCTTTAGTCTTTGTCTTTCCCATATTCTGACATGTCTTGTTTACTGGCAACAATGGGAGGGATAATTAATATTGTGGGTTCCGAGATGACAAGTAAAGGTTCTGTTGTTCTTGTCACTGCTTTTTGTTCATGCCTGGGTGCTAGATGCCTACAAGATGTTGAAAACTCATGAGAAGCCTAATGGGGTTTCCAAGGCCAGGATGGCATGGGAGAAGGGATAACGGTCTCTTCTAATGCTTTTGATAATGTTCCTCCTGTTTGTCCTAAGTATATGAGTTTTGTGGTGATGATATTGAAGGACTACAATGTAAAGACAAATTGTGAAACTTCTTAATGGGAGAACCTCTCGCAATGTAATATAGCCAACTTGTACAGTTTTTACAGATGTTTGGAGGCCTCTATAACTTTATGTAGGAATGTAGTGAACCAGAATGGTTCTGTTTTTCCTACGTTCTCTAGACCTCCCAGGAGTTTCTGCCTAAAAAAGTTCTCAGTTATAATAACATATTGAAGGGCAATAATCTTCTTCATGAGCTTTGGGAAGAGAAAAAGAAACAATCCTGTTTGAATAACTTGATATTTCTTTCTTTGGAGCTTCAAGTCTGGTGAGACTTTCTTGGTGATACACCTGAACCTTTGAAGAGCTTAGTATGCATTTATAAAATGACTCATTCTGCTTTGTTGAGCTCCTAAAAGCTTGTTCATGAAGCACAGTGAAAGCCCCTGACTGTATTCAGTATTATTAAGAAACTGGAACAGTGAGCAATTTCTTTGCCTTCTATTTGATGAAATCTTTGTTCCGATGAGACTGCACGAGCTGAGACTTTAAATTCAAAAGCATTTTAACTTGAAAATCTGAAAGTGAAGGGAAAACACAGGAAAGTAGGCTGCTGAGATATTGGGAAAAGTAAAATAAAAGACTTAAGATAGAAAATGGTAAAGTTTACAATGAGTAAGGTATATAATATTAATGGATATAGGTTTATGTCCAATTGAATACCTACACTAAGTATGTGCTATTTTCTAAAATACTATCATAATTAAAAAAATATTTAGGAACACATTTAGTACTTACACTTTGTCAGATAGTATACTGTGCATTTTATACATATTAATTGATTCACTGATTTAATCCTTATAACAACTCTAAAAGTTAGGTACTATTTGTATCTTCAGTTTACAGATGGGGAAACGGAGGCACAGAGAAGTGAGAGAGCTTGATCATTGTCATAGATATAGTGGGAAGTTGCTATGTATGATATAAATATTTGTGTCCCTTCAAATTCATATGTTGAAATCCTAACCCCCAAGGGTGATGGAATTAGTAGGTGGGTCCTTTGGCAGGTGATTAGTTAATTAGGGTAGCATCCTCATGAGTGGGGTTTGAGCTCTTATAAAAGAAATCACACGGAACCCCCTAGCCCCTTGTGCCATGTGAGGACACAGGAGAAGTCTGTGACCTGAAAGAGGACCCTTATCTGATCATGCTGGCACTTTGATCTTGGACTTCCAGTCTCCAGAACTGTAAGCAATAAATTTCTGTTGTTTATAAGCTACCCAGTCTGTGATTTTTTGAGGTAGCAGCTGAAATGGGCTAAGACAATAGTATAGCTAAAATCTGAATCCAGGTTGTCTTGCTCTGTAGTTCGTATTCTTAACCACTAAGCTACACTGTCTCTTAGTAAGTCACCTAATTCTGTGACTTACATTAGACTCTTCATTAATATCTTACATTAATATTTATACTGTTTTAAGTATTATACTGTCATATTGACAAGACATCTTTTCTATTCTTCATTAAAATAATTTAAGAAAAAGTGGCATGATAATTATTTATTTGTATTCAAGTTTAGCACAGTAGGCAAGGAAATGTGGAAATAGCTGTGCCATTTAACTGAAAACAAAAAACCCAATTCTGTTGCTCTGAGAATGTTGGCTACTTTCTGTGCCATAAATTATTTTGAAAAGTAGTTTCTTTAGGGGAAAGTATAGTCTAGTGGTTAAACTTGGAAACTTCAAGACACATTTTTAATGGTGTAAGGGAGAAAGAAAATTTTGAACAGTTCTCAACCAGAACATGGCATTTAGAAAACACACCAGAAAATAGTAGAAATCTTGGTTCATTTTTCCATACATCAAAGACCTGCCAGCCTAGAGATAGAAGACCTGGATTCAAGTCTCATCACTTACTAGACATATGATGAGATGCAAAGGAGAGAGGAGAGAGCTTGCCTTATAGAACCATGTTACTCCAAGTGTGGCCTAGTCTTATTGGTCGAGAAGATCATTACACTTACATAATCTCAGGCCCTACCCTAACCTACTGAATTGGAACTTTCAATTCAGCAATATGACAATGCAATTCTACTGCATGATAAATTTTGATAAACTTTGTAGTAGAAAGAAAATTGTAGTACAATTTTCAGGTTTCTGTTGTCTTTGAAGGACAAGAAATGACCTCAAAAATCTTTTGGCATAAGTCTTATGTCTCTTGAAGACCTCTGTCTAGTGGCAGATTTCATTTTCATGACAAAGTTCTTCCTTTTCATTTCCAAAATAACAATACTAATGGTGATGATGATAATAACAATAATACTAGCTAAGATTTATTGACTATATTCTATGTGCCAGACACTGTTCTGCTTTATAATTATCTCATCAATCTTCACAGTTAACCAAAGAAGTTACTTGTTCTCATTTGACAGATGAGTAAACTGAGGCATAGAAATGTTATTTAATTTGTCCAAAGTCATGCAGCTTAGCAGAATCCAAACCCAAATGTGAGTCCAGAGCCAAGTGGCATCTTTTGCAGCCTGAACTGCCTCTTACCTAATGAAACATACTCCATTTTTCCTGAAATAATTTAATTTCTTATCTGATCCTCCCATTAAAAATGAAAATGTACAGAGACACTGTATAACATCCTTCCCTGATCAATGGACAGCATTCAGATTTGTCCAGAGCTTCTGAGCAATATAAGAATGCTTACGGACAAACTCTTCAGAAAATGTCTTATCAATAAATGCTGGTATATTTGCTCAGCATGGATGTAGATACACATCTACAGCTTAGAACATGTTTTTTTTAAAAAGTAAAGAGGACTTTTATACCTAACCCCAGACATTGACACTCTCTCAGGGGAAGTGTGCTAATATCTCAATGGGAAACAGAAGAATTATTTTCAATGAACCATGAAACACCTTACCTGTTAACTTTAGAGCACAAGTCTATTGAAAGTTTGAAGGCAAGTTATCCTAGGTGTCACCAACCATGATTTATTACCAAATGGCTTTCCATGTGTGTTTTGGGCAGAACTTCAGTCATGGATGTGTGCTTCCCAAACTGTTGCTTCAGATCAGCAAAAATGTTTCTAATGTTCTTTGAATATTGGGATGATTTCTTTTTCTCAGAAGACAAGGGACACAATTTGTTAGCAGCTCCTCTTCTTTTTTCATTTTATTAGATTTCCCCACTCAATGTTTCATCATGATTTTTAAAGAATTCAACCACTTTAGCCTTGCACACTAAAGAATATCATCAATAAATTCATGTAGGGTTAACCTTGGAGTGACATCTTCATTTCTATAATAATATACAGTCTGTGAATCCTTTCATATCATTGGCCACAGTATGATCAGACACTCATAGGTAGCGACCATGGAACTTTAAATAAGTTACTTCTTCATTTCCAGCCAGTTGGATTAATTCATTTATAAATGGTTATTTCAGGTTATTTCATGTAGCTTCAGCTGTTGATTGATGTTTCGTGTGATTGTTTTCTTCATCAAAAAGTGTGAAGATAAGTGAGAAATAACTTCCAAGCCTTTTTACTATGAGAGCTTATTTTGTGCATGGCACTCTCTGTAATCATTAGTGAGTGACTGAGTTAAATGGTTTTCAGACCATTCTGATGGATTACAGAACAAGAATGAACTGCAATTCTTTCTAAAGGAATTAGGTGACTGGGCACTGTGGTAAATTGTGTGCTTTTCCCTTTGTGTCATTCTTGCTTAGATGATATTTGGTGATTAATTTAATGGGCTATAAAGAGAAGTTACATTGATAAGTGTACATGGTAGATGGTACCTTCTGGTAGGAGTGACATGCTTGTCCAGTAATGACGGGAATGGGAGAGGAACTATTGATGGTCTGTCTCTATGTGTTTCCAAAAGGAAGGCTGAAGAACTCAATTTTGGAAGAAGCAGCTCCCATTTGTAGGTCCATGAAATTATATGGTAGCCACACCACCAGCCTACTGTTGATACCCACCAGCCAAGTGATCACAAGCCCTCAGACAGCTGTACCTTTTGTTTCACCAATGAATCTTACTGATAGTATTTTTTGCTATGTGTTTATTGGAAGGTCGATTAGGGCAGAGGTACTGTTAGAAGTTTGTTTAACACAATGGTTAATCATAATTTGAGTAAGTTATCTCAAAAATCTGTGCTATTGTTTATTACAGGGCAGTGGAAAACAATTTATAACCTATCTTATTGTGAGAAAAGATTAGATTTTAATATATATATGTAATTTATATATATATGAATACATACATATGGGGTCTGTCTGAAAGGTATTCAGTCATATAATATGTAAAATAGAAACACTTATTGAAGAAGACACAAGATACAAGAAACATTGTACATAGGACAATGATGCCTCAGTTCCCTTCAAAGACCTTGAGGCCTCACACACTTCTCCCAGTTGCCATCAGTTGCCATCAGCTGCCCCGTGGTAGTTTCCTGAACCTCACTGACAGTCTGAAATCTCTTCCCTTTCAAAGGTGATTTTAGTTTTGGGAAAAGCCAGAAGTTTCAGGGTGACAAATCTGGGCTGTAGGGGGGGCTGAGTCACCTGGGTGGTTTGATATTTCTCCAAAAAATTCTTTCTGAGATGTGATGCATGAGCAGGGTGTTGTCATGATGAAGCTGCCAATCACCAGTTGCCCATAGCTGTGACCTTCTGAATCATCTGAATAGTTTCCACAGAGGAATGTTCAAGCTTAACACAAAATTTGATGCAGGTTCCTTTCTCTACTTGTGTAGTAATTTTGTATCCAATGATGGTGTCTACTGCCCCCATTGGCTAGTAGAGTGAAGTTGTCATTTTTTACACATGTGTATGCCAGTCCACTCTCCTTGGCTGCCAGGTTACATCAATGTCTCACAAATTGTTCTCATTGTATTAACTATGGCTGGGCTTTTTCCAGACAAAACTTGTATATACAGAAATATACATATATGTATAAATTATATTTAAATTAGATTACATTTTCTTACAAGGAATCAGTCTTTGTATTAAAAATCCTTTTATCTTCTTGAAATGTATTAAGAAAAAAATGGGTGATGGAGGGAGATAGAAGCTAGAAACACAATAAATAATGAACAAAACTTCCTTTCAGTTTTCATTTTTTGTGGAAAAAGTGTGTACACAGCTTCTAGAGTCTGGCTATTTGCTCTGAATGCAGAAGTAAGTTACAAGAACTTTCAAAGTCTTTGGTAAACAAAGATGATAATGCACCTGCATCATGAACTTATGGAATTTATGGTGAGATTTGAATGAAATGATCTGTGTAAGTTGTTAAACATAGTACATAGTAACTTTTCTAAAAGTGTTGGTTATTCTTACATGTTCCTGATGCCATGCTAAACAGTCTGTATGAATGGGCTTGTTTTCCAGTTTGGCAAATGAAGGAACAGATACTTGGAAAAGTTAAGTATAATTTGCAAGGTGAAGAAGTTAAGTATAATTTGCTAATGGGCTCAGGCTGCCTCATCCCAAATAATATATCTTAACTGTAATTCTATATCTAATGTTTTACATAGTTTTTAGGTTTTTTTTACAACTTTATCAGGAATCTGAGAATCAGAGGGCTTTATAATATGTTATAACAAAGATCCCCAAGTTACTAAGTCACAAAGCTGAGATTCAAACGTTGTTCTGCCCAGATTCCAGGTGTTCCATGTCCATTAACCTGCTTCTAGAACCCAATGCCACATGGGATTACAGTGCTTGTGGAAAGGGCTTATATATGTATGTAATAATTTTGCATTAGTTAAAACTTTTACTTTGTTATCTAAATTCACTAAATTCTGGTGGTTGAAAGAAAGGAACTTTAAGATAAAAATGCTAACAAGATAGTAAGACAGTTACCAGAATTGATACAAACTAAAAAGACTAACAATACTGAATGTTGGTAAGGATGGGGAGTAATCAGAACTTTCACACACATTGGTGGGAGCGGATGTGGTACAGCTACTTTGGAAAAAAGTCTGACACTTCCTTTTAAAACTAAATATATACCTGCCCTATGATATGGCAATTCTTACCCTTAGGTATCAACCCAGGAGAAATAAAAACTATGTCCACAAAAAAACTTTATGGACATCTTTTTAGCACCTATATTCATAACATCATAACACTGGAAAAAGCATAGGTAAGCAAACTAAAGAATAGTAATATAATGGAATACCACTTAACAATAAAAGGGAACAACCCATCGTTATGTGACAATGTGGATGAATCTCAAAATATTATGCTAAGTGAAAGAAGCTTTACATAAGAGTACATACCATTTGATTACATTGTGATGTCTTCAAACAAAGTGACTTGCTTCTCAAGGGTGCTATTTGAAACCTGAAAGTGTTTGAGGAAACACCTGTGGATTGTGTAACCCTCAGTCAACTGTAGATGTCTCAATTGAAACTACCATTGGTTATACTAGTGAGCTTTGCCTTGTGGGCAGTTTTCCTGGCAACTTGAGTTATCCATTAGAAAAGCCTGTGGCATTAGCTGAAGGGTTCAACAACACCACTCCTGTGACCCTGAAAGCATTTTGGCCAGCTTGAACTCAGTGGTCTGGGTTGTTTTGGATATCAAAATTGTCCTTAACCTCTTCTTTGTGGGCCAAAGCAGAGTCTGGTTAAACACTAATACATGCAGCTGTAACATGGATTAATGCCTCAGGGCAAGCAGAAATATCAATACAAGGATTTAAAGAAAAACCTACCTAGCTTTCTAAGGTAGACTCTCATGGTTTATCAGATTTCTTTAGTTGACTGGGTCTGGGACCCTGAGGAGGGCCATGGTCAAGATTGATATTGTTTGAAGTTCTGTTGATAGTAGCCTTAATTAAATGCCTTATTAGACACATTGAAGGGACTGGTCGCAGTCACTAATTAGTGACTGATAGAGTGGTGCATGAATGGGACATTTCATTAAAAGCCAGTGTATTCCAGGAATGAGTGGAGATTGCTGTAAGACAATCCTGTATGTGCCGCTTGTATTTTAGCTTGTATTAAGAGTGAAGCACCAGGTTCCTTTTTTCCAGATCACCTTTTCAGGGATGTCACCCAGCATGTTTTTTTGTCCATTATAAAAGATTCTATTTCCCTAAGAAACCAAGATAAGTTTTGATGATAGCTGGGACAAAACCGCTCCAACCGGGGCTAGCTGATTGGCAAGAAAATCATCATTCCCAAAGGAGAGTTAACAACAGCCAGGACATGGTTCAGGCAGCTGTCATTGAACTGTCCCATTTTTTCTCCCTTACTAAGCAACGCACTGGAGGAATATTAGCTGTCTGTAGACCATAAAATTTGGTTAACATGTTTACTACTAATTTCCACAGAGTTCCCTCATGTTTTGTTAAGTTCCCTCATTTTTCTTCCCAAAACCCATCCTAATTTTCAGCACTGCATCCTCATTGTCAAAACTTTTAGGAATATAAAGGGTTTGAGATTTTATCCTGCTTTTAAGCTGACAAGCTTCCTGGCTGCTGGTGGAAGACATGAAACCACTGAGTCAGAAATAAGGACTGTTTATTACTCACAGCACTAACACTGGCCAGAGTGTTAGCATTTTCCCTAATTCCCATAGTAAAGGGAGCTAGGTGACAGCTCACATGCCTGTGGTCTGCTCCAGAGAGAGACACTATCTCTACCTTTTGAGGCTGTTCATTGTATAAAAATCCTCAAAAAGATTGTCTAGGATTAACAGCAGTTAGTGCATAACTCACCGTATATGCAGAAATGTGAGAGGCCCATGAAGAACTGTCTTGCAACAATAATCATTAACACATAGCTTCACCTTTCCATGACCTGTTGACATTGGTGACCTTCACCTCCCTTTTGTTTTATCCCCCCCTTCTCACAAGTCTCCACTTGACTTTGCCCTCATCTAGAAGTGCTCTTCCTATAAAATTAAACTTTAAATGCCAACCTGACCAATCATCTTTCCCCATCTTTCTTCCTCACTGAGACTTAACATTCTGAAATTTTATCAGGGTTTCCCTCCCTTCAACCACCCTTTTTCTCAGTTTCTTCTTTCCTTTCTGGCTTTACTCCCTTCCCTTCTCAGGCTGAACCCTGACCACTTTCTGGCCATGTCCTCTATGCCTTTGTCCCTGTTCTTTCTGTTATACTTTTTTTTAATACTTTCAACTCTGGATTAGCCAACCACTTTCCCTCTTTCTGATGCCAAGCCTCCTTCAAACAAATGTGGAGAAAATTGAATGGCCTTGTTGATGAAATCATTAAAAATGATGATTTCCAATTTCAGCAGCTTCAGTCCCTCTCTGTAGTTCAGAGTTCTTGTAAAATATTCCGAAGAGATGGTAAGCATCACAGCAATGAAAACTGGAATAGGCCTCAGATAATGGGCACAATAAAATGTCTATTATAATGCCAGCAGTGAATATAAGAGGCACTTTTCTGTCTTACATCTACCTGGGTAATGGACCAAAAGTATTTTAAGTTTACTAAAGTGAAAACAATTAATCCTTTCTTGAAGGTAGATGAAAATAGAGCCCAAAATAACATACTTGATGGATCTATACCTTGGTTACCTTTACTGAATTTCAGTCCAAGTTCAGGAAAGTAATTTTGCAAGGTGACTTCCAAATTTTCCTGTTTTTCATTTTGTTATTTTCCATTAGACAGCTAAACACGTTGCTGAGTACCAAAAGCTTTTGCCATTAAGGTGGGTGAAGAAAATATGACAGTGACTACTCTGATGATAGTTTTAGTTTATGAAGCATTTCAAGCTGTGCCTCTCTAACAGTTAAATCTTTCAGAATTTTTAGTGGGGTGAACCATCATGAAATTTAGAAAACTTAAGCACTTTTGTTTCAAAGAGAAAAGGTGTGAAGTTTTATGTCAATTGGTGAAAATGTAGAATATGATGGTTTTAAGAGGAAAACCTGAAATTGTACAATGTATAAGCATTTTGACATTCCTTATAATGTCTCTCTTTCAGGACAGTTCTTATTCAATGTCAAATTTATGCTGATACTGCTTAGTAGGCTTCCAATATTTACATTCAGGATAATTACTGAGCAAAAATTAAAAGGTAATAAAGTTGACACTGTTTCAAAATGGGACAAAAAAAGGAGGGCGAGCGGGTAGGAGATCATCAGCCAGATGAAGATAAGGATCACTAGCTAGCTGTATGACCAACACACAAGAAAGGAATTAAAAAATGGGTTGCGTTTGGGAAGTTTTATTTGTTAGTGAGCTTTCTTGAAATGTAGAAAGAATTTTTTTTTCCTGTAGAAGCAATGTTGAAAATGGTAGATTCCTAGTCTTGGACACAAAACCTCTTTAACTTATGAATCTGAACCATGGAAACTTTAATATTATCAACACAATGGGAGACCTTAAAATAATTGTGGGTGTTGCTTCCTATAGTGGAGAAAGTTTTGGACTTGATTTCTGTGCCTGGTTCCTCCATTAATTAAGGAGAGCTGTTTACTTTCTGTAGGTATTTATGAAATAAAGGTGTAATTGATATTAAATTCCCTTATAGAAATCTTTTGTCTTCATGCTGGCAATAGAAAAAAAATTAGAAAGTCAGACTCTATCTTTCTTTTTTTCCTCTCTCCCGCCCCCTTCAGAATAGATTATAGGTTCTCATTTTGTGGGCTATTGTGTATCTGGGTGGTATTCACCTTTTTTAGGCTTCTGAAATAATAGCAATGCCATGTTTGTGCTGTAACAGTTTCCTTTGACAAAGATGAAAGAAGATTGCAGGAAGCCACGGTCTGCTCAGTGACAGTCTCTAGGGATTTTCTACAGTAACTTTTTTTCAGAAAAGCTCAGTGATTTAATGTACATTAACTTACAGATGCTCATATGGGCCTGTCTGAGCAGTGGGAAGGGCTGCTATTTTACTATTTTGTGTTCTTACAGACAGGCACAGAGGAGCTACTAAAGTGGAAAGGAGTGAATTTAATCTAAAAGGCATCTCAGGTTTTAACCCCCTCCTCTGTGGGAAGCAAACACCCAGTGCATGCTCTTACACAGCACTTAGCACATTGCACTGCTTTTACTTATTTATAAGTCTTTCTCGCCCACTAGGCTGTAAGCTTTTCAAGGACACTGCTTAGCACATAATGAGCCCTGCAGTGTTGTTTCCTGAAATAACATGGAACTTATCCTGTGTAACCGAGGTTCATTCTTGGTTCATATTTTCAGACTCATTTGCTAGAACCTTGATATATTTACCAAGGATTAACCCCTGAGACTCCTGCCAAGCCCCTAAATTTCAGAGCATAGGAATATTTGCACAAGTAATTGACATTCTTTAGAATCACATTTCTATGTATCATGTTACACTTTAATCACCTTTTCAAATTTGATTAAATAAAGCTCTCTCTCTTACTAGATGCCTATTTTCCCCAAAGTCACCAAACTTTGTTACTTTATGAGGGTGATTACAAGTAAGAAAAAAATGTCAAGTTGAGATGCGGATTATATACATCAGACTTTTAAATGCCTAGGATGATGATGATGATATTAGATGATTGTTGCTTCTTTCTTTGTGCCCGGCACCAGTTATGTTTTACTCATGTTTTTATTCATTTACTCCTCAAAACAATCCAGTGAGGTAGGTGTTATCCTCGCTTTCCATACACACAAATGGAGAAACAGATTTAACTTAACTTTGCACAAAATCACCAAATACTTTGAGGCAGTCATCTTCAAACCTACATGCTCTTCATGTAGAGTCTTTGCTTTTAACAGTGTTTTACTGCCTCTTGAATGTAAATTATCTTCAATTTTTTTCTTTAAACAGTTTGTAAGGACAGCAATTGACATGTTAACAAAGATATCAGGGGATTTTGGTAATTGCTAAATCTGATGGGACCCTCTAATAAGTAGGCCAAAGTTTAGTTGTAGATTACCATTTCTAAAGACGTACTATCAGTTACCTATTCTAGAGATTTATTAAATTTATTTGAAAATTTAATATGTATAATTTTTTATTTGCAGGCAGACTCATAGTTCCTGATATATAATTATTTGTCGTTTGGCTAAGGCAAGAATTTGAATCCTGTATTTTTTGATATGGTGCATAAGAAGGAGTCAATTGCACAGTAAATATTTACTCTTTTGGCTACTGGGCATTTGATTGTTTTTGGTAAAGAACTCTAGGGAAACCACTCCTGCCCTGATCTCAGTCTGTGCACTTATAGTGAAGCAGCTCAACATCCCCCTGTTCCAGGGAGAGTGCATGTAACTTCAGGTTATTCCAATCAGCCATATCTGTTCTCATTCCTTTTATGGGTTCAGAATGGGCACTGCAACACCTACCAAGGGGTCTTCTAGCTATGCTAGACACTCAAACCCCCTTCCATACGTTACCCTTGATACTATTTTATTCAGATAACTTGAGGAAAGGAAATACAACTTGTCTGTGGCATTATCTTCATCTGCAAGAGTTTTTGCAGCAGTTCAATGCAACAAAACAGCTCAGGTACAAGGAAACAAGGCCTGTGTTGCACAGGTGAAAAAGACATGCCCTATAAAAGCCAATGTCTTTTGTAACAAAACCACAGGCTTAGATTCCAGTGTTTCTGCAAGGGAAATATCAGTTATAAGAGTTACTGAACTCAGGGGAGCCCAAAGCATGGCAAGATCATCAACTACTAAGCTGATTTATAGTTCCTTCAAGTCCTGGTCCAGTTTACTAATCAAGGATCATTTTTATTGTAAGATGTTGTTCAGCAATATAGCGCACCCTTGAGTCTTACCACATTTCTAGGGGAAGAGAGCTAGACAGTTGACCAAAGGTTAGATTCTCAGTGAGAAGGGGAATGGTGTTGTTAACTCTTTAGACATAGACACTAAATTCTGGAATTAAAAAAATTATTCGAGAAGCAGTTTCAAACTTTGTCTCTGGACTTTTACCTGAAAGCTTATATCACAGGGAACTTCTAGAGGCACATAATGCCCACCAGAGAAGAGACTTCATCAGAAGAAAGGTTGGCCTTGGCGAAAGGGGAGAAAAACCTGGCCTGGTGGTTTTAATAAGCCCAAACTAAAAGCTCTTCTACTGGAGGTTTGTTTGGTCACTTAAATCAATAGTTTCACTTCTGGCTGAAGCCAGTATATGTTGAGCAAATAGATTTGAATGGATATTTAATAAATGGTTGTTAAATGAATAAATCTAGTTTTCTGAGAAAATTCCATACTGTTTTCCAAAGTGGTTGTACCAGTCTGCAATCCCACCAACAGTGCACTAGGGTTCCCTTTTCTCCACAACAGCTCCAACACTTGTTGTTTGTTGCTTTGTTTATGATGGCCATTCTGACCAGTGTGAAGTGGTATCTCATTGTGGTTTTAATTTTCATTTTTCTGACAGCTAGTGTCTATGCTGAGCATCTTTTTATGTGCCTATGAATCCTCCGTATGTCCTCCTTGGAGAAGTGTCTGTTTAAGTCCTTTGTCCATTTTTTAATTGCATTGCTGGTGCCTATCAGTAAATGAATGGATCAAAAAACTATGGTACATTTACACAATGGAATTCTATGCAGCAGAAAGAAAGAAGGAGCCCCTACCCTTTGCAACAGCATGCATGGAACTGGAAAGCATTATGCTAAGTGAAATAAGCCAGGTGGTGAAAGACAAATACCATATGATCTCGTCTTTAACAGGAACCTAAACAACAGAACAAAGAAACAAGCAAAACATAACCAAAGGCACTGAAATAGAGAATAGGCTGACAGTGACCAGAAGGGAGAGGGGAGGGAATTTTGGGGGGAAAGGGAAGGGTTTACAGGAACAAGTGTAAAGGACACATGGACAAAAACTAGGGGGGTGGAAATGGGAGGGAGGTGGGGAGTACTGAGGGGCGGGCTGGGATGGGAGTAAAAGACAGAAAACTGTACTTGAACAATAATTAAATTTTTTAAAAAAGAGGGTTAAATGGTAGTAAAAAAGAAAAAGGTAAATAAAGTAAAAAGTATTGATCACATTATAGCATCTAAAATAACAAAAAAATAAAATCTCTACTTTAAATGAATAAAATCTATATTGCTAAACATTTGTATTTGTTTATTTTTATTTGGCAAAATTAGAATGGAATTTTTTTACACATAAGAATGACATCTGTAAAAACATTGATGGTCAATTATTGGCAGGTGTAGTATTCTTTTATCTATTCATATACTCAGACTTAGCAGTACAACTCAATGAAAGTCAAATAAATATTGTAAGAGCTAGAAAATCTCAGATGAATAGTGGCATTAGAGTTGGGTACCATCTGACTGATTAGATTGGTTCACTCATTGCTTTATTCAACAATGAGTTACTGATTATTATGTGCAGAAGACAAAGGCCTCTTGACTTTTAGAAAGTAGAAATGGCCAGGTTAAAATATTTGACAGAACACTCATCTAAGAAATGGTAGACACAGTGCTTAGCCTTGAATTTATAAAAGATTAAATAAGGACCAAGCTGTGTGTGTTTTTCTCAATTTTTTGAATGCAGAACACTTTTCTTGTTATAACAATATATAAAACAAATAAAATTTTAAGTGTTCATAACCATAGCAACTATACATTATCATGACTGGTGTTATTTACCTTTGACATGGGGGTCCCCTGCGTTATGGATGAGACGAGACAAACTCACACAGACTGCTGAGTTCTGTAGAGGAAAAGGGATGTCATGGCCGCACTCTCAAGGAGAGAGTGCACTGACCCTTGCCTTGACAAACTTTATTACTTTTCTGGGCACGTTATGTTGAGGATGGTCCTCACTTACTATGCACAAGTTCGCTTTATTTAGGTGGTTATGTTTTACAGAAAACAAAGGAAAAATGTTGCTAATTACTTCAAAGAGAATGATGTTGCAGACCAAGGGGAAAAGTGGTTGGACCTATTATACTCCATACTGGGGAGGTTTAGCACAGACTTTAGGAAGTTACTTTAAAGAATGAAGTAAACGTTTGCTGCCTCAATTCAGGATGAGGGAGTTTTAGCAAAAAGCAAGTCTCAGAGCAGCCTAGGTACAATGCAGGCCTGATTTCCCATGGGAGAGCCTATCTGTGGGCATGGGTCCTGTGCATCGGATCTCACTTTCCACTGGGAGCTGGGCCCACACCACACAGAAAGGTCTTTTATAACCTTGCTTAAATTTATAGGAAGAGCTTTAATTCTTGAAATTCATTAACCTTCATCTTCATGCAAACATGGGATTGAAATGCATGTACGTGTCTTTGTGAAGAGTATATAAGTTTTTACTCCCCTCACGGACTGTTGAGAGAACCTACCTGCAAAGCTCCTGGCACTAGGGCTGCTGCATTGCCCCTGCCATGTGTCTGTGCACACATAGTCCCTCACGGAATTCTGTTGTGTGGTGGCTCTTCGTAACCCAGGTCCTGCTCACCATGGTGTCTACTAATTAGTGTAACTGTCATTTTAAATATGCACAAATAATAAACTAGAAATTGCCTCAGTCTGCTTGGGCTGCTGTAACAGAATACCACAGAGTAGTTTAAAAGTAACAAATTTATTTCTCATGGTGCTGGAGAATGGAAAATCAAGGTCAAGGCACCAGCAAAGTTGGGGTCTGGTAAGAGCTGGCTTCCTGGTTCACAGATGGCTGTCTTTTCACTACTTCCGCATGGGGTGGGGAGGAGTGGGAGGGCGGAGTGGCAAGGTATCTCTCAGGAGTCTTTCTTATAAGGGCACAAAGTCTATTCACGACGCCTCTACTGTCATGACCTAATCATACCCTGAAGTCTCCACTGCTGATGCTATCACAGTGGGTGTTAGTTTCAACATATGAATTTAGCAGGGACACATTTAGTCCAGAGTAGTAATTTTACTTTTGTTTTCCTTATCACTTTAAAATTTATTCAGTGGAAATATTTCTTTTCTTGTAACTGTCCAAAGTCAACTGTCCAAAGATGCTCACATTTTCTGTTTTTTTAATATGTAATACAAATTGTACTGGTCCAGACATTAAATTATCTAATCCCATATGATTGTCAAAACTTCAAACTTGACTTAAAAGTGAAAACTTCTATCCTGGGCTCAAACTTGTTATGAGTTTGCTTTATGTAGTTAGAAAGGCAATATGTTGACAGTTGCCTCTCTCTGCCCAGGCCTTGTGTGTCTGCTTTCCCCTCCTTTCCTGCTAACCATGATTTCTGACTGCTTTGGGATTGCAGTCGATTTGAAGGGTGGACAGAGGATGTAAATAGGGCAGGGAAGTTTTTTCTCCTCTGGCGCTACACAGACTGCCTTGTTTGCTCTGAGCTTGATGGATGCTTAAGTATCCACTCTCTCTGCTGTATTTTGCTGTGTATAATGCACACCATGTTTTTGGCCCCAACTTTCAAGAGAAAAATCTTTGATTTTAAGTTTTTAATTCAAATTATTTATTTATATTTAGAAACAAAACCAATGGTCATATTCTATTGTATTGTTTTGCATATGGAAATTGTTATTGCTTTCTTGAATTACATTTTTAACACATAAGCATAAATAAAAGAGTTAAAAACATTTATGTCAATATGGAATTAGTACTACCCATGTATAATATGCATCCTTATTTTTCCCACAAAAATTTGGACAAAAAAATGCACATTAACACAGGAAAATGTTTGTGTACAGGTATGTGTAGCTTCTTTGGAGACTGTTCATAAGATTCTGGAGACCCCTTATCTAGAGTTGGCTTGACAAGGGAATGTCCCTCTTTATTGTACCTCGTATCTTCAGCCCCTGAGAATTCAATCATTTACATTTAGCTTTCTGCTGAGGACCCACTATCTTTCCAGCCCACCCTCTTAGACAAAACCTAAAATGACCCCACTTACCATTCTCTTGCATATGGCTCCCAGAAGACCCTCTGGAACCTTCTGTTTTGGTGCCTTCTAGGTGCCTGCAAGGGCAGGATAAGCCACCAAATTGCTGTCTCATTTTTGCTCTGCCATCCAAGTTCCCGGCCTTCGATTTCTCAAGTGTGAGACAGGCAAAATTCAGCCTCTCTCCCACTCCAAAAATCAGTGATTAGGATTTTTTGAGCAGTCCTGTTGAAACTTTTTCACTAGATTTAAGGAAAGGAAAGACATACCTTCCCTCAGTTTTTAGGAAGGCTGGGATATATAGCACCAAACAGTTTTTTTAAGCCTTTTTTTTCATAGAGCTATCTTTACTCTTGACCTTTTTTACCCTCAATGTGGGTAGGAGGGTTAAGAGCTGTCTCACTGGTTTTCTAATACTTTTCCTTAATAAAAATCAACTTTAATGAGCTATAATTTATATGATAAAATGTACCTATTTTAAGTATAGAGTTTAATGAATTTTGACAAATGGATCCTTTCATGTAACCTCGATCATAATCAATATATAGAACGTTGTAATTAACCCAAAAGTTTCCTCATGCCCTGGTGAAGTTACTTTACCTCCTCACTCCTAGACCTAGGCAACCAGTGATCTACTTCCTGTCACTGCAGTTTAGGTTAGCTTTTTCTAGAATTTTCTATAACCAGCATCATATAGTCATACTGGAGACTTAAATAATCTTAAAGTTCTTTTTATTTCTGAGACTTTATAAATTCTATGAAACATATTTTTTGTGTGTCTTCTTATGGGAAACTGCTCAGGTATACTACTGGCTGATGTAATATCTTTAATTCCTCAACTCCTAGGAAAGGAATGCTAGAACACTGGCAAAATTTGTTTAGAGAACCAAAAAGGTAAGAGTTTAGGGCATGAGATAGGAAAGTTACAAAACAGGCAAATAAACCTTAAGAATAAATGAGCCTATGAGTAGATGATTTCTCACCTTAGAATGATGAGGTCAGCAGGCCCCAAACCAACCAACCAAATAAACTCACAAACCTTGGAGAAAAAAATGTTGCCATGAGTAGACTTCTCACCCTCTAGCTGTAGGCACCTGAGGTATTTTAATACAATCTCTGACTTTCACTAAAAGAGATCAGATTGTTATCTTGTTCTTCTAATTTTTATTTTAGTTTTATAAACCAAGGTCACACTGTTCATTAAAATGCAGAGTGGAATTTCTATTATTAGCTGTCCCATAAAATTTTGATAGCAACAATGAAAAGATATTCTATATTTTTTACTAAAAGAGCTTCAGGCTAATCAGATTTTATAGAAACGCTGTACTAACTTTGGCTTGGTAATCAAGATGCAGTCACTGAATTGCTTAAGTAGATGAAAAACAGCTTGTTTTCTTTGCTTTCCTACAGTATTCCCAGGTCAATTCTTTTTGAAGCTTCATTAACTGATTTTACACTCTTATAGTTACTTGACACAGTGTTGGTGTACAAATGCTTATTTAACAGCACAATGCAGTTTAGCAATATGCTTTTAAAAGTCACTTTTCAAGACACATGTTGTACTATACTGGCTTAAAAATATAAATGCATTTTCATGATTACTAGTGAAATCTATTTTCCAGTTAAGCAAGCTGTGCTTTTTATTCTAACTGATGGTTTATGCCCACTTCTTTTTTTTCTTTTCTTGTTTTAAAGGACACTTTGATCCTAATCAGCTGAAGTTTGAATTTCATGGTTTGTGTGTACCTCAGCACAATCTTGTAGGCATAGCTAATTAATAAAAGTAGTGGTTGGGCTTCCTAATTCTGATATTTTATAAGAGGGTACATTTCATTAGCAGAATATCCTCAAGCATGTACCTGAAGAATATTGCCAAATGATGCTATCCTTTTGGTGTGTTTGGGCCACAATGGAAGAAGAAGAGTTGTTTTGGGCCATACATTAAATATGCAAACAATAATGAAAATTGATGAGCAAAAAAAAGGTTTTAAGTGAATTTATGATTTTGTGTTGGCTCATATTTGTAGTCATCCTGGGCCAGGGGTTGGACACCCCTGAATTAGAGAATTAAATAATAATGAACAGATCAATCTTTGGACTAGAGCATCATGTTATAATGCCTCCTGGACTTATAATGGACTCCTTAATCGCAGAAAGACATAGGGCAAGTCCACTGAGACAGGGAGACTTTTTCCCAGGAGACAAAGGTAGACATTCATCCTCTCCATGATCAAAGATAGCCTGGGAGACAGGATGAGAGCTGTTCCTGGGCCCTCACCCAAAGTGCAGTTTTGCTTAGAATAGCAACAGTGGCAGGGTATATGGTGATGGTTAGCCACATGCAAAAAAATATTAATTTCAGATGGTCACAGTGAAAAGTTGGTTAATTTACATTTCAGTTTGAAAAATATGTGAAAGAATAAAAGCTATAAACAGGGATAAAAGCTTATACTAGTTTAAAGTTATTTTTGGTGCTAACCCTGTATATTTTTTCCTATAAGTGCCACTAGTAATTAAATAATAAACTCCCCTGAACAGGTATAGATCACTATGTTATTAAGATTTCATGTGGGCAGGGCTTCGTCTCATTTGCTTTTCCAGTCGCTAGAGAGCGAGGGGACGAAGGCAAAAGGGAGAGAGAGGGGGTGTGAGTTTGCATGCACAGGCTTTAATTAATCTCAGGTGGTGACTAGGGAACTACTCTGGTGGATCCAGCCCACATTCTCCCCACAGGTGGAGCTCAGGTTCATGTGTGCCTTTTGGGAGTCTAGATGGAGATGGCTGTGAGGTTAGATGATATTACCCTGTGAAATTCCATGTTAATCAGGGACCTAACTTAGAGTGTACCTTCATTCATAATCATAGGAAGGGAATTTTATATTAGATATTTTATTATTTCTAATGCCTAGCACATATCTCTTATTCAAGCTGAATATAATCACATAGGTCTTTCTTAAATTCCTAGGTAATACTTCTACATAGTAGGTAAAGAAATGCTTTAATGAGTTTTTGTTTTAGAGAAAGAACTGGTTTGGGCTCATAGTATGCTTATTTTAGGGGGGTGTGTATAATGCAAAAATGTATAAAAATGCAAAAAATGTAAAAAAATGCAAAAAATAAAAATAAAAAAGAAGGAAAAATGCTATATATGTTGAAAAAAGCATTTTCTCCTAATTAGCAGATTGATAAATATACATATAAAAGATCTATCCGGAAGGTATCCAGCCATGCCCTATGAAAAATAGAGACATTCACTGAAGAAGATACAAGATAAAATAAACATTGTACATAGAACAATGATGCCTCAGTCCCCTCCAAAGTAGCCACCTTGGGATTTCACACAGTTCCCAACTTCCATCAGCTGCCCGTGATATCTTCCTGAATCTCATCAACTGTCTGAAATTTCATCAACTGTCTGAAATCTCTTCCTTTTCAAAGGTGATTTTAGTTTTGGGAAAAGCCACAAGTTTCAGGTCACCCAATCTGGGCTGTAGAGGGGCTGAGTCACCTGGGTGATTTGATGTTTCTCAAAAACCTCTGCAGGAGATGTGATGCATGAGCACACTGTTGTGATGAATCTGCCAATCACCAATTGCTCATAGCTGCAGTATTCTGAATCATCTGGATAGTTTCCATGGAGGAATGTTCAAGCTTAATGCAAAGTTTGATATAGATGTGTTGCTCTACTCACTCATTTTGAATGCAACAGTCACACAGTATATATATATGCGCACTCAGTGGTATCTGCCACTCCCACTGACTAGTACAGAGAAGTTGTTATTGTTTGCACATGCACATTCCAGTATATTCTCCTTGACTGCCAATTTACATTGATGTGGTGCAAACCATTCTCATTATATTAACAGTGGTTGGGCTTTTTCTGGACAGACCTCATATATTCTTTAGTTAAAAGATAGAATTTAGTGCTCCCTGTTTTGTTCACAAGCCCATATTTTAAAGGGATTAATCTTCTAATTTCTTACTTTTGAATACCTTCTGAAACCTTGTGAATACCTTGTTCATCAAAGAATACTTATTCTTTGAATACCTTTTGAATCTTTTCACCAAATATTAATCCTTCTTGACTTTGGAATTTACTTTTTGTTATGTATCATTTAATTGAAATCCCTAACAAGTCATAACTTTGATGGGTTTTAAATACAGCAAAAATATGTCTCTGAGAAACATATTACATTTCACATGATCAAACATTATTTCAGAAATAACTTGATGAACTTAAATTAGATATTTTTAATTATTCTTTATGTGATAAGATTTGTGTCTACTTTGTCTGAGGATGACTACAGAATCATTGGGGAAAAAGACTCTTTCACTTTGACAAGTTGTTTAGGGATTTTGTCCATGAAAGTAATGCTAACATTAAATACATTTCCCCAGGATCTATTTCTTTGTACATAAAGGATTTAATACTAAAAACTGCTAGAAAGAAATTGATACAATAGTTTTTGTCCAATGATGGAACATGTATAAGAGGCTTTTGGTGTAACAAAGGCCTATTCTTCTTAGGGGAATTTTTTATCTATAGGAGCTTAGTTGGAGAACTAAGGACCTAATATAATACCAAAAGCATGGTGTAACTAATTATCAAAAGTACAATATGCACCCAAAGTGATTCAGATGGCTGTGTACTGAAACCATACTCATGTTTGTAGCCAGTGACATTTCAACATGCATTATTATCACCTGTGAGGCAGTCTTCACAGGTCCTCATACATCATCCTCTCTTTACAATTTTCTACCAGGTTTAGAACTAATTCTGCATTGTGTTGGGTGAAAGAGCACAAAACCATAGGGCTCAGAGAATGCTACCAGACACCCTGAGAGGTCTTGGCCTATTTTTCTTCCTAGTAGAGAAAATGTCATATAGTGCTTAGAGGTATTTGGCATAAAATAATTCTAACTCCTTCCTGGTCTGAGATGAGAATCCCTGAGTATTTTAGCAGGCTTGGCTTGAAGCTGACAGAGAAGAAGAAAATAGTAAGAAAGTGGGCCTGAAAGCTGATTCATAGGGAATGCTAGAAAGAATGCCTTTGGCTCTTGCAGCTAATGGACCTCAAGGGAGACGATAAAGTTTTCAAGAGAGGCAGCAGTTTTTGTTATTTAGTGTTGATGGAGCACAGGGAAGTTCTAATTTACATATTGAATGCCAAGTACTAAAGGAATGAAAGAGATACAGCATAGCACAGTGAGAAGAGATTTATGTCGTTCTAGCATTATTTTGATCTTTAGTTTTGTAATCCTGTGAAACACTGAACCTCAGCTTCCCTGTCTATTAAATGAGCACTGGTCTGTATCAGTGGTTTCAGTGTCCTAGGGGTATTTTGGAAATATGTGGGGATGTTTTTAATTCACAAAGTGATAGGGGAACTCAACTCATATTTATTGGGTAAAAATCAGAAATGCCTAATGTCTTGAAATGCAAAAAGGGTCCTGTACAACAAAAAACTGTCCTGTCTATCTGGTATGACTTTAGAATGTTGCACTGAAAATTCATATAGACACACAAAACCTATTTATAATTTTCTGAGCTGAAAGTAACTGCTTTTACAGGTAACACAAAGTATTTTCTTGATAGTTTTAAGAAATACAGGTACAAAAATTTAACAGATGTTATAGTTTACAAGAATCAGTATGTGCATATTCAGATAAAATTTTAACTTGCTTTCTTTAGGGTTTTTCAAAGCAGTTATTCATCATCCAGAAATAATGTTCCAATAGCATGTTCCTCACAGAGTATGAGTTGCTGGTACTCTTGTGTCAGGCCGCATTGGCAGCAGAGGCAGTCACACTGATTTATGCAAACCTTAAGAGTCTGACTACTTGGTTGTATTAGTGTAGTTGTACCCAAGCATCTACACTTTAGAATACAGATTATTTTATTTTGAATTAATTTCCTGTCATTCTCTCTTTTATTACAGTATGGTATTATGCGCACATATTTGAAATGGTCTGTGGGTTGGTTATATGATCTCCGAATATCAACTTCAGTGTAATAATGGGACTATTATTAATGTTTGATATAAAAGGAGGTGTTGGCTCTGATGGGATTGATGACCACTGGATTAGATAATCTTCAAAACTGTTTCCTTATTGTTATCACTCTGTATCCCCAAATAATCTGACTATAGCATATTGCTTCTAATAAAAAGATATCTAAATTTATTTGTCCTGTTTTAGTGGGAAAAGATAACTTAATGGAAAGGAACAAAAGAATGATGAGAAAGTAACCTGGAATAGGGTGTGGTAAGAGAGCAGTAGGCCAGAGTCTAACTTCTCCTTTCCTTGCATTTCATAAATTTTGTTATCTCTGTGATGAGTCTGCTACTGGTTGTTAATTAGGGTTCAAGAAAATCTATGGTTTTTGAATAAATGGTTATTGAATATGTAGCTGAGATAAAACTCTCAAAGTTTTTACTTTTCTTGAGCATTTATCATGTCCTTTACACACACCAGTTTACAGCCTTCAGATATATTACTTCAACCTGTAGAATTGTCACTACAAGTCTTCATACAGCTATTGGGCAAATTCTTGGAATATATGGAACTTAAAATGTCAATATAAAATATTTTAATGCAAATTACTTTTTGGAATTATAAAATAAATATCACATTATGGATATTTTGTATTAGAGAAGGCAATATTTTATCATATTTCATGTCTTTGTTAAAAACTCATTTACTGATAGAGATCTTTTCTTTCCTAAGAGTCCTATCTGAATTAACTCCTTTATGGCACTGTTTTTAAAAACATTTTTGTTTTGAATTAATTCTGAACTTACCAAAGTGAACAAGAGAACATATTTTTACTTGACCATTTACCAAGATTCTCCAATTACTAACATTTTATGGTACATGGCACATAAACCATGGTTCATTAATTAAAATAATATTGCTATGCTACCTACTAAACAATAGAGTGTTACTTGAATTTCACCAGTTTTTCCACTGATGCCTTTATTCTGTTCCAGTACCCAATCAAGTATCCCATATTGCATGTAGTTGTCATAACTCTTTAGTTGCCTTTGACCTGTGATACTTTCTGTCTTTCCTTATCTTTCATGACCTTGACACTCTAGAAGAATACTGGTCACGTGCTTCATAGAATGCACCTCAATTGGATTTTTTTCTCATAATTAGATTGAGGTTATGGATATTGGGGAAGAATGACACAGAAGGAAGATGACCCAAAAGTTAGATGACACAGAAGGGAGATGCCCTTCTCAATGCATCATATCAGGAGATAACATGATATCCATATGTCATGTTACTGGGGACTTGACTTTGATTACTTGATCAAAGTGGTGTCTGCTGCATTCCTCCGCAATGAAGTTTCTGTATTTTACTTTTTAATTAATAGATTTTTTTGGGTGAGATACTGTAAGGCTATGTGTGCTTCTTAATCTTTCACCAACTAGTTTTAGCATTCTTCAGTGGATCTTGCTGCGGCAATTTTTACTGTGGTGTTGTAATGTTGATTTTTAATTTCTCTTATTTCTCCTACATTTATTAATAGAAATTATTCTGAAGGAATATTGTGTTTTTTGTTTTGTTTGTTTATTTGTTCAATTATTTATATTAATTCGTACTCATGGCTACTTATATTAGTCTTTGGATTAGAATTCAATACTATCATTATTTATGTTTTTGCTCAAATTGTTCTGACTTTGGCTATTGAGAGTGTTCAGGTCAGCTCCCATATCCATTTGAATTCTCTCACCTTAGTTTTTCTCTTTCTTTAAAGCATTTCATTATTTTTAGGTATCACAAGGTGCTTTAGGCTCAGTTAGTACTTTCCCCTGCCCCAGCCCTGGTTTTAACCACTTCTTCAAGGAGCCTCATTTTAAAGAAATATTTTTATTTATAACACTTGATGCCAGTCAAGAAGAATATATTTTTTTCAGCAGTCACTTATCTTGGACCTGACAATTTTATTCTCTGCAGGAAAAAAAAAAATCTTTGATTGGCTCTATCCTTACAGGAAATTATGGACTGCTAAGTGACTGCCTGTGTCTTTGAACATCTCATAGTTTATATTTGCCTGCTACCACCCTTTGTGTAATTGTTTTCATTTTTCCATTTTAAATTATTATTTAGAATTTTAGTCACTCACTTAATGAGCACCTATGTTTTAGGCACTGGAGGTAAAAGAAATACAGGCTATAGAAATGTCTCTGAGCCTATAGAACTCTCACTAAAATAAATGGCTTTCTTAAAAACCAAAACTAAAACTCTGTCTGGCAAGTGCATATATGACCATATCTTATAGCTGTGCTGAGAGTACCAGAATTGGTGTGTCATGAAAGCCCCTGAAATAGATTATTGAAAAGAATTCACTTGTTTATATCTAAAAAAATAACAAAAATAAACAAAAACAGATCTGACACAAATAGTGTTAATGAATCTAAACCCTAATGTAATTATTATGTATTTTTGACAAAGTCTAAGACCTCCTGGCTGATTTTCAGTGCTCTTCTGGATATCCATTCCCAGGTCTGTCTTCCCCAGGTATGCCTGTGAAATGCTGGCATGGGAATTGTGACGTTTATAACATTTGCTGGATGTGCTGTTTTTAAGCGGTGTGATTTAAAATCACTTAAGTATTTCTCTCGCTTTCTTTCTTTTCTTCCTTTCTTTCTTTCTTTCTTTCTTTCTTTTCTTTCTTTCTTTTCTTTCTTCTTGTCTTTCTTTCTTTCTTTCTCTCTCTCTCCTTTCTTTCCTTTCCTTCTTCCTTTTCTTTTCTTTCTTTCCTCTCTCAGTCTCGCTCCTTCCTTCCTTCCTTCCTTCCTTCCTTCCTTCCTCCTTCCTCCCTTCTTCTTCCCTCCCTCCCTCCCTCCCTCCCTCCCTCCCTCCCTCCCTCCCTTCCTTCCTTCCTTCCTTCCTTCCTTCCTTCCTTCCTTCCTTCCTTCCTTCCTTCCTTCCTTCCTTCCTTCCTTCTTTCCTTCCTTCCTTTCTTCTCTCTTTTTCTTTTTGGTTCTCTATTTGCTTACTTCCAAATATGAAACTAATTCACATACTAATTCTGAGAATTAATGAGGTAGAATTCACAAAGATATTCCCTAGTGGAATAAAAATTCTTAATATTACTAAAATTTCTATCAATGATACATGTCTTTTAGTAGATATAATAGGTAAGTTGTGGAAAAATAGGCAGGATCTTTTGAATTTTTCCAATTTGTGACATGCAGTTGAGCCTGCATATACCTAAAGCTGATCCTGAAGTGCCTGCTCACTTTAGTTACATCTTTGAACAAGGTTTTGTAATAATAGAGCAGGAATCATATCCTTTTACTTTTCAAAACATTGTTACTACTATGTCTAGCTAGTGATATTTTACTAAGCAAACATTTGTTGAATGAAGGCTCTCCTTTCTTTGTGAAAAATAATTTGTATTTCCATACCGTAGAGTGTATGTAGGGCACATATGAGCACATATGGGAGGATGCAGAAATAAAGAGTGGCTCACTTTTAACCCCCTCCAAATTTACAAATAAGGAAAAATACTTAACTGTTGATATTTAATCCATAGTATTTCACAAATAAGGAAATTATGTCACAAATTCAGGAAATTAATGAATAAATTGTGAGACTTTTAATTGTGTCACCCTTATACATCTTATATGTAATTGTGGTGATTTCTGTTTTGTAGTTTTGGAGAAAACACTTATCTGTATTTGTTGAACATTTATATTCCAGGATATAACGTATTCAAATTATTTAGTTGTTTATAAGAATATACTGATGTATGTTATGAATAAATTAATGTTTATTTTCACATTTTGATGATTATCTATAGTTTTGGTAATCAATTTTGAAGTGTTTCTTCATTAATCTGAGCAATCAAATTATAGACTGTGCATTGAGAGAACAAGTAATGATTAGCTTCCTTATTATACCACAAGGTAGCTTATTTTTACTTAATGAAAAGTCCATTTACTCCTGGTTAATGTTGATTCAATAAACAAAATTAGAAAGGTAGCAATAAGCAAGTGCCAAAGTAGTCAAAATGAAGCCATGTGATTATAATTTGCTTATTAAATTCTAAGGTGTTCATGGCTCATGATGTAGGGATATTTGCTGGAAAGAAATAAGTCTATGCTTTTCAAAAATCTGGCTCTGTAAATCAGTGTTCAGAGTGTGCTGAGGGCCTGGAAAAGGACAGTTTTTGGATAGGGCTCATAACTTTCACCTGGACCTCTTTCTCTTGATTTGCTTAATATTTCATTTGAATAAAGTATGCAAAGAAAAAGGGGGTTTTAAAGCATTCTAAATTCACCGGTAAGGCCATCCAGTCCAGGACTTTTGTTTGTTGGGAGTTTCTGATTACTGCTTCAGCTTCACTAGTTGCAATCTGTCTATTCAGATTATATGATTCTTTCTGGTCAGTTTTGGAAGACTGTATGTTTCTAGGAATTTATCCATTTCTTCCAAATTGTCCAGTTTTTTGTCATATAGTTATTCATAATAATCTCTTACAATCCTTTGTATTTGTTTGGTGTCAGTTGTTACTCCTCTTTCATTTCAAATTTTATTTATTTGAGTCCTCTTTTTCTCTTGATGAGTCTGCTTAGAGGTTTGCCAATCTTGTTTATCTTTGAAAGAACAAGCTCTTGGTTTCATTGATCTTTTGTATTTTTTTAGATTCTATTTCTTTTATTTCTGCTCCTTATTATTTCCTTTCTTCTACTTAATTTGGACTTTGTTTGCTGTTCTTTTTCAAGTTCCTTTTAGTGCCTGGGGATACAAGATTGCTTGCTACCTTATCTACAAATCAATAAATATGAGCACCACATTGACAAAATGAAGGATGAAAGCCATGTGAACATATAAATCAATACAGAAAAACACTTTGACAAAATCCACACCCATGTATGGTTAAAAACTCTCAGTGAAGTGGGAATAGAGGGATCATACCTCAGTGCAATAAAGTCCATACATGACAAACACATAGACAACATCATACACAATGAGAAAAAACTACATGTTTCCCTTAAGATTGGAAACAAAACAGAGATTTCTACCTTTATCACTCTTATTCAACATAGTACTGGAAATTCTAGTCACAGCAATCAGACAAGAAGAAAAAAATAAAGGGCATACAAGTTGTAAAGAAAGGAGTAAAACCGTCATAGTTTTGCAGATGACATGATACTCTATATAGAGAACCCTAAGATTCCACCAAAAAATACTAGAACTCATAAATGAATTCAGTAAAATGGCTGGATACAAAATAAATTTCCAGAAGTCAGTTGCATTTTTACACAGCAATAATGAACTATTAGAAATGGAAACTAAGAAAACAATCCCATTAAAAATTGCTTAAAAAATACCCAGGAATAAATTTAACCAAGGATGTAAAAGACCCATATTCAGGAAATTATAAGACACCAAGGGGAGAAATTGAAGAAGACACAAATAAGTGGAAGCATATAATGTGCTCATATATTGGAAGAATTAACGCCATTAAAATGTCCATGCTACCCTAAGCAATCTATAGATTCAATACAATTCCTATCAAGATACCAATGACATATTTCACAAAACTAGAACAAATTTTCCAAAAATTTATATGGAACCACGAAAGACCCTGAATAGGAACAGCAATCTTGAGAAAGAAGAACAAAGTGGAAGGAATCATGTTACCTGATATCACACTCAAGAGTGTAGTAATCAAAACAGCCTGGTAGTGGCATAAAAACAGAATATAGATTAATGGAATCTATAGATTCCATCTATAGATTAATGGAACCACACCTTTATGGTCAATTAATATTTGACAAAGGAGACAAGAACATACAATGAGATAAAGAAAGTGTATTTGATAAATGGTATTGGGAAAATTGGACAGATATGTGTAAAGACCACCTTCTTACACTATATACAAGAATAAACTCAAAATGGATTAAAGACATAAATGTTACACTTGAAATAATAAAAATCCTAGAAGAAAACAGGTAGTAAAATCTCAGACATTTCTCACAGCAGTATTTTTTTTTCTGTATATCTCCTGGGGCAAGGAAAACAAAAGAAGAAATAGACAAATGGGACTAGATCAAGCTAAAAAGTTTTTATACAACAAAGCAAACCATCAACAAAATCAAAAGACAACCCATTGAATAGAACATACTTTCCAATGATACATCTGCTAAGGAGTTAATAAGCAAAATTTATAAAACTTATTACCTAAAAAAATCAATTAAAAATAGGCAAAGGACCTGAATAGACATTTCTCCTAGAAGATATAAAAATGTCCACTAAACATAAAAAATGCTCTATATCACTTATCATTAGAGAAATGCAAATTAACACCACAATGAACTGTCACCTCATGCCTGTCAGAATGGCTATAATCAACAAACAGCAAGGGTTGAAAAAGATGTGGAGAAAAGGGAACCATCATGCACTGTTGGTGGGAAAGCAGATTGGTGTAGCCACTACAGAAAGCAGGATGGAGTTACCTCAAAAATTAAAAATGGATCTGCCTTATGTCCCAATGATTCCACTTGTGGGTGCATATCTGAAGAAAACTGAAACACAAATTTGAAAGAATATATGCACCCATATGTCCATTGCAGCATTATTTGAAACAGCCAAATTTGGAAGCAGCCCAATTGCCCATGAGTAGATGAGTGGATAAAAAAGCAGTGGCACATCTATACAATGTAATACTACATGACCATAAATAAGAAGGAAATCTTGTGGGCTGGAATGGGAGTAGGTGGGAGAAAACTGTACTTGAACAATGATTAAAATAAAATTAAAAAAAAAGAAGGAAATCTTACATTTTGTGACAGCATGGATGGCCCTGGAGAACATTTTACTAAGTGAAATAAGCCAGTCAGAGAAAGAAAATTACCATATAATTAAATTCATATGTGGAATTTAATGAACAAAATAACAAACATAATACAAAGAGATTTATAGATAGAGAGTAGACTGAGAACTGTCAGAGGAGAGGATGGTTATGGGGCTGGGTGAAAAAAGTGAAGGGTTAAGCAAAAAACAAACAAATCCCAAAAATCCTCAGACAAGGACAATAATATGGTGATTACTAGCAGGAAAGGGGGTGGGGATGTAGGAGAAAGCAACAGGGGAAAATGGTGGTGGAAGGAGATTTGACTTGGGGTGGTGAACACACAATACAATATGCAGATGATGTATTATAGAATTGTACACTGGAAGAGTATATAATTTTATTAACCAAAGTCATCCCAATAAATTCAGTAAAAATGGATCTAAAGAAAGCATTGTCTAAGTGTCCTTGGCATTCTATAAGAGGGTCTGAACATAAGATATTCAAGATTTTTTAAAATGTGCATTATACTTTATTTTTAAAATGTTTTATTGTTCAATTACAGTTGTCTCCATTTTACCCCCATTACTCTCTGCTGCCCTACTGACCCCTCACCTCCCACAGTCAGTCCTTCACCCCCTGTTGTCTTTGTCCATGGGTTCTTTATATGTGTTCTTTCACTTGACCCTTCCTCTACTTTCCTCCATTATTCCCCTCACACCTCCCCTCTGGTCACTTTGTTCTTTATTTTATGACTCTGGTTCTATTTTGCTGCCTTGTTTGTTTTGTTGATTAGGTTCTACATATAGAATAAACAAATCAACAAACAGTAAGTGCTGGTGAGGTTGTGGAGAAAAGGGAATCCTAGTGTATTGTTGGTGGGAATGCAGACTGGCGCAGCCACTGTGGAAAACTGTATGGAATTTCCTCAAAAAACCAAAAATGGAACTGCCTTTTCACCTGGCAATTCCACTGCTGGGATTATACCCTAAGGACCCTGAAACACCAATTCAAAAGAGTCTATGCACACCAATACCAAGAGCTGTGGTATTTGTCAATGATTTTTTTCATGGCCTTTTATTTAGTACCTTTCTCAGCCTTCAGTGTAACTCAGTGATAAAAAAAACAAAAATGCTCAGGGAGGTGAGACTGGGCTGACATTGGTCTGGTATAATGGAAGGGCAGCGTGTAGGAAGCATGGTTGTGTGCCAAATAAGCTAAAAGGATTTGGCACTGAGGAAGGTGAAGCATGTATTGGAGACTGCTAACCTTTAGAGGTCCCTCACATCACCTAAGAGAAAGGAAAATCCAAAAAGTTAACACTAAATGAGGCAAATATGGTCAGTAGGGAAGAGAACCTAAAGTCTTTGACATTTCTTACTATCTAGGTATCCTAGGGCCAAGTGGGATTATGGTACTTTCCCTTGGCCATTTGATTGAATACACCTGCTGGGTCATCACTCAACATTGGGATGTCTGCTGTCAATAGCTCTCCAATTAGTTCGTCTTTGCTTCCATTCTGATAACTGGTCATCTGAGGCCTAGTGAGTCAACAGCATCCTACTGTATTAGTCCATGGGCACTGCCTTCTCTCTTGCAGTTTTTTATACTCTGGCCATACCTTCATAAATATTCCTATATTTATTAATATAGTCCAAACCTTATTAAACTTCCTCAAATTTCCCTGTTTGATTATGTCATCCATTCTTGCTGATACTGTTATTGGAGGAAGTGCAATAAAAAAGGGTGACTCATGGGGCCCAGGTGCTCAAATGAGACATCAATTTGGATAAGAATCACACCATGGGAGTGAATTAGTGGTATAACCAGGTATAGAGGACTGAATAATGAACCCAAAAGATGTCTGGTACTAATCCCCAGAACCTGTGAATATATTGTCTTACATGGTAAGTGACACTTTGCAGACAGGGTTAAGTTAATAATCTTGAGATGGGAAGATGTATTATCCAGGTGGGCCCAGTGTAATTAGATGAATGCCAAGAAGCAGGAAGAGGAGGGTTGAACTTAGGAGGAGATGTGACCATGGAAGCAGAGGACAGAGTAAGGCTGTTGGAAGAAAGGATTATGAGCCAAGAGATACAGGTCAGTCTCTAGTGGCTGGGAACGGATTCTCCCCTGGAGCCCACAAAAGGAATAATCGTACCTGAATTTCAGAACTTCTGACTTCCAGAATTCTAAGATGATATGCTTGTGCTATTTTAAGCCTCTAAGTATGGAATAATTCATTAAAGCAGTACTAGGAATTTAATGCACCATGGAACAGGATCAACAATTGGTTAGTTTGAATGGATTTATTCATTTACATTTTTATAAACTTTGACAATATACAAAAATAAAATAGTAAAATGACGTGCACTGTTGTGAGATGTTTTTCACCTATAGTGGATATTTTTTGTTTTTGGCTTCCTGGCATCTGAATCTTCTTGCTATGTTTTAAGGAATTTAGCATCTTGTGTGTTCTTGGTAGAGGCAAAGCCTACCTCCTAGTATTAAAGCTGAAATTCCCGTTAGTTACTTGCCTTCTAAACATTCCTTGCAGCTGGGCTCCAGGCCTGATCCCTAGATGGGTAAGTAGATGCACCCTGCTGTTCTTTAAATCAGTGACAGAGCAGAGGGACCAGTCACAATGGAGATAAGCACTGCAGGACTGAGTTTGTGAATACCTGCACAAAAGCAGAGCTTTGCTTATAAAGAAGGGTGGGAAATACATGTTGCAAAACAAATCAACCTTGTCAGCCACAAATAGTTTTTGTGCACAATCAATAAGGCAAAGTTTATAGAGCTTGTCACACTACACCTGCCATACCTGAAGCATTCAAATAAATGCTTCCAATACTTATCACAAAATTCTTTGGAAAGCTTTGTAGAATACATAGAACTCAGGCTTCACCCAACACCTAGTGGAATAAAATATTTAGAAGTGGGGCCTGCTAATCAATATTTTTAAAAAACTTCCTCAGGAGATTTTCAGTATATCCCTAGTTAAAAATTAGCAAAGAGGTATGGTTGCAGCATTTCAAGTAAGATGGAATAGTGTTTCTGGTGAGATATGCCTCAGAATAGAATGAACATGAGACCTATTTATTAGAAATGGTATTATATGTATTGTAGAGGGCTGACACACAGAACCCAGAAGAAGTGACTTTATTATACTTCATCTAATAGTGGGAGTTTTAGAGCCACTTGACATGAGGTATTTTATTCAGAGGCTTACCAGGGTGTAATTTCCCACTGCTTCTCTCTGTTATGGAGGAAGTTAATGTTAGATGGTTGCAAATATAAATGTCTATCACTGTGTTATATACCTGAAACACACATAGTATGTCAACTCCAACTAAAAAAATAAATTAAAAAAAGAATAAAAAAGCCTAAATGGTAAAAGATGTCTGTCCTCACAAAAAGCTGTTGAAATCAAAGATAATAAAGGCTTGAGTTGCCCTTGACCTAGGCAGGTTGTCACTACTCTGAAATGTGATTGTTTTCTTGTTCTTGTGAGTTAACTCAATTCAGTGGTTTTTAACTTAACTGACACCTTCTTAACTGGCTGACATTATTGTTTAGCATTTATTTCACCTAGAGATGTAGAGGAGGGCACTGCTAAGGGAAACTGCAGCACCAACTGGAAAAAGTGTATCTAACCTTGTTTGCTTTGTGCATGGATAACCCTATACTTTCTGCTGATTATTAAATAAGTGAAAGTTAAAGAGGTAATTAAAATTAGTTTATATTTAGTGAAAAACATAATAAGATGAACAAGACAAAAGCAATCACACCAAAGGATCTCAAATTTGGAGTGAACATGACCACGTGAAGGGAAGCAAGTGCTCACACAAGGGTTTGCAGTGTTCAGGACATAAGCCAGGCTGTGGGGGTAGAAGGTAACAGAAAATGGATACAGCAACCTTGTTATATTACGACATTTTGTCAAATTAAAAATGAATAAAGATAGCCCTGGCCTGAGTGGCTCAGTGGATTGAATGTTGGCATGCAAACCAAAGGGTCACTGATTCGATTCCCAGTCAGGGCACATGCCTGGGTTGTGGACCAGGTCCCCAGTTGGGGGCACATGAGAGGAAACCACACATTGATGTTTCTCTCCCTCTCTCTCTCTCTCCTTTCCCCTCTGTCTAAATAAACAAAGCCCTTTAAAAATAAATGAAGATAAAGTGACTATTTGAAAAGTGGGAAGAAGCTTTTATATTTTGATGTGAAAAATATAAGGATGTTTAAATGCTCCTGACAAGGATTGTTAGAGAGGCACAGATGGCAGATGCAGAATTTCAGAGGAATTATTTTAGTGTAACTCTGGCAATGGGTGGAGGGGCAAGGATGCAGAGTACATGTGGAGGAACAGAACCTCTTTCTTTTTCAAGTCACTATGTATGAATGGTTTTATGAAGGTGAGGGAGTGCTTCTATGGCAGTATTTTCTCTATGTGGTTTATTGCTGAAAATAAAGGGAGAGGTAGGAAAACTTGCAATTTAAAGACACTGAAGAGAGTTTTAAATATCTTTAGGGTGATGGAGAAAATGTTACCTAAAGAATGGTAGTCCCATTTAAAGGCAGAGTTGAAGACATGGTTGAATTGATGACCACAAATTCATAGTGACATCAGTCTGCCCCCTAATCTGTTCTATGGTTTTCTCTAGCAGTCCTCAGGCTTCTGGAGGTAGGCAGCAATACACACCTACTGGGTTCATGCAAGTTTGGGTTTTCACTTGACAGGTTTGGGGAAAGAATAAGAGGTCAAGTTGAAATGATGGCATAGAAACAGGATAAGGTGGTTAAAAGTGGAGAAGGCAGAAAGACAAGAAGAGAGAGGCAGTACTAATTCAAGGGAAGAGGTAGCTGTGCAGAGAGACATGCAGAAACTTTATTTGGAGATTGAAATATGTGAATCTGTGATTTTTCAGGTGGCAACAAGATTCATGTGTGCTTAGGGGAATGAGTGGCTGAGGGGTCACTAAAGATGAGGTGGTCAAGAAAACAAGTGATCATGGTGTTGTGCCTCAAAATCTTCCAGGATAATATTGGGAGGGAAATTAGGATTAGTAGGTAACACCTAACTGAAAACTTTTTAGCAAGAAAACTCTTCAGTAAATGAGGAGAAAGGTCTAGGATATGTGTGAGGATGGCTGGAGCATGTTATAGCTCAAAAACAGGGGCTTCAGAGGAACAGGGGTTCTAATGAAAGTTATAGTCTAGAAATGGAAATAAGGATAATGGAAGAGTCTGAATCACTGCTGGATCTCAAGGTACAAGGGACATGTGAAACCAAACAGGCTCCCTTTGATGGCACCGCAGAGGAAAATACTGCCTTTACAGAGTGACAGGTTGCAGTTGAGGAGGTGGCACATCCTTTCTTCTCTCCCCTATATCCTATCGGTGGGCAATCATGACCGCTTGCATGATTACAATTATAATGTAAATGATGACTCCTAAAATTAGATCTCTAGCTCAGGACTGTTTTGAGCTCTCTCCTGGCATGTATAACCTACGGCTTATCGAACATTTCCACCTGATATTTTACAGGTGTCTTAAATTCAACATTTCCAAAGGCAATCTCACTTCTGACATTTCTTTTCTTCACTAATCTATAACTATATATTATTTTTCCCTTATCTGAGCATATATTCATTGATCCTAAGGAGAGAGGGAGGGTGGGAGAGTGAGAGGGAGTGAGGATGTGTGTGTGTGTGTGTGTGTGTGAGAGAGAGAGAGACCTATGTGAGAGAAAAACATTGATTGATTGCCTCTCATATGCACCCTGACCAGAGACAAACCCAGGTATTTATGTGCCCTGACCAGGAATCAAACCTGAAAACTTTTGGTGTACAGGAAGATGCTGCAACCAACTGAACCACCCAGCCAGGGCTATTCTGTAATTACTTAAATGTCACACCATCAGTGCAGTTGCCCATACCTGAATCCCCAGCAAAAACCTTGGCATTTCTTAACTCTACATCCAATCTTTCATTACGCCTTGACAATTCTATTCCTCTTTAATCTCACTGCTATGGCTTCTAATCTGGGACAAATTTTTCTTTTTTTTTTTAATGAATTAATTTAACAGCATTCTCACTGGTATCTGCATCTAGATTTTTCTCAAATTCATTCTCCACACTATAGCCAGAGTGTTATTCCAAAAGACAAATCTAGCCATGTTACTACCCAGCTTAAAACCATCTGTGGCTTCCCATTAAAGAGAAAGTCTGAACCAGCACTTTATCTTTATCTTGTATTTCCAGTAGAAATATTGGAGCCACATATGTAATTTGAAATTTCTAGTAGCTAACTTAAAAAATTAAAAAGAAATAGGCAAAATTAATTTTAATAATATATTTTATTTAACCCCAATATGTCTAAAATATTACTCTTGATATGTAATCAATATAAAATGAATTATTTTACTTTTGTTTATATTAAGTCTTTGAAATCCAGTGTATACTTTGTACAGCTGTGTACACATACAGCTCCTGTCGGTTTGGACTCAGCACATTTCAGCTATTCAATAGCCTCACGTGGCTAAAGGCTACCATATTGGATGGTGCATGCCTATACTCTTTAAAGCAACATACTAACTCTTTGCTCATCGGCTCCTCAGATGGTTGCTTATTCACCATTTTTATTCTCTTACTCTTTGCCCCAATCATATTAAATTTCAGGTTCTCAGAACTCTGGGTTTTGTACTTGTGGTTCCCTGTCTGAAATACAATTCTTCTAGTTCATCAGGATATTTTAGCTTAAGTTCCCAGAAACTGAGTCTGAAGCAAAGGTTAATTAGCTACTCTTTTACTAGAGAGTCTGACTTCAAGTAGCAGGAGTGAGAGACAAGGTGGGTGAAGCAGAGAAGGAAGGGGAAGGACAAAACAAAGATGTGAAATGGAGTCTCTGTTCAGGGAGACTACTCAGTCATTTCACACAGACATTTGAGAAGCTAATTCCTCCCAGCACAGTCCATAGAGTGGGGTAGGAGGAAGGCTTTATTCACAATCTTTCTTTTTTTACTAGTCAAATTTTACCTTATGCTCTATTAAATCCCCCATGGTTCAGAATGCCCATATGTAGTCACCAAGTGAGTTTGTACCCATTAGCTGGGAAGCCCCAGTGTTAGAGTTCAGAGATATGCAGGGCTGTGAGGCAGTTTGAGGTTGTAGCTGCAGAAAATTGGGCACAGCCTGCCAAGAGCTGGTCACCTTGGAATCAGCTGGAACAAGATCTGGATGAGGTTGAGAGCAGCTGGAATTGTGCAGAAGAAGGTCTAGCACATTGAATAATCTCTACTTATCTCATAGGGATCAACTTACATGGCACTTCCTCAGGAAAGCTTTCCCTGATCTTAAAACAAACTTAAATCCCTTCAGTATATTCTCATGATCTCCTACCCATGAGAATATAATACAACTTAAATTTTTTATAATACAACTCATCATATTTTATTGTTATAACTTGTAGTACTAATGATTTGTGTTTTCCATAATATTATATGTTCTATGAGGTTAGGCTCATGACTATCTTTTCCATTGAAATTTCCTGCATCCATCCCTCCTGCCCCCACCACCTGGCAGTGCTTCACACAGTTCTCTCCCTGATGTAGTATTAGATACTCAGTAAATACTTGTAGCATGAATGAATGAAAGTTTGAGTTAGTGGAACATAAAATCCTCCTCTTTTCCTCCTCCTCCTCCTCTTTTTTCTTCTTCCTCCTCCTCCTCTTTTTTCTTCTTCCTCCTCCTCCTCCTCCTCCTCAAGTAAGCCCTGTAACATTTTTTGCAGTACTGGTTTGCTGTTATCAAACTGTCTGGAGACAAGAAAAAGCTAAAGGAGAAATGAGCTCCTTATTTCTCCTTTGATTTTTAAATGATAGCCTTGCTGGGTAAAGTAACCTTGGTTGTAGGTCCTTGCTTTTCATCACCTTGAATATTTCATGCCACACCCTTCTGGCCTGAAATGTTTCTATTGAGAAATCAGATGACAGTCTGATTGATGCTCCCTTGTAGGTAACTACCTGCTTTTCTCTTGTGGTTTTTAGGATTCCTCCCTTGTCTTTAAGCCTTGTCATTTTAATTATGATGTATCTTGGTGTAGGCCTCTTTGGGTCCAACTTGTTTGGGACCCCCCCAAGCTTTCTGGCCTTGTGTATCTTTTTCTTTCACTAGATTAGGGAAGTTTCCAGTCATTATTTCTTCAAATAGGTTCTCGATCCCTTGTTTGCTCTCTTCTCCTTCTGGTATTCCCATGATGTGGATGTTGTTCCACTTCATGTTGTCCAAATGTTTCTTAAGCTCTCCTCAGTTTTTAAAAATACTTTTTTGTTTTTGATGCACTGCCTGGATGTTTCGTTCTACCTTGTCTTCTGAATCACAGATTAGATCCTTTGCTTCATCTAACCTACTGTTTTTCCTTCTAGTGTAGTATTTATTTCAGATATTGCATTCTTTATTTCTGGCTGGTCCTTTTTTATGGTTGCTGTGTCTTTTTCATGCTGCTGAGTATCCTTATAATCATTACTGTAAACTATCTGATAATTGCTTGCCTCCATTTCATGTAGTTCTTCTTCTGTAGAATTCTCTTGTTCTTTCCTTTAGGGTCTGTTTCTTTGTCTTCCCAAATTGGCTGCTTCTTTGCATTTTCTATCTAAGCTGTTAAACTAATCAGTCATTAAACTGATCAGCTGTTAATCTGATCTAGCTTTAATCTGCAGCCCAGCTGGCTTAAGCACCACAAGGTGGGGCAGAGTAACTACTGATGGGGCTCTCTTGCTTCCCCTCATGCTGATGCCACTTGGACAGGAGTGCTCTGCTTGAGGAAAATGGCTTCTGCTGTATAGGGAATTACTCAGCACAGGGATCCTGGTGGCAGTTCATTCAGTGCTCTCGCCAGAGCCACCATTCTCAGACTCCTCTCAAGGTTCCTTGTCCACTCTGCTTTCCTTCTGCCAGAGCCCAGGGTTAATGGCTACAAATGAAATTTTGTGCATTGGTCATTTTGGATGCTGTCTGTGTCTCTAACCATCTCTTCCTGACAGACAGAAACCCTGCTGCTTTTCGCAGCTGGATGTTATTTGTTTGGGTTCCTTTCTGGCTCTGGTGCTGTAGACTGAGGAGCTCAGCTTGAGGTTTAGACCCCACACTTCTCAGTGGAAATATCCTGGCCTCCAGATATTCAGTTGCCATGCATGGGAGCCTAGTTAGCCCTCTCACATCTCTGCACTCTCTACCAATCACATTGTGATGAAGGGGTTTCTTCTGTCTGTTCTTTGTTATAAGGCTTCTCTCCAGCTAGTGTTCAGTTTGTTATTCAGGATGATTTCTCTACAATTTAGTTGTAATTCCAGATTAGTCCAAGAGGAGGTTAGTGTAGCTTCCACTTACTTTTCTGCCCTCTTGGATCGCTTGGGTTTGTTTTGAATTCCATTTTGTCTGATATAAGTATTGCTACCCTAGCTTTATTTTTATGTCTGCTTGCTTGGATATTTTTCCCATCTGTTCACTTAGAGCCTGTGTAGATCTTTTGTTCTAATCCTGTGTTGTTTTCTTTCAGTCCAAACCTCTTTAGCAGAAGTACTTTAAGAATATTAACTGACTACTAATGTTATTTTATCTTGTTAAGATTTTCATGGCTGATAGGTTGTAATCTGGAACAATGACATGGGTGGAAATCTCACTCTGACCAGTAAAGCTCTGCATTCCCTTAGGTTCAGTTGTTCTACAAATGAGATTTGTCAGGTTAGAAGTTCAAATGAAAGCTCTTTTTTACACCTGCTCTTTGACACATTCTAATGAGAGCCACAGCTCTTGAGTTGTTACTCCAGCATTCACTTCTAATGTAAAAGAAATTGAGAGCTAAAAGGAAACCTCAAAGCTCCAGAACAGCGGGTCTGTCAGGCAGCTGTCTCAGCCCTGTTGTTAAGCTGTGTCTTCGATGAGAAAAGCTCCAACTATTGCATTGTGCCTGGTAGAGAAAGCTGCCTAGAGGAGATGTCACAAAGGGAAACAGCAAAGTTCATTCTGAACTTTTTCTGTGCCATCTTCTGCCAAGTTATGTCATAGAGAAGTCATGCTGCCTGCTGGTGCTATTCCCACCTGGGTACCTCATCACTGAGTGATGTCCTTGATGCCAACTCACACCTTTCAGCTCATTTCAATCCTATTAAATATTTAGTATCTTTTTTAGAACCAGTTAAACTAGTGTAATAAACAAAATAAAACTCCCTTTACACAAGGAGTCTTTCAACTATAATCTTTATGACAAAGAAGGTACTACAAACTGGGTATAATATCAAGTCTTTACATTTATATAGAAGTGATTCAAATTTGAAATTGCATGAAATGATTCACCTTATCCTGGAGAGTACTAACATATGAAGTCACTTTTTTATATTGCTGGACTTCGTTTGCCCAGCAAGGGCATTACATTTTATTGTTCTTTAGATATTTTGAATCTTAAATCAAAGCAACAAAAACAAATTTAAAAAACCTTTTTAAAGTAATAATAATAAAAAGGTATTGAACTCTAATCTACAGAAAACTGTGATTATGGAGTGGGAGTTACTCACTGCCTCATGAATGAAAAGAGAGGACACAGTACTCACAACATATAGACTACAGGACTTAATATAAAAAAAAGTTTTATCAACAAATGTTAAATCATTGGGTTGCAAGAGCTTTTTTTATGGATGTCCAGATCTGCAAAGTCTAACTACAAAGTACTGAATAAAATGTCCTCCCATACTCATCCATTTGGCAGGTGCTCAGTAAATATTATTGACTAACTTGTCGGCCCAGTGATCTTGTTTGTAAAAATAGTCTGAAAAGGAATATTTTAGGTAATAAACTTCAGTTTTTAGCACGTGTTTTTACCTGGAATAATTTTATGAGAGCTTAATCAAGACAGCTTTGATAATGAACTTCCTATTCAGGATGTTCTTATGAACTATAAATAAGAGTGTGAAATGATAAATCCACATTTTAATATTGGTTGTCTCACACTTATAAATCTCACTTAAGAGTTAAAAGGAGCTCCTTTTTTTCTTCAGAATGAAAACCTACATTATTTTTACAACATTGGGTATTTATTACATAGTAAAATTTTAGGATACAAACATACTTTGGGGATTCAGAGAAGGCAGGTCATTGGCTTTGGGCCTCATATCTGCGTGAGAAGAACAGCTCTGGAATTCTTTCCTGTGAAGACTTCGGAGTCTTGCTTCTATACAATAAATATAACACTGCATTTATGAATACATTAGCATGTGTGAAGTGCCTATTCCGGACTCTGTTTAGCACATGGTTGTTATTTAATCATAATAAAGTCAAACTGTTAATAATTGTTATTAGTGATTATTATTTCTTAGTGGGGGTAAAAGAAGAATCAAAATGTCCTGTCCTCTGTCATTAACTCCATGTGGCATTTGCTAATTATAACTCTCCCATTTTGTTTGTACTAAAGAGATGACAGGCATGGGCATGCTTTCTGAGTATGCTCTAATATGATCTGCACAGCAAACATAGGAGGAGTTATGACTCTACACACTGCTTTGTGGGTGAGAGAGCTGAGGCTTATACAGAGATAATGAGACTCATTTTTGGTCACAGGGCAAGCAAATAGGAGAGCCTACACTGACTCCAGAGAGTATCAACTACAGAATCCTGGGCTCTACTAGTGCATTTTAACAAGCTTTTCAGAGAAATTTTAAAATGGAGGTCACAAAAGCTGAATTAGAGGATGAAAACGTTTATGTATAATTATCTGCTATAAATTAATAATTTATTTATTAATTAAATATTATTGAGGTTCTACTACACAGTAGCATATGGGATGCATAATTTAAGAATGCCCTTGGTATTTACTTGATCCTCTCTTGGTGTTCTTGGGCCTGTAATCACCACAGTGGGAGAAATGTTTTCTTAGGCCAGCAACTTTCTGTCAGGACCCAGAGTAAGAATAGCAGTCAGTTGTAGCCACCTGATTCATATCTTTTTATATCATATCTGGAGGATTTTCTTAAAAATGAAGACAACTAAAAGCTATGTTGAAATAATTGCAGATAGGGTTCTGATGACTCACATCATTTTTGCTTTCTCAAAGCTCTGTTCAGAGAATGATCTGTTGCATTCAGAATAATCTCAATCAGACCACTTATTCAGATCTGGCTCACAGAACAGTCTGTTGTATTTAGATCTAGATTTCCCTCCTCACTTTGTCCAAATGCTGCTAATTTCACATATCTTGTTTCACACCAGCCTTGCAGGGATGCAAGACCCTTGAAGTTTTTAATGTCATTTTTTGTTTCTATGTTCACTGAGAGTTGTCTTTCAACATGACCAGGATCTCTTGGGTTCTCAGGATCCTGCTATCATATGTTTACTTGAGAGTGGCCTTTTTTGTCCTTCCTATCTCTGCTTTCTGAGCCAAGTGCCTGGTGTTTTCCCCTAGGCATACTTCCCACACTCTCTTCTCTGCCACAATGACACAAAGGGCCAGGTTCACCCCTTCATGACCTTCAGAGACTTCACAAGCATCTTGCCTCTCTCTGGGTTAGTCAGTAAATATTCTCACACCCAAAAAAGATATTTAGAGCCCCAAAGGTATAAATATTGCACTACAGTAAAATCTAACATCTTTTAAACATATTTTTCCATTACCAGGAAAAATATAAGTGAGAATATTTGGATTTAAACTAATTTGTCATTTTAGGGAAAGTTTGTGTGTGTTTCCAACAGGAATATTAAATTACCCTAAATTTTACTTTCTGTTTTCTTACCTGGAGAGCTGTCACTGAGATTCATTGGTCTCTGAATCAATTTATACATTTCTTTACTTTACGTTTCCCCACTGCATCTTCATGAATGGCCTCCACACCAAAGTCACTCATAAATTTTATTGACTCACTGGCTTTTTGGAACATGACCCAGGCTGACAGATGTTTTACCAGCCATCCAGGGATTGTATACCACTGGTAGAAATTATTAACTTGCAGAAATCGATAGCTTGAGTGTGCCATAACACTTACTTTCAAGCACAGATTTATAGAAAGGAATTATATTAATTTACTTCAGATAGAGAAACAATTTACTTTTAATTATTTTATAAGCATGAACTTTATAGTTTTCATTGCCATCTTTTTATCATTCACAAAACACATTTTATGTGCTGCTGGTACAAAATTATCTACACTTCCCATTGCTTAGCACTCTAAAGCCCAGCAAATTTGGGAAAAACTGGTGAGATTCTCTAATCCTTTCTTTAAAACTTGGAATAGTATTAAAAGAATGAAGACAGGTATATGAGGTCTGTCCAGCCATGTGATATGAAAAAGAGAGACATTTATTGGAAAAGATATAAGATACAAGAAACATTGTTCTTAGGACAATGACACCTCAGTCCTCTTTCAAAGTAGGCACCTTGGGACTTCACACAGTTCTCTCAGCATCTCTTCCACTGTTTGAAACACTCTGTGAATCCTTTATTGGAGTCACCATCCACTGCCCCATCATATTTTCCTGAATCTCGTCAATGGTCTGAAGCCTCTTCCCTTTCAAAAGTGATTTTAGTTTTGGGAAAGCCAGAAGTCACAGGGCATCAAATGTAGTTCATTGATAGTAGTTTGAATCAACTCATTAGCAACTGCAGTGTGGTGTTCCTTCTGCTCTGGTAATAGAAGGTGCAGAATGAATTTGCTATCACACATTTCATGCCAAGATCCTGTGTTAAAATCTTGGACGCAGTAGTTTTTGGAACCTCCAGATCAGCTTCTAGTTCTCACACTGTCAGACGCTGATCTTTGTTGATTGCAGCCTGTATACATTCAACATTCTCAGGTGTCCTGCTTATTGCAGGCCTTCCAGAACATGGATCACTTTCAACAGATTCTTGACCACCTTTGAAGTGTTTGTGCCACACTTTTGTTTCCACTGCACTCATTGTATCATCCCTGAAAGCCTTCTGAATCATCTGAATAGTTTCTGCAGAGGAATGTTCAAGCTTAATGCAAAATTTGATGTGGATTCATTGCCCTACTTGCTCAGTACTTTTGAATGGAATAGCACACAGTACATGTACTCACTCAACAGCATCTGCTACCCTCACTGACTGGTACAGTGAAATTGTCATTGTTTATGCATGTGCATTCCAGTCCACTCTCCTTGGATGCCAGATTACACTGATGTTGTGCAAACCATTCTCATTATATTAACAATGGCTGGACTTTTTCCAGATAAACCTTGTCATATACTCTTTAGTTTTTCTTAAGGGATAAAAAGTTTCCCATAAACTGTAGTCTTGGAAGATAAATGATTCTAGATAAGACTTTGAAATTCATGACGAAGGAAATGGTTGGTGAACAGCCAGCAAAGGAGGCAGTGATTCACATAGGCTGGTATGTGTTTATTAAGAAAAACATCATTAAGTGAATCCAATTCTTTCCTTGGGATTATTAAATCAGTAGACCAGAAGGATGAATAAAACTGTATTTGAGCTAACACAAGGCATTGGCCAGGTCATTCAGAATATCTTTGGGTAAAGATGCTGGAAGATTTAGCTGATTGTAAATGATATCATGTGAATGCTTGAAAAACTATATCCAGAGATTATTATTTACTGCATCAGTGTCACCAGGCAGTTTTCATGAAGGCATATTTTAGGACCCTGTCCCTGACCCTATCATATTCATTTTTGAAATGACTGACAGAGGCAAGGTGGTATAATATAGTTATGGTGATTAGACTTAATTACTTAAAATGTAATTTTGGACAAGTTACTGAATTTATGTGAGCCTCAGTTTTCTCATCTTTAAAATGGCAATAATAATAGTGTCTGCCCCATTGAGTTCTTGGGAGAATTAAGTGGAACAAATCATGTAAAGCAGTTATTCAAGCACTAACATGTGGTAAATGCTCAAAAATGTCAGCTATTGTTGTTAACTACTTAGATGTGGGTAGATAATTCCACGTCATCAAACTTGTAAATAGAATAAGCTAGAAGAAAGAGCATAAATAGTGCATGAAAGGATCTTAACTGATGGTGGATGGCCACTTACAGCCTTGTACACTCTCCAGTGAGAGTATGCGAGTATCAATGCTATTCTAAATTCCAGTATCAGTGGTATTCTAAGGGCAACATGTGCCAAAGTGAATATCAGGAATGCATTCAAAACCCTGAATATGTATTCCATTACTCAAATGACCAAGTACTGTATATAGGATATATGAAATAGGATATGCAGAAAAGATTTGGGAGTTTTAATTACCATAAAGTACAATATTAATTAGGAGTGTGGTTCAGTCACAAATAACAAACAGTAACACAACCCTTGGCTGCATCAGTAAAATTATGTTGCTACCTAGAAATTACCTTGAAAATACAAAGGTTACTGTTATACCATCGTTGAAGTGTTTTGTTTCATTGTTGAGCACCACAGTTTAAGTGACAGAGATATCAGGAGTGTAGTCAAAGGCCAGAGGCTAGAATGGCAAAATAACTCAAAACCATACCACAAACTCAAATGTCTGCAGTTATAAAATGTTTAACATGGAGAAAAGGAGACATGGGGAAACATATTAACTGAAGGGCTTAAATTGACTTAAAAAAACTCAATTTATTGATTCAATGAAAGTTTTAGGTTTTTATTTTTTAATTTTTAATAATCTCCAGTACATTTAGTTCCAGATTATCACATCTGCAGCACATTGCTGAGTCTTTATGAGAAAATATTCATCACCTATTTAATACTATCATGACATCTCTTTTCTGAGCCTCTACAATGACTGGGGGTTGTTTTCATGAACATGTTCATACAGTTTAAAAGTATGTGTATTACTGAGTTTTCAGTCCAGGGGTCTCTCCCTATTTTCTCACCTCTACAGGCATGTTAGATTAACTTTCTATGGTAGAAGTTTTAAGGTGAGACAGTCCATCTCCAATTGATGAAAACATGGAGTGGCTCTCGTTGCAGTTAGTTTCCTATGTATGTTCAAGTTCAGACTAAGTGACCACCTTGATATTGCAGAGGAGATTTAAAGATTACTTGGGTTGGTGGAACATATCACCTATAATATCTCTTCCAATCATTTCATTCTAAAATATTAACTACAGGTAATCATAGAGTATCTTCTACCATCTATTTTAACTCTGACATTTCATACCTTATGCTAGAAATAGTTTGAAGGTATAGAGGAAGGTAATGTACAATTTGGGCTAAATATTCTAATTTTACATGAGCATTAGGTATGGGAAACCCTGGCTTGTAAACTTTTTTCTATTTTATTTAATTGTTAAAATATATAGACTCATCCATCAGTACCTAAAGCAATGAGATTATTCTTTGATGAATATGGCCAATTTTGTTTAATTTATTTAAAAAATTTTTTTAAATTTATTTATTTATTTATGAGAGAGAGAACATTGATTTGTTTTTCCTCTTATTTATGCATTCATTTGTATTCATTGGTTGATTCTTGTATGTGCCCTGACCTGGGATTGAACCTGCAACCTTGCAATAGTGAGATGATGCTCTAACCAAATGAGCTATCCAGCCAGGGTGAATATGGCCAATTTTTAAAATCCTTAGAGCAAAGGAAAATTCATGAATTTTCTTCTCTGACTAAAAGGTCTAATAACAAATGTGTTAATGATATTATACTTTACACTGATTTGACATGTTAACTTCTATATGTATATGTTCACATGCATTATCTTATTTAAAAACTCTCCCAGCTGACCTTTTAGGAAGATAATGAAACTGAGACTAAGTGAGGTTAAATGATGAAGTTTCATGCCAGCAAAGGGCAGAGCCAGGACCAAACTCTTATCCTTCTCACCCTGACTTTGACTCTTTCTTCCTTTTAGTTAATGGTTTTTGATGTCAGTAATTATATCAGTGAGAAAAACTTTTCTCTTTGATTGGAGAAAATTGCCTTTCCCTTTCGCAATGTCCTTTTGCTTTATTGTGAACTATATTTGTAGGACAATGCCATTTTTGAAATGTTGTATACATCAGATTCAGAAATTATGCTGTACTCGAAGTGACATTATGTTTGCCAGAGGAAGTGCATACAAAACTGCTTGGGCTCTGGAGTCCCTAAGTTGATCCAGACAAGGTTGACTGCCTAAGGAAGGCTGGTTAGACATGTGAGATATGCCAGACTCTCTAGGATGAGGCCCTGATAACCTAAGAAGTATTTCAGAGGTAGAGTGGATTAAAAGGGTCATCAGAGGATGTGAAGGCTGGGGTGAAGCTGTATGATCTAATCACGGAGACTATGGTTCAGAGGAATATCCTGGGCCATTGCCATGCTCATGGCCAGTGGACTCAGTGTGATGGGAGTCAGAAATTGAAGAGACAAGGTCAGAGAGGGACCAATGTTGAAATTTACCACTGTTGAGCCTCTCAGCTCAGCAATGAGTCTCCAAGAATGTGAAGAGGTTTGTTTGACAAGCGAGAGCTGTGTGACATCAGTAGTAGGACTCAAAGAATGCAAGAAGAGGGAGTTAGGTAGTCATTAAAACTAAAAAAAACCCAAACACCAAGGAATGAATAAATGTGGCTTTTTAGACTTTTATCTTGTTTCTAAGTTTTTATATGTGTTTAAAAATATTAATGCTTTAAAATATTAAATAATGAAATATTTAGCCTTTTGCTTTTTCAAAAACATCTAAGTTTAAGTGGAAAAATATGAGGGCAAATATAAATAATACATTAAAGCCTACACCTTTAAAATCTTTTTATTGACAGATTTTCTAATGACAAGATGGTGGTGGAGTAGGAGGATCTTCTCATACCTCCTCCCAGAACCAAACTGGAAATAAAACTAATAAAACTAAAGAGGGGAATGTCACCTGGAATTTTCAGCTGAAGACCACTAGAAGAGGTGACTTTTATCCAAGGATGGGCAGAAACACCTTGAGACTGGTAAGAAGGACATGGCCATGAGAAAGGCGGGCCCACTCCTGCAGTTGGCAGGCCAAGGTTGCAGAGGGATAGCATGGCTATGGGAGCTTCTCCTGAGAAGAGTGAAGCCTGGACACCAGACTGGGCTCCCAAGCATGGAGTGCCAGAGCTGCAATTACCTGCCCAAGTAGCATGCAATGGTGAAAGGCAATGAGGCTTCTGTCTGCTGGGGAGAGATGAGCCTGGTGGAGACAAAGCTATGGTTACTTTTTAAGAAGACACAGCACAGGTTTTTCATTCGCAGCCATTCAGCTTATGTCCAGTGAAGGAGTGGCAATGCAGACTGGAGTTGCCTGAAGAGAGTCTGCAGTGAGAGAAATTTGGGAGAGATGTGGGAGAGTGGCTGCTGGGATCCCTGTGCTAGGTCATCCCCTGATATAGCAGCAGCTATTTTTGTTGAGAAGAGCAAACCCCTCCCAGGGGAATCAGCCTGGTGAACAATAACTACCTCACCCTGTGGGATATGGCTCAACCAGTTCCATGGAATCCCACTTGGTCCACCCTCTGGAATCCTGCTCAGCACACCCTGCATCTTTATTTTCTTCCTCACCCTGCATCTTAAATCCTGCTTAGAAGACAGCAACATAGACAGACTCAGGTGGTGTCAGAGACTGAGTTTGAGGTATGGCTATTCCCTACGCTTTCCTGGGAATGGTTTGGCACTTCCCCCTCACAGAAGAGCCAATAGAAACTCCCTGCTGGTTTTTGGTAGACCCAAATTCTGGGATCCAAAGGCTCAGCACACTTGCTTATTAGGGGGCTCCACCCTGCCAGGTTCAGGGAAATAATCCCAGACAGATTCAGACATGTGAGTTGGGGATGGGGTAAACAAATGCACCATCTTCCCTGAGTCTGAACAACACCTCCCCACTGAGGGAAATCCAAGGGTCTAATCCTCCTGATTCCACAAGAAGCCATTTCAGAAAATCGGTTTAGTGACTAAGACTGATGCCAGCAAGCAGAGGCAGGTGGAGGTGGATACTGTGGTTACTTAGAATGTTTTTTGACTCACCCCTGGGCCCTGTGCTGGTAAAAAGCAGCCTTTCAGGGCAGCTTGGCCCTCTCCTGTATGTAGCCAAACCAAGTAGAGGCAGCCACAAACGGTGGACCCCTTGTAGCTTCAAATAGGCTGTTTGAGGACCAGACATGGACAGCATCTGACACTGGCTTACCCCATATTCTGACAACATCAAAGCAGTACCAAATGGAGATCCCAGCTGGCAGATATTAAACTGTTGAGATGTATTGAGCTTTTTTGTCCTTTTTCATTATTTTTTGTTATTTTTGCTTTTTCATAGCCTTCATATTATTTTTTAAATTTCCTTTTATTTTTCTTTTTTCCTCCCTAGTTTTTCTTTTATAGCTTATTTAACTCCTCCGTCTCTTACTCTTTTGTCCTTCTTTTCTTACTTTCTCATTCTTTCTCTTTCTTTTTCTTTTTTTACTATTTTCCTCTTTCTGTTTCTTATTCTTTTTTAAAAAGATTTTATTTATTTACTTTTAGGGAGAGGGGAAAGAAGGGAGAAAGAGAGGGAGAGAAACATCAATGTATGGTTGCCTCTAACATGCCCCCTACTGGAGACCTGCCCACAACCCAGTCATGTACTTTGACTGGGAATCGAACCAGCGGCCTTTGAGTTTGCAGGCCCATGCTCAATCCAGTGAGCCACACCAGCCAGGGTTCTATTTCTTATTCTTACTGTTTTCTTCCATCTCTCTTCTCAATCATACTTTTTTCCTTTGGTCTCCTTGTATTCTTTATTTTATTTTATTAAATAAAGTATTTAATAATACTTTACTATTATTCTCCTTGTATTCTTTTATTTTATTTTTGGTAATGTCAAGGAATTTTTTATTTGTTTCTGTTTTTAAAATTAGTTTATTGTTGTTCATTACTGTTGTCTGTATTTCCTCCCCACCACTCCCCCCAACCCCAGACAAACCCACCTCCCTCCCTTGCTTTTCTTGCATTCTTTTTTTATTATTATTTATCTTTTCTTATTCTTTGCTTTTTTGTTATTGATTTTGTTGTTGTTGGGTATTTTTGCTTGGTTTTTGGTGTTGTTTTGTTTTGTTTATTTTTTCCTGTAAGCATTTCTACAGTAGCTTGCAAGACATGGTTGGAGCTGAGCCTTTTAGTTAGCCAGCCAGAGGGGAGATCCAACCAATAAATAGGCCCACAGCAATCAAGACTGAGTTATAATGAACATGCAACAACTCAAAACTATGGGACACAGTGAAAGCAGTCCTGGTAGGGAAGTTCATAGCATTACAGGTCTACCTGAAGAAGTAAAAATTCAAATAAACAGTCTAAACCTACATTTAGAATCCTAGAAAAACAACAAGCAAAAACCAAAGTGAGTAGAAGGAAGAAAAAATCAAGATCAGAGTGAAAATAAATGACATAGAGACTAAAATAACAGTTCAAAAAATCAATGAATCCAAGAGCTGTTTCTTTTAAAAGATAAACATTGATGACCTTTAAGCAGACTCATGAGAAAAAAGAGGAGAGAGGACACAAATAAATAAAATCAGAAATGAAACAGGATAAATAACAACTGCTATCACAGAAATACAAAGGGTTGTAAGAAAATACTATGAACAACTATATACCAAAGAATTGCACGGACTTGGAAAATGTATGTTTCTAGAAAGAAACAAACACCTGAAAAGACCAATAACAAATAATGAAATTGAAGCAGTAATAAAAAAATTCCCAACAAAGTCCTGGACCCATATGGCTTCATAGGCAAATTTTACCAAAATTCAGAGAATTATCACCTATTCTTCTCAAGGTATTCCAAAAAACTCAAAAGGAGGGAAGACTTCCAAGCCCTTTTTGCGAACCAGTATTATTCTAATTCCAAAACCAAATAAAGACACAATAAGCAAAGAAAATTATAGGCCAATTCCCCTGATGAACATAGATGCTAAAATCCTCAACAAAATATTAGCAAATTGGATCTAGCAATACATTAAGAAGGTCATACACCATGAACAAATGGGACTTTTCATGGGGATGTAAAGTTGGTACATGACTTGCAAATCAATAAATGTGATACATTGCATAGAGAAAATGAAGGAGAAACATTGCAGGATCATAACAATAGATGCAGAAAAAACATTTGATTAATCTAGCACCCATGTAAGGTTAAAAAAATCTCTCAACAAAGTGGGATAGAGGGTGCATATCTCAACATAATAAAGGCCATATAATGACAAACACACTGCTGGCATCATACTCAATGGGCAAAAAACTCCAAACATTCCCCTTAAGATAGAGAATGACAGAGAAGTACATTTTCACCACTCTTATTCAACACGGTACTGGACTCCTCACCACAGCAATCAGACAAAAGTCAAAAATAAAAGGCATCCAAATTAGAAAGGAAGATGTAAAACTGTCATTGTTTGCAGATGACATGATGTTGTACATAGAAAACTTTATAGGTTCCACCAAAAAGCTACTTGCTATAATATGTGAATTCAGCAGAAGAGGGTTACAAAATCAACGCTCAGAAATCTATGGCATTTCTATACACCAGTAATGATCTGTCAGAAATAGAAAGTAAGAAAACAATTCCATGTACTATTGCAACAAAAAATAAGGTACTTAGGAATAAATTGAGCCATGGTGGTAAAAGACTTCTACTCAGAAAACTATAGGACACAGAAGAAAAAAAATTGAGGAAAATACTAATAAATGGACACATATTCAGTGCTTATATACTGGAAGATATAACATCATTAAAATGTCCATGTTCCCCAAAATAATCTATATATTCAACACAATTCTTATTAAAATACAACTGGCACATTGTGCAGACCTAGAGCAGATATTACGAAAATGGAACCAAAAGACCCTGAATAGCCTCTGTGATCTTGAGAAAGAAGAACAAAGTTGGAGGGATTCCAATACTTGACATAAAGCTATACTATAAGGCCACTGTAATCATATAGCCTGGTAGTGGCATAAGAACAGAATACAGATCAATGGAACCTTACAGAGAGCTCAGAAATAAACCCATGTTTTTATGGTTAACTAATGTTTGACAAAGGAAGGCAAGAGCATACAATGGAATAGACTGCCTCTTCAATAAATGGCACTGGAAAGCTCTGGCCAGTGTGGCTCAGCTGGTTGGTTGTGTTTCACAAATGAAGAGTTGCCATGTCTATTCCTTGCCAGGGCGCATACTTGGGTTGTGGTTTGGTCCCCAGTTGGGGCATGTGTGAAAGGCAACTTATTGCTGTTTCTCTTTCAGATCAATGTTTCTCTCCTTCTCTTTCTTCCTCCCTTCTGCTTTCTCTAAAAATAAAAATAAAGTATTTTTAAAAAGAAATGGTATTGGGAGAACTGGACTGGCACATGCAAAAAAAAAAAGAAAGAAAGAAAAGGAAACTAGATCACCAAATTATATCATACACCAGAAAAATTCAAAATGAATAAAAGACTTAAATATGTCATGATACCATAAAACTCCTAGAGGAAACAATGGGCAATAAAATTTCAGATATATTACTGATATTTGAGCTGATATATCACCTAGGACAAGGGAAACAAAGGAAAAAATTAACAAACGGGACTACATCAAATTAAAAAAATGTCTGCACAGCTAAAGAAACCATCATTAAAATGAAAAGGAAACCCACTGTATGAGCAAACATATTTGCCAATGATACACTAGAAGAGGGTTTGATTTAAAAAGTATATAAAGAAATTATATGGTATTTGTCTTTCACTGTCTGGCTTATTTCACTGGGTATAATGCTCTCCAGTTCCATCTATGCAGTTGCAAAGGGCAGGAGCTCCTTCTTTCTGCTGTGTAGTATTCCATTACATAGGTGGAACCTAATCAACAAAACAAACAAGCAAGCAAAATATAATCAGAGACATTGAAATAAAGAACAAACTGACAGTAACCAGAGGGGTGGGGAGAGTAGGGTAACAGGGGAAAAGAAGGGGAAGGGTTGTCAAGGAACATGTATAAAAGACCCATGGACAAAGCCAAAGGGGGATAAGATTGAGGGTGGGAGATGGGGGTGGGTGGGGTGGGGGAGACTGGTAGGGGGAAAATGGAGACAGCTGTACTTAAACAACATTAAAAAAAGGAAATTATATGACTCAACACCAGGAACACCAACAACCAATTTTAAAAAATAGACAAAGGATCTAAAGAGATTTTTCTCCAAGGAGGACATACAGATGACCTATATACACATGAAAAAATGGTCAACATTACTAGCCATCAGAGATGCAAATTAAAACCACTATGAGATATCACTTCATACCTGTCAGAATAACATCATAAACAAATTGACAAACAACAAGTGTTCATGAGATGTAGAAAAAAGAGAACCCTAGTGCACTATTGGGAATGCAGACTGGGGCAGCCACTGTGGAAAACAGTATGGAGTTTCCTCAAAAACTTAAAAATGGAATTGCCTTTTGATTCATTATTTCCACTTCTGGAAATATATCCTAAGAGTCATGAAACACCAATTGAAAAGGATATCTTCACTTCTATGTTCATAGCACTATTACTTACAATAGCCAAGATGCGGAAGCAGCCTAAGTGCCCATCAGTAGATGAGTGGATAAAAGAGTGGTGATACCTTAAACAATGGAACACTATAAAGCAGTAGAAAAGAAGGAATTCTTACTCTTTGCAACAACATGGATAGAGCTGGAAACTATTATGCTAAGTGAAATAAACCGGTCAGTTAAAGACAAATACCATATGATCTCACTTAGGAGTGGAATCTAATGAGCAAAATATACTACTGAGCAAAATAGAACAAGAGGCATAGAAATATGGAACAGATTAAAAGCTATAAAAGGGGAGTGGGTAGTGGGGCCTGGTTGAAAGAAAGTGAAAGATTAGTCAAAGAACATATGTGCATGACACAGAGACATAGACAACAGTATGGGGATTGCCTGAGGGTGTGGTGGGGCTGGTGGAGGGGGGCAAAGGGGAAATACAGGGCTATCTGTAATAGCAAAAACAATACAATATTTTAAAAATTTAATTGATTTGAGTGAGAGAGAGAGAGAAACACTGATTTGTTGTTCTACTTATTTATTCATTAATCAGTTGATTCTTACATGTGCCGTTACATATGCCCAAATCCACAACTTTGTTGTTTCAGGAGAATACTCTATCCAACTGAGCTACCCAGCCAGGACTGAAGCATAGTCATTTTTATAAAACATTTTTTAGTTTTAAATATATTTTATTGATTATGTTATTACAGTTTTCCCAGTTTTCCCCCCTTTGTCAACCTCCATTCAGTACTACCCCCATTCTTTCCAGCAATGCCCCCTTCTTAGTTCGTGTCCAAGGGTCATGAATATAACTTCTTTGGTTTCTCCATTTCCTATACTATCCTTAACATCCCCCTATTTTGTCTATTTATCTATTTTGTACTGACCAATTATGCTTTTTAATCCCTGCACCTTATCCCCCATCCCCCCCCCCTTCTACCTAGCAGATAACCCTTCAAATGATCTCCATATCTGTGATTCTGTTCCTGTTCTGGTTATTTGCTTAGTTTGCTTTTATAGATTCAGTTGTTGATAGTTGTGAATTTGTTGCCATTTTAATTTTCATAGTTTTGATCTTTTTCTTTTTCTTAAATGAGTCCCTTTAACATTGAATAATGTAATAACTGATGAACTCTTTTAGATTTACCTTGTCTGGGAAGCACTTTATTTGCCCTTCGATTCTAAATTATAGTTTTGCTGGATAGAGTAATCTAGGTTGTAGGTCCTTGCTTTCATCACTTTGAATATTTCTTATCAGTCCCTTCTTGCCTGCAAAGTTTCTTTTGAGAAATCAGCTGAAGGTCTTATGGGAACTCCTTCACAGGTAGTAACTCTCTGATTTTCTTTTGCTGCCTTTAAGATTCTCTGTTTATCTTTAACCTTTGGCATTTTAATTATGATGTGTCTTGGTGTGGTCCTCTTTGGGTCCAGCTTATTTGGGACTCTGTGCTTCCTGGACTTGTATATCTATTTCCTTCATCAAAGTAAGGAAATTTTCTTTCATTTTTTTCAAATAAGTTTTCATTTTCTTCCTCTTCTCCTTTTGTCATCCCCATGATTTTGGATGTTGGTACATTTGGAGATATTCCAGAGGCACCTTTTACTGTCCTCATTTCTTTAATTCCTTTTTCTTCTTGCTGTTCTGGTAGAATGCTTATTTCTTTCTTATGTCCCAAATCACTGATTTGAATCCTGGCTTCAACCCCTCACTGTTGGTTCCCTATAGATTTTTCTTTATTTCACTTAGTGTAACCTTCATTTCTTCCTGGATCTTTTTATTTTGTTGCTGTATTCAATGATTTCTTTGAATATCCTGAATACCAGTGTTTTGAACTCTGTCTCTAATAGGTTGGTTTTCTCCATTTTGTTTATTGTTTTTCTGGGTCTTTGCTTTGTTTTCATTCTGTGTCTCCTCAATTTGGCAGCTTCCCTGTGTTAGTTTCTCTGTAGTAGATAGAGCTGCTTTGACTCCCTGTCTTAGTAGCATGTCCTATTGTAAAAAAGGCACCTGTAAATTGTGTGGAATGGAGCTTTAGTTAATGACTAGTGTAGGGCAACCTGTTTCACTGTTTTTTGGCTCTGTGTTGGGGGAGGACTTGGAGAGGGGACTATACTGCTGCCTGGCTTCTAGAGGTTTCCCCAGAGCTTGCCCTGTGCCACTGGCACCCTTCCAGCTGTTGCCCTGGTGCTGAATCCCAGAGGGGTGAGTCTGCATACTTTTTAAGTCCATGCAGACCTTTTAAGTGGAGTTTCCTGAAAATCTGGCAGCTTCTTTCACTACCCCAACCCTCACTGGTATTTACAGCCAGAAGTTATGGGTATTTATCTTCCTGGTGCTGGAACCCTGGGCTATGTAGTTGGCCTGGGGCTGGGATCACTTACTGCCAAGGTATCACTCCAGATTTTTATCTACCACATGGGAATGTGGTACCTCCTGTTCTGCCACTGCCCTCTCTCCACACTACATCGTGTCTCTACACATCTCTGACCTTCTCTGCATATCTACCCCTCCTACTTTTCTAGGTGAATGTGGCTCCTTTTAATCCTTGGTTGTCCCACTTCTAGATAGCTTGATTTTCTGATGATTCGTGGTGTTATTTGCTTTGAGGTTTAGCTATGATCCTTCCTGTGGTTGCTCAAGGAGGCAAAGCACATTTGCCTATGCTTCTGTCTTGACTGGAAGTTATAAATAATTTTTTCAATTGTGAAAGTAATGCAGTAAATTGGAAAAGTGTTAAAAGAGGTGTTTTTCTTGGTTCCAACTGAGTTAAAAAGAATACAAAGATCTTTTTAAATTATGTCCAAGAAATAATAGTTGTAAATAATTTGACATTATATAAAAATAATAAAATTCTCTAAATATTTTTTTAAACTCATAGTTAAGCATGAAAGAGAAATTCCTAGCTGCCTTCCAGAAAGGAGGAGGGAACTGAATACCAGTGCAGAATGTTTGGGCCATGGCTGCATGTGCTCTGGTAAGAGGCCTGGAGAATTGTAGTGTTGTGGCAGGGCACAGGGCTGTGGGTTTGAGGAAAACAGAGGGGAACTGAGATAACAGCAGTGAAACGTGCTCAGGAAAGTTACGAGGGATATTTTCTCTGCCTGGATTATGAGTAAAAAAAAGTTCTGCCTGAAAAATCAAACCTTATTGACTATGTTTTGAACATTATTCTCTTCCTGTAAATTGATTCTATCAACCTCACAAGGACATCAGAAAGGTCAATTCAATAAAGTATAAAATCTTCTTAAACTTTTGATAATTTTATACATAAATACGAATATATACATAATATGAAAATAAAAAATAATGTTTTGACCAGTTTCAGTGTTCAAAGTGAATATTTGAAGATATATTAGATGTATGATTCTTAAAATCTGGACTCTCAGGGCTCCTTTACAACAGGGTGTGTGTGTGTTTGAAAAGGTAATGTTTGAGCTATTTTTAGTACTTAAAATGATTCTGTACTTATGAGTAAAATGACTTATTTACCAAAGATAAAGTTGCATGGGCTATTAACTGGGATTTTTAAAATAATTATAAAATATATCAAAACATTGGTTTCATGGAAAATACCTATTAAAATTATATTTGAAAGTCAAAATCTTTTAATTCATAAAGTAGTTAACACCAAGAATCTTTGAAGGCATACACAGGGCAAATCCTATCATCAAAGTGAATAGCACACATTGTCTCTGTACAGTAGAAAGGGACCCACTAGGTGATCCTTTGAAGATTTAAAAATATACAAAACTCTATAAAATGAGTTGATGATAGAGTTATATCCATTATCCCTGGGAGCTCTAGTATTTACTATTCCCACACTGAAAGGTCCCACCAATGAGCTGTCAATCAGTGCTTGAGTGTATACAACTGCTGGGATCATCACCTGACACTGAAATCTGACTAGTGTCAGGCATGCTGGAGACTCTTCTATCTAGCTTATCCTTTGCTCCTTTTTGACAGATCCAGAAAGGAGTTTATTTCCTGCATTTAATGGATTTGTCATAAACCTTAATTGAATCTTCCAGATAAAATAAATTTAGGACAACTTCAATAGCCTAGCTTGTAGCTTTGCTAGATTCCTCAGACCTGCAAAGCAACCTTGCACACAGAAGATGGGCTGGGATAATTGCAAGTCATCCTTATCTGGCCCAGAGTAAAATTCTTTTTGGTCTCTTTCAAGGATCAGACTTATGATTTTAGAAAGTTGATGGATTGCAGTAACAGAATTTGTAGCCAAAGGAACAAATTCTATAACCATTTCTTTCCCTGAAACAATATCAGATATCAATAACCAAATTAATTATTAGAATACATATTTAGGCAAAAAGTGTTTTTGCAAATACCACATAATTACTTTTGAAATGACAACCAATCAATTTAAATTTTTCCAAGTTAGAATAATCAAATACATGCACATTCAAGATACTATTTTTTAAAAATCATGCCAAACTTTAAAATTGGGCAGGACATTTGAGATATTAAGTGCCATTAATCACACATAGGCGATTTGATTGTTCAGGCACTAGTGTCTATCACATATTTTCAAGAACTGACAAAGATGATTTTGGATTCATATATTAAGATCTAAAATTGTATCAAAGGGCACCTGTATCTGCAAACCAAATACAGTCTGTTATTCATTTCTCATGGTTTATATTTTTCCTATTATGAGTAAGAAGAAAAACAGAAGAAAACACTGGAGCTTTATAAAATGAACTATATCTATAAAGAACTTATTTAGTTGGTCTTAGAAATCTTGGTTATAAAAAATCAGTTGTATTTTTGAAAGTTATTTCTGAAGTAAAATTATGCTAAACCAAGATTCCTGGGGAATGGGAAAACCACTTATAGAGCAATGTTAGTTTTCTATCAAAACATAGATGATTGATATGAAAAATTGATACCTAAGGATGGAGGGATATTCTGATCTTATTTGTGACTTTCTAAATAAGCAATTTCATTAGTGCCTTTCTGCTTCAACTAAAACAATTGTGTAAAACATTCATTTTCAGAAAAACTTCTGCTTATTTTAAAAATCCATCTGTTAAAAGTTTCAATACTTTTATGTTTTTTTGACACTGCATTTAACTTGATGATGGAGGTATCTCATTGCTCTCCTTTACTCATCTTGGTCATTGAATTTGCAGTTTTTATTTATGTGTTTCTATCTCTTAGGAACTATTGAAATGATGAGAAGAGATATTTGGATTTTTAATAAGAATATGATTCATTTTTTTGTTTGTAAACTTGCCTTGGCTTATTAGTTTCCAATAATAAATTAACCACAGTTTTTGTATTTATCTGTTCATATGTCTGTTTCTTAGCAACATCTCAGGAGCACATAACATGTTTTAAAATCTATATATCCCAGCAGGAGCATCATGTCTGGTCCATGGAAAATACTTCATAAGTGTTCATTGACAGATGATCTGAACAATTTAATAGAGAAGTAAAATTACTTATTGTTAATAGGTTCTTGGAAATGTCTATAGTTATAGGAATTGGGCTAGGTTGGTGAGCATAATGGTTATGCTTAGGAAAATATGGATTTATCTTTAATTTTTAGGGCCAGAATTATGAGTAAATTTCTAAATAGAAAAAATTCTGACATATTTTTAAAATTGAATGGTTTGAAAAACTGGCAACATTGTTGGCAACAATGACATAATTAATTATAAGCAATAGTATTGAAAACTGGTAAATCTCTGATGTACTTCCAGGACTATTTGGTCCTATCAATATAATGTATAGTGATTAGTGTAATGTGCTAAATAAATAAAAACAATTTGAAGGACACTAAATAACTCTAATGAGGTCAAATAATAAGCAAATTTATTATTTCTTATAAAGGGAAATCCAGAGGCATGTTGGATCCCAGACATCAATAATGTCATCAAGGTCTTGTTACTTCAGTTTGTTCATTCTCTTGTCAGCATTAACTTTATCCTACAGTTGGCTGTTCTTCGGATCACAAGATGCTAGTGCAATAATGTAGTGTAATAATGCTACAAAAGTATGGAAATCATTAGAAAGAATGGCTCATCTCTGAACAAGGCAAGAGGTAAGGAAAGGCTTTTTGAATAGGAAGCAGAAGCTAAGGTGAGATCATCAGAAAGTAGCCAAGTGAAAAAGGGGAGGTCAAGAAAAAAGGCTCAGGCTGTGAAGGTTCCCAAGGAGGAGGGCACAGAGGGCTCAAGGGACTGAAGGGCATTCATTTTCTACAGGGGGTAGGTATTGTTATGGAGTAGCAACAAAAGTCCTCTGTAAAATGAAAAATCTGCCAGAAAACATAAATGCCAAACTGTCATACTGTCATAGCCATTATTTTTGTAGTGATAAACATGCAGTCATTTTTTTAAGGATGGGGCCCTCTTAGATTACATCCTAAAAACAAACATTCAAAACAATGTGAAAACACTTGATCCATAAAAAAGTAATAAACCATTAAATGGAAAAATAATGGGCAAAATGGATATGTTGGCTGTAAGTCCATTTAATCAAAGAGAATATAACCAGAGACATTGAAATTAAGAACAATCTGACAGTAACCAGAGGGTAGGTGAGAGGGGATAATGGGGGGAACAACTATAAAGGACACATGGACAAAACCTGAGGTGGGGGATGGAGTCAGGGGAGGGAGGTGGGGATGGCTGGGGTGGGGAGAATGGGGGAGGGGAGAATGCAGACAACCGTACTTGAACAACAATAAAATAAAAAAGAGAGAGAGTATATATACTCTCTGATATATGCATATGGGGGACTCAAAAAACCAGAATGATCTTCTGGAGAGCAAGCCCCTTGTAGTACAGGCTTCCCCAACTAGGTGAGTGTTCTAGGAACCCATCTGTGTCAGTGCACCAGCTGCTGTTGTCATGAAAGGCTGCACTGGGCTCCATTTTTTAAAAGACGTTTAAATGCATTTGCCCATTTTGTGATGGGTGATTTATGAGCGCACCTGCTCACAACCACACTGTGTGTTCAGCAGCTTTTGACCAAAAATGGCATGACCCCCATGCCCCAGCCTCCCTATTCACCCAGTCTCACCCTGAGCAACATTTTTGTTTGTTTCTCCAGATGGAAAAAGTCCTCAAAGAGAAGTGTTTTTTTTGATGTGGAAGAGGTAAAACAAAAGACAGCAGAAGCACAACAGGCATCACAATCAACGAGTTCAAAAACTGTTTTGAGCAGTGGAAAAAATGTCTTCATAGGCATATTGCATCAAATGGAGAGGACTTTGAAGGCGGCTGAAGTTTAAACATGTAAGAATAAATACACAATTTTTTATAAATAAATTCCATCTTGGGGTGCTCCCTCTTGTGTGTGTGTACCCACACAAGTTCCTCGGGGAACCAGAGAGTGAGAAAAGATAAGTCAACAAACTGAATATTCTTTGTAAGTAAAACTCAACTGTAAATGGAGGATTTCATAAGTTAAATATGATTTGAATTTACCATATATATATATGTATATGAAATAATATGAATAGACAAAGTTTCCACAGGAAAAAGTTGGGGGAGGGCTCTGACATGATAATGTCTAAAATAAGGTAAACTGCATCTTTCCTTGGTTTCTGTTTTTAAGAACTGGGAAAATTTTCCCAGAATTGCTCTAAAATATTTTCTCTCATGACTCCTTGGACAGTTTTGGGTCTTGTGCCCATTCCTAAAGCAGTCACTGACAATGGCAATAGGATTATCTTTATTGGCTTGGTTCAGTGGTTCTCAATCCTGGATCACTTTAACATCATGAGTAGATTTTTAAATTATCATCAATGCTTATGCCACACCAATATTAAATGAATCAAAATCTTGGATGGGTCATGGTGTTCTAGGCATCATTATTTTTAAAAATCCCCTAAGTGATTATAATACACAGTGAGGGCTGAGAACTAGGGACTTGAATGCATAGATTGAGGTGGGCTGCTGACACTTATCACCAGGTACTTCTATCCACAGAAAGAGGCTTTTGATCTCTCTCAGAGGCCTTTGAGGTAGAATAAGAAAACTGATTACAGCATTTACTCTTACTCAGCTTCTTTATGAATATCAGTATATAAAACAAGACAGCTCATAAGGATTACAATATCTGAACAATGAAGATAATTGGACTGACTAAGTATTAATCCAGAAAAGATCAGACATGTTCAGGGTGGTATGGCCACAGACAATTATTTAGCAATAATAGAAAAAGAAATAAATGTAGTTATAAGAAAGAAAGAAAGAAAGAAAGAAAGAAAGAAAGAAAGAAAGAAAGAAAGAAAGAAAGAAGGAAAGAGAGGAAGGAAGGAAGGAAGGAAGGGAGGGAGGGAGGGAGGGAGGGAGGGAGGGAGGGAAAGAAAGAAAATAAAGATTTAAATCCAGGGCTTTGCTTGTTCTAACAAATAATGCTAAATTGAACCAATCAGTCTTGGATGTCTCCAAAATATTTACTAAAAATTTATTTTCCCTATTGGGCATATTTTAGAAAAGTATTTAGGTCAGTACTTCAAATAATCTCATGAGTCTCTCTTCTCAGTCATACAGGTATTCCCTTCCACCAGGGATAACTTACATAGGCTTAGGCATCAGAAACATCTGCACAAACTGGGGCTGATTTAGTTTAATAAATCTTCTAAGCCTCATTTTACTCATTTCTATAACTGGGAGAGTAATTCCTATGAAGCCTGTCCAGAAAGTATCCAGCCAAATGCTACTGAAAAATAGAGACCTTTACTAAAGATGATACAAGAAACATAGTACAAAGGACAATGATCCCCAGTCCCCTTCAAAGTAGGCTCCTTGGGACCTCACACAGTTTTCCCAGTTGCCATCAGCTGCCCTGTTGTATTTTCCTGAATCTCATCAATGGTGCAAAATCTGTTACCTTTTAAGGGTGATTTTAATTTTGGGAAAAGCCAGAAGTTGCAGGGCATCAAATCTGGGCTGTAGCGGGGCTGAGTCCACCTGGGTGATTTGATGTTTGCCAAAAAACTGTGTCTGAGACCTGATGTACAAGTGGGCACATTGTGGTAATGAAGCTGCTAATCACCAGTTGCCCATAGATGTGGCCTTCTGAATTATCTGAATGTTCAAGCTTAGTGCAAAATTTGATGCAAATTCTTTGCTGTACTCACTCAGTCTTTTTGAATGAGACAGCCACACAAGACACATGCTCACTCAGTGGCATCTACCACCCCCACTGATTAGTACAGTGAAGTCATCACTGATCAGGCATGTGCATTCCAGTGCACTCTCCTTGGTTGTCAGGTTACATTAATATTGCACAAACTGTTCTCATTATATTAACAATGGCTAGATTTTTTCTGAACAGACCTCATATACCAGAGCTATTTCAAAAACTAAATTACTTTATGATGGAAAAAACCTGTGGGTACTGTAAAACATGAAAAATAAGCTGACAGTTATTTGCTCTTCACAAAGTGATAAGTAATCCATTGCTAACACTAACCCAAAGAACATACATATTTATGTATTCTCTCTCCTGATGTTGTCCCAGAAACCTTCCCAAACTTCTATTATCTATGTCTCTACTTTTTCTTTTTCCTGTGGAACATTCGTCTATTCATATTATTTCATATACATATATATATATGGTAAATTCAAATCATATTTAACTTATGAAATCCTCCATTTACAGTTGAGTTTTACTTACAAAGAATATTCAGTTTGTTGACTTATCTTTTCTCACTCTCTGGTTCCCCGAGGAACTTGTGTGGGTACACACACACAAGAGGGAGCACCCCAAGATGGAATTTATTTATAAAAAATTGTGTATTTATTCTTACATGTTTAAACTTCAGCCGCCTTCAAAGTCCTCTCCATTTGATGCAATATGCCTATGAAGACATTTTTTCCACTGCTCAAAACAGTTTTTGAACTCGTTGATTGTGATGCCTGTTGTGCTTCTGCTGTCTTTTGTTTTACCTCTTCCACATCAAAAAAAACACTTCTCTTTGAGGACTTTTTCCATCTGGAGAAACAAACAAAAATGTTGCTCAGGGTGAGACTGGGTGAATAGGGAGGCTGGGGCATGGGGGTCATGCCATTTTTGGTCAAAAGCTGCTGAACACACAGTGTGGTTGTGAGCAGGTGCGCTCATAAATCACCCATCACAAAATGGGCAAATGCATTTAAACGTCTTTTAAAAAATGGAGCCCAGTGCAGCCTTTCATGACAACAGCAGCTGGTACACTGACACAGATGGGTTCCTAGAACACTCACCTAGTTGGGGAAGCCTGTACTACAAGGGGCTTGCTCTCCAGAAGATCATTCTGGTTTTTTGAGTCCCCCATATGCATATATCAGAGAGTATATATACTCTCTCTCTTTTTTATTTTATTGTTGTTCAAGTACAGTTGTCTGCATTCTCCCCTCCCCCATTCTCCCCACCCCAGCCATCCCCACCTCCCTCCCCTGACTCCATCCCCCACCTCAGGTTTTGTCCATGTGTCCTTTATAGTTGTTCCCCCCATTATCCCCTCTCACCTACCCTCTGGTTTCTGTCAGATTGTTCTTAATTTCAATGTCTCTGGTTATATTCTCTTTGATTAAATGGACTTACAGCCAACATATCCATTTTGCCCATTATTTTTCCATTTAATGGTTTATTACTTTTTTATGGATCAAGTGTTTTCACATTGTTTTGAATGTTTGTTTTTAGGATGTAATCTAAGAGGGCCCCATCCTTAAAAAAATGACTGCATGTTTATCACTACAAAAATAATGGCTATGACAGTATGACAGTTTGGCATTTATGTTTTCTGGCAGATTTTTCATTTTACAGAGGACTTTTGTTGCTACTCCATAACAATACCTACCCCCTGTAGAAAATGAATGCCCTTCAGTCCCTTGAGCCCTCTGTGCCCTCCTCCTTGGGAACCTTCACAGCCTGAGCCTTTTTTCTTGACCTCCCCTTTTTCACTTGGCTACTTTCTGATGATCTCACCTTAGCTTCTGCTTCCTATTCAAAAAGCCTTTCCTTACCTCTTGCCTTGTTCAGAGATGAGCCATTCTTTCTAATGATTTCCATACTTTTATAGCATTATTACACTACAAACAATTGCTTAACTGCCCTATTCTCTGGACTTCTTACTCAGAAAGGACATAAATAATTAAGGCCCAGTATGTAGCATAGTGCTAGACACATTGCTACTTAATAATCAAAAGCCTGTCCTCTCTAATGACTACACACATGTGAAAGACCTGTAGAATCTTTTGTCATAAGCACATTGTTTGTTTATGGGATTCTTTCCCTAAATTCACAACAACAGTATCAATGTACTTGTAGCAAATTTTTTCCATGTTACTGATTTCAAACTTATATTTTTATTTTGTTTTCTTTCATTTAGTACAACTGGTATGTTTTTTTCCCCTTTATCTGGAGGCTTCTGTTTGTTCACCGCTCTGGCTGGTAAAACTGTTTCTTGCTTTTTCTATACCTCTATTTTAATCCCTGCTTGCCTTTGGGGAGATTTATATTGTGTTGTTTTCTTGCTGGGTGATGTCTTTTGAACATGTTGCTATTAGGTATAGTAACTTGATTTTGAAATTTCAAGTACAGAGATTCAGTACTGGATTTAGCAGTATAACCTTAGAAGGCTTTTGCCATTCTTTAATGCCTTGTTTTTTCTCAGTCCTTTTCTTGCTAAAGGCACACAGATTTTACAAATATATTTGGCTTTTGAGCGAAATCTTCCAAGCAAGTATTGTCTGGGATGTTTTTTAGGTGTGATCATTCTGGATGAATAAGATAGGGTCTTCTTTTGCTACTGTCTTAAAAAATATATTTTCCTGACAGAGCTCCACTTTTGTTTTCCTTAAACTACATTGTTAACTCATTGTATTGATTTTTTCCCCAATATATATTCTATTTGTGAAGTTTATCACCTTTCTATCATTTCTTCTTTAATAGGACACTTTTTATATTCAAAATAATCTTGTGATTATAGCCTCTTACGATTTAAGAGGAGTTGAACAAAAGGAGGGTAGGATAAAGCAACATTTTAAATAAATTATTTGGATGACAGAACACAAAAGTTGGTAAATGAAGAAAATGCATTTGGAGGTATGGATTTTTGGTAATGTACCTGGTCTCATAAAATTTTATTTACTAAATTAAATAAGTCAACTCAGATACGAACATAAAAAAACTAGATTGGAAATTTTTCCAACTGTCACAAACCAGGTAATAAGATAGGGGATAGCCTAGGTTGTAGTTAGTAGAAATACTCAGGTTTTTTAAAAAATAGCTTTTTAAATAAATGGAATGGAACTGGAAATAATCAATGAAAATTTTAGTTTTTATATAGTTGGATAACATAGAAGTTATCACAGAAACCTTGAAAATTTATGAGTTTTTTGTGGACAGTTAGACATATGGTTACAGAACAACAAAGCAAGAGTCAATTTGGAAAAACAGAATTTAAAAGGAAAGGATAAATTTTCAGCTATGACCACAAATGGTAAATTAAAGAAAGGTGAAGACCATACTTCAAGTGGTCCATGTTCCTTTTTTCTATGCTTCATTTTCTTTGTTGTGATTCATGCCCTCTCCCCTTTCCTCCACTAGCAAACGTCCACTCTGGGAGCCTTAGAGGACATGTCTGGATTGATGGCTTGCTCTCAGATCTGCAACACCAGGCCAAAATTTGTTCTTATATCTCCAGACACCAATGGGATATTTTTTCTTTTAGTATTCTGTCTTTATATCAAACATAAACACCTTAAAATCCTTAAATTTACCTTTACTATTAGAATTTCTGTTGCCTACCACAAACTGACCTATTTCTCTTAAACTTATTTTTGATTTCTTTATTCATTATTTCTCATATATAATTCATTCTTATAATGGGTCCTGTCACTACTTCCACAGTATATTTTTCATCAGAGTTATCCTCAGTTTCAAAGTAATTGCCTCACATGTGCATCTCTGTTTTCTAGCAGTTTCCTCTACACCAGGCTGTCATTGACCCCTTTAATATGTCTTAGCCTCTTGAGTTATGCTATCCATGTCTTCCAAAATACACAGTGGACACTTTTGTTTCAGTCTAATTACTTGGAGCTGCTTATTTTTCTCCTGATCTTATTTAAATAACTAAAATTTATGGGTGTGCATGCATGTGTACATGCACACATGTGTGTTTAGATTGTTGTTTGTTCTGTAACACAGAGGTGCTTTTGAAGAATTTGTGGAAATTATAGTGAAGATAGTCTTGGACTGAAGGAAGTATCATTTAGCCCATGATTTGTTTAGAGGAAAACCACATGCCCAAAATGACATCGCTCTTGCTAAAAACCCCTGATACCAGATTTAATACCTGGTCTGATTGCAGTTTCAATCTTTCCAAGAAAGATAACCTTAACCAACCAGTCTGGAATTTTCTGGTCAATCACCAGTAAGGTAATCTGTCCATTGGCCTCTTTCAATTCCCCAAAGGGTAAAGAGGCAATCTGCCTGATAAAACCCTTGCCTTTCTCTTCTTTCTTCCAAAAGATGAAGATCCTAGCTTAAAGATAATCCTTTCTGTTTTTGTGCTAATAGCTCCTTTGCCCCACTCTTCTTCTTACAAAACCTTTCATTTGTATACCCCCTGGGAGTGTCCTTCTGGTTGCTATATGGGATGCTGCTGTATTCATGAATAACCTAATAAAATCAATTAAATGTTCAAATTCACTTGGTTGAATTTATTTTTTAACACATTCAATTGAGGTAAAAGAAAGAACTGGGGAAAGTAAATGTTCTTCCTTCTACAGAATCATGCAGCAAACCACAAAAGTCGCACCAGCAAAGCTGGAAACATGGAATTGGGTAAGCAGGCAGAAAACCAAATATACTTTGGGGACTTTATCAGAGCTTACTTCATGGTAGGGGGTTGGGGGCTGTTTACCCTAAAGCTTTAGTCATCAGCGAAGGTGGGAATGTAAGCCTGGATTTACTGTAATGCACTGGTGGTAATGAGGATGACTAAGGCAGGTGTGAGAGAATGTTCTTTCCCAGCTACCTTCAATCTACTATAATAAACATTGAGTTTTCATTTTCAGTGCATTAAATATAACTGGGAAGAACTGGCCCCACTGAACTGCAAGACAGGCTAGAAAGCAAATGTATCACATTTTCAGCTTCTTTTTTTTAAATTTTTCTTTATTTTAATCATTGTTCAAATACAGTTTTCTCCCTTTTACTCCCAATCCAGTCCCCCCCTCACCCTCCCCACTTCCCTCCCATTACCACCCTCCCCTTAGTTTATGACCATGTGTCCTTTAAGTTTGTTCCTGTGAATCCTTCCCACTGTCCCCTTAAATTCCCTCTTCTCTCCCCTCCGGTCACCGTCAGCCTGTCCTCTATTTCAGTGTCTTTGGTTATATTTTGCTTGTTTCTTTGTTTGTTATTTAGGTTCCTGTTAAAGGTGAGATCATATGGTATTTGTCTTTCACTGCCTGGCTTGTTTAGTGATAGTGAGAAGTAGATGTGGGTGAAAAACTGATAATGTCTGTCTGTATAAGAATCCACTAACAGCAATAATAGTGAAGGAAACTGAGAAATTTGTTCAAAAAGTGTCTCCTATGAAAGTAGTCACTTCAGAAATATTTAGAGTTCCCCAAATACACATTTTAAAGAAATAACATAATTCTGATTCTTACCGTCTTCTAAAATGCATAGAAATAGGGCTTTCATTCAAGATGGTGGCACTCCCATCTTCCCACAACCACTTCAAAATTACACCTGAGCTACAGAGTAACTATCACTCAGCACTGCCTAAAATGTAGCATAATGGAAGTCCTACAACTAGAAATATAAAGAAGAAGCCACAACTAAAATTTTAGAATGGGCACAGGGAATAGGCTTGTCCCATACCACATGTGACAGATAAAAATTGGGAGGGATATCTTGGCTGTGGAAAATCCCCCTGAAGGGTGAGGGGGTCCCAGCTTCACACTAGGTTCCCCAGCGCAGGGTTCCAGTGTCAGGAAGAGAAGTCCCCATACATTCTGGCTGTAAAAACCAGCAGGGTTGGACTGACTCAGATGGCAGCTGGAGTCCCAGGCAGGTTCTGTTAATGGGTTCACACATAGTCTTACTCAGCTTCACTTGTTCTGAGCTGCAGAACTGGGACAACAGCTTGAGGGCACCAGGGACATACAGGGAGGAACTGAACCGTCAGGCATCAGATCAATAGCTGGAGGAGCAGCATTCTTCCACACAGAAGTGCTGTCAGAAGCCATTGTGTCTTTTATGAGCCCTCACCCCACAGGGCCAGCAGGTGGGCACCATATCTGATTCTCCAACAACCTGACTAAGAATGTTAGCTCTACCCTGATAATTATTTGAGACCCTCCCCATTCAACTTGCAGGCCCACCCAATCTATTTTCAGTATCTCTTTCATATAAATGTTCTATCTTGTTGCATGCCTCAGATTTTCCTAAAATGTCTCACAAAAGAAGCATCTGGATTTCATGAGCCCTATACCTTCTCTAAGTGGCCCCAGGCCCAGCACTAGCAGCAGCCAGCACTGCTTTACAGGTTGGCCAGTCCTGGGCACCTCCAAGCTCAGCACAAGTAGCAGCCATATGTAGATCACTTGTAGCTCCTGCTGGCTGGCCCCAGCAGAACACAGGTGGTTGGACTTGGCTTGCACTTCCTGTGGGGCTCCAGAACCAGTGTACCAATGGAGAGCTTGAGAACACATCAAAGCACCACCCTACCACCCCCACAAAGTGACACACTCAAGAGGCAGACTCAGTGGGCACTGGAGCCCAGCTGAAGTAAATCCTGTTCTGTGCTATGGGCCCCTACACAGCTGATCCTCCAAAGGGTTGCAGCCAGTCCTTGAAGCCAATAGACCTGGGGATAAATCTCTCCCATTGATGTGACAACAGCAATCAACAGGAAGGTATACACAGCCTACAAGGGGAGGGCACACCTAGATTGATTGCCCAGCTTGGGTGAACTGGGAGGCTGTGCCCCTGGACCCTACAGACCACTTAGTACATTAGGCCACTCTTCCTAGTCCAGGAGATGCTGCAGTTCTCCCTAACGTATGGAAACAAACACAGAGAGGCTGCTAAAATGAGAAGACAAAGACAGGTCCCAAATGAAAGAATAGAAAAAAATTCCAGAAAAAGGTTTAAACAAAATGAAGACAAGCAATCTAGTAGATGCAGAGTTCAAAACACTGTGTATAAGGATGCTCAATGAACTTAGGAAAAGAGTAGATGAAGTTAGAGAGAACTTCAACAGCATAAAAAGGACATAAAAACCATAAAAAAGAACCAGTCAAAAATGAAGGATATACTAATGGAAATGAAGAATAATTTATAGGGAATCAACAGTAGAGGAGATGAAGTTGAGAAAACAGTGATTTAGAGTATAAGGAAGGAAAAAAACCACACAATCTGAAGAGCAAATAAGAAAATTAGTCTAAATAAATGATAGTGTAAGAAGCCTCTGGGACAACTAGAAGTGTGCCAACATTTGCATCATGGGGGTGGCAGAAGGAGAAGAGAAAGAGCAAGAATTTGAAATCTCATTTGAATAAATAATAATAGAAAACTTCCCTTAGTGAAGGAAATAGACATATAAGTCCAGGAAATAGAGAGTTCCAGATAAGAAGAACCCAAAGAGGCTCACACCAAGACATAATTAAAATGCAAAAAGTTAAAGACAAAGAAAGAATCCTAAAAGCAGCCAGAGGAAAGGAGTTAGTTACTTACCAGGGAACTCCTATAAGACTGTCAGCTGATTTCTCAGCAAAAACTTTGTAGGCTAGAAGGGATTAACAAGAAATAGTCAAAGTGATGAAACAAGGACCTACAATCAAGATTACTGTACTCAGCAAACCTATTATTTAGAATCAAAGGGCAGATAAAGAGATTCTCAGATAAGAAGAAGCTAAAGGAGTTAATTACCATCCAACTAATATTACAAGAAATATTAAAGAGGCTTCTTTAAGAAGAAAAATATGAGTAATAAAATAGAAATAAATACTTATTTATCAAAAACTGAATCTAAAAAACAAAATAAACTAACAATCAGGACAGAAACAGACTCATAAATATAGAAAACATTTTGATGGATGCCAGATTGAAGGAAGTTTGGGGGAAGGATGAAAAAGGTGAAAGGATTAAGTACAAATTAGTTGATAAAAAATTGTCATGGGGATGTAAAGTACAGCATAGGGAATATAGTCAATAATATTCTAAAAATGATGTATGGTGTCAGATGGTTGTGAGGTTTACTGGGATGATTACTTAGCAAGTTGTATAATGTCTAATCACTGGTGTGTACACCTGAAACTAATATAATATTGTATATCAACTGTAATTAAAAATTAAAAATAAATAGAAATAATGGAAAAATCTCTAAATTACTGTATAAAAACTAAGAGATGAGAAAATAGAAAATTATATACTGATATAATTTATGAATATAGATACAAATTTTAAAATATTATTTTTAATCAAACTAAAATAGAATTTAGCTGCATATACAGGGTCTGGCAAAAGTAACTCCTGCTTGAATATGGTTGGTAGGGTAATAATATGGGTGTAATAATTTATAGTTTTAATTTGAACATTTCACCTAAAATGTGATATGATGTGCTTGAGTGTGATATTGTTATGTTATAGAATTACATGCTTATGATTTTGTAATAAAATTTTTATAATAAAATATTTTGTAATAAAAAGGGAATTCATTTGTGCTGGACCCTTTATTTTTATGATATAATTAATATTGTGTACATTTAAGATGTGCAAGTTGTTGGTTTAATATATGTATACATTGCAATATGATTACTACAGTAGAGTTAGTGAACACTTTTATCATGTCATATATCTTTTTTGTTTTTGTTTTTGTGCAGAAAACAGTTTAGAATTAGTCTCAGTACCTTTGAAGTTTAGAATTTAACTGTATATTAAAAAATACTATAATGAGAACAAATAGCATTCATATATGGTATGGTGTTATTCAATATTAGATTTCTACAAATATTTTCTAAGGAATGCAAGGTTGACTTGAATACATGCCTAAAATAAACTTAACCTCCTTTTGACATAATTTTTCATATTTTTTATGTAGTAATACTTAAGGAAAAGCAAACATTTGCTAAACATTTCCTTTGTACTAAAGACTTCACAGGAACCATGTTATTCAATCCTCTTAAAATTTGTCAAGATGGGCATGATCATGTCTCCAAACTGAGGACAAGGAAGATTAGAAAGCTTATTTAACCATAACTTTTTCAGATTTTGGACTTGATTTTGACCTCCTTAAAAGTTATATAAACAAGTTAGCAGAAGATATGCCACCCCTGGGTCAAAGATTAAAGATCTTATTACAAATGGCATGAGAACGGCAGTGTTTTTTATTGGTTCTTCTTTCACTGAAGTCCCATTGTGTGGGTTGGAGGAGATATACGAGCTATATAGTAGGTTTAGGTTGCAACTGAGGAATACTGAGCTTGAGGAATCGACCACTTTTAAGGCAAAATTAAGCAAGTTCATTCTTTATTGGATCTATATAGAGGAGGCATTGCTTCATCTTTCAAAGTTACCAGCTGCATAAAACCCTGAGTGATGGGTTGGGTAAAAGAGTGATGACGACCTTTTGATCTTGGCATACAGAGCAACACATGCCAAAAAGGAAAAGGTCCAAGGATGACTGTCTTTTTCAACAACCTTTCCTCTAGGTCACTCACCTTGCCTATCTCAGTCTTGTGATAAAAATAATTTTTGTTTAAATATGTATATTTTTAAAATAAAAAATTAATGTTCATCTTGTATATATTGACTTTGTAAAGTCATGAGACAATTTAAATATTTAGAAAAAATGATTTCGAAATTTTCTTGACATTTCCAGACTGTGTCTAAAAGGAATGCCTCAGCTCATTTCAAAGAAAACAAAAACATTTGGAGAAAAGTATAAAATTCATTTTATACTTTGGTATGCAATGATGCTCAAACTCTAAACCAATGGCTATAACACAATATTTAAGAGTAAGTGGGCATGTGGCATTGTCTAGACTTAGCATAGTTCACTTTTCAGACAGGTAATATATCTATGTCAGTAAGCAATACCCTCTGACACCTTTCCTAATATCATGACCAACAAGCTTTTCAGGCAGAAAGTCCTTCTTTTGGGTCAAAATCAATTTTGGAAGCTTTTCTAATTTATCTTGTTTTTTTTAAAAAATCCTTTTCCCTTTGACAGAAGAGTCAAATTAGCAACTCAGAGAACTAGTATAGCCAAGAAAAAAAAATGTTGTGGTTGTTAGAAAACTATACAAAGTAGAATTAAGAGCTAAGATTTGCTCATTGGAAGGGTTCTTAGAAACAGGGATGTTTAGAATGACATTTCCCTTAGCTTTGTGTGAGAGGCAGTAACAGCGTGCAGTTGGGCTTGGAGCCTGTCACATGACTTACTGTGTCTGCTCAAGTAAGCCACTTTGCTGAGGCAGGAGTCTGTCTGCTTATCATTTCCACTTTGCAACTAGCATTAGTCCTCTACCTAATCTTCACATTCTAGTTGTTGGCTCTTGATGGCTCAAGCAAAAACTCTAATGTAATTTCTGGGTTGCTGTTTGTATTTAATAGGTATTAAATTAAATGTGCAATTGGTGGACTGGAGATAAAAGTATCCTTGTGCCTTTGGCAAAAAATGCTGAAACATATATTACATTCCAATAGGAAAACTATTAGCTTTAATAACTAGATATGAATTGTTGGCATTTATTATCCTTGTCAGTATGCTAATGCTCATTAGATTTTTAATGAGAGGATGGCAATAAAAACATGGCATACAGTTAAAAATGAATATTAATTAAGACATTAAAATGTTCTTATTTATGTAGTTGTGGGGGGAAAAGCTTGTAGCTGAAGAAACAGTTTGATAATAAAATCATTTCCTCACTTCATTTATTTTCTCTACTACATCCATTATTAAAATATTATATAAATAGAAAAATAGGGGAAAAAAGGTAAATAGCCACTTATGGGGAATGTTTAAACACGTCCCTTGTGACAGTCAGGTCATATATATATGGTGCCAGACAAATACAAATTTTAGCTGTGGACAAACAGAGCTCTAATATAGTACTGTATAATTTTATAAGTGAGGAAACATACAGATTATAAGTGCTTCTTTCTTACAAGGCTTTATAATAGGGTTAGGGTAATAAATAATAAATAATGAAGTTGCCAGGACTTAAATCCTGGCCTCTCTACCCATTGGCCATGTTACTTAAACTCTCCAAACTTTCACTTTATTCTTATCAGTAAAACAAGAGTGGCAATTAAGTGGAATAGTCCTTGTCAAGCACTTAGTATATTTGTTATTATTTTTAATCAAGTAAACTAAGAAGGGTGTCATGTTTAAAAATACAGCTCTAATTCCTAAATCTTTTAGCCACTTTCGTCAAGTCTGCTCATTGTGGCATATTTTGCTAAAGCATGTGGAACCTTAGCATTCACGTTTCATACTTGTCTTTTCAGTATTCCTTTAAATGAATTTAACTCTGACCTTTACCAAGAGCCATCTCCCAAGGCTAGTGCCAGGTGAATGGAATACAAAGATGAATGAATAGCAGCCTCTGCCTTCAAAGACACAATTACCATTATTAACAAAATCAATAATTTGGATTTGTTCAGCTTTTACTGAAAACTAGGGTTTTTTTGCTTAAATGAAAAGTGTCTTTGTTAGTCACTATTTATTTTATGTCTAGTCAGTATGTATGTAATTATACATGCTTGCGTTTCCTAGCAATGACTCAGTGTCATTTCTCTTTTCACCATGGCACATTTCAAAAAGGCAAATGTACAAATAAAACGAATGTGTTCTTATTCTTCAGAACAGAATGATGAATGGGGAAATATTTTTTAATAATAGACTTTAGTTTTTAGAGCAGAAAATTTTTCACAGCAAAATTAAGCCAACCATACAGAGATTTCCCATATACTTCCTGTCCCCCCAAATGTATAACCTCCCTCATTATCAACATCTACTACCAGAGCAGCACATTTATTACAACTGATGAGCCTACATTGACAAGTCATTATCACCTAGAGTCCATAATTTACCTTAGGATTCACTCTTGGTGTTGTACATTCTATGGGTTTGGAAAAATATATAATGACACATACCATTACCATAGTAATATATAGAATAGTTTCACTGTCCTAAAAATCCTCTGTGCTCTGCCTGCTCATGAATCCCTCCCTCCAGTTTCTGGAAACAACTGATCTTTTTACTGTCTCCATAGTTTTGCCTTTTCTAGAATGTCACATAGTTGGTATCAGACAGGTTGTTACCTTTTCAGATAGTCTTCTTTCACTTAGTAATACACATTTAAGGTTCTTCCATGTGTTTTCATTGCTTCACAGCTTTTTTTTAAGCTCTGAATAATATTCCATAGCCTGGCTCTACCACAGTTTATTTATATATTTACCTATGAAGGACATATTTGCTGCTTTGCTGTGTTGGCAATTATGAATAGAGCTGTTGCAAATACCCAAGTGCAGGTTTCATATGGACATACGTTTTCTACTCCTTTAGGTAAATACCAAGGAACATGATTGCTGGATCATATGATAAGAGTATGTTTAGTTTTGAATAAAGTGCCAAACTGTCTTCCACTGTGGCTGTACCATTTTGCATTCCCATCAGCAAAGAATGAGAGTTTCTGTTGTTCTACATCTTTGTCAACATTTGTTGTCAGTGTTCTAGATTTTGGCCATTCTAATAGGTGTATAGTGGTATCTCATTCTTGTTTGCATTTCCCTGTTGACATACACGTGGAATATTTTTTCATATGCTTATTTGCCATCTGTATATCTTCTTTGGTGAAGATAAATAAGGAAATTCTAAATGCTTATATAGCTATGCCTTTGTTATCCTGTAGCCTAAGCTAAATTTTAGCTATAGTGTTTATAACAGATTGGTAACACAAAGCTCCCAGCTGCTCATAGTATCAGATTCTGATTGCTTAATTGCTCAAGCCCAGATTCTGGAGTCAGACACACCTATGATTAAATATGGCTCTTCCACTTACAGCTGGACAATGGAAAAATTGTCTAATTCAGTTCCCCTTCATTTCTGCCTCTGTAAATGGGAAAACAATACCTCACAAAGTACATGTGAGAGTTTGATAAGATTATGTATGAAAAATTCTTGGAACAGTCCCTGGCACATAGTAAGTGTTGTGAAAGTTCATGCAAAAAGAATATTATTTTTTCTTAGTATAGCTATTTAAAAAAGGAAATATGATGAGCAAAATTTCAATGATTGAAAGGTCCTTCTCAAAATAACTTGTTTTTAATTCCTCATCCTTTAGACTAATTTAGAGAACATCAAAGAAAATGACATAATAATGAGACATAGAAATATTTATTAAAAATGTAATACTGAATGCATTTTTTTATCCAGTCCATAATTTACACTGCAATGTTTTAAAATTATATAGGGATATTAACAAATAATATTTGAAATCTTGAAAGACCGATGTATGAAATTTTTATGGAAGTATATGGTGCTAGGTCAAAAGGATGATCATATTTTTATGAATCCTAACACAGCGGTGTTTATTCAAGAGAAGGAACAATCACACAATAAATATAGGTGTTACTTTCTAAATGCACAAATAACTGCTGGGAGTTTTGAATGTGTTTTATCAATAAGATTGGCTACTTTAAAATCTAAACTGATCATTTCAACATCATCTACAGAGCTCCTCCCTTGATTCTAGCTGTGTTAGCTATTTGGCAAGGCTCTTCTCCACTCATCCTCACCCCATAGATCTGTGAACACTCCTATCTAATCTTTTGAGTATCTCCTGGAAGCCTTAGTTGACATAGTCCTCTCATGACTCCTGGTAGATTAGAACTCCATGTAAGTTTCACTTGTATGGACTAACTACTAGCGTATTGAAAATTTACTATGTGCCAGGCATTGCATTCAAAGTTTCATGCTTTTTCTCATCGTTCCTTGAAAGAACCCTTTAGGTACAACTTGAAGTCAGGGTTAGACTGATCCATCTAAATAGTTATAATCTTACTAAGAGCAATGACTTTTTCTTCAAAGTGTAGAAAGAATATTTGAGCCAAACCCACATTCAGTACTTCTTCACGTACAAGAAAACAATTATCAGCATGTAACTTATGTGAGTATGAATAAGATACAGTCCCTGACCATGAAGAACTCACATTCTAGGAAAAAATACAGACAGATAAACAACTGTTAGGCTGAAGCATGGAAATTGACATTTTTTTACATAAAGATTGATCAAGTATAAACAATTTCAAATGATTTGACTTCACATTGTGTAATGAAATAATTCAGGATGCAAAGCATCTTCATGTTTGCTTTAAGAACTTAATGAAAATAAGAATAAGAGAAATGCTTCTATAGCTTATAATGCAATTGTCTATTTTACAACTGTATGAATTTACCACCAATAAAAATTTATTTAGTATTATGAGAAATACTATTTATTTTAAAGGAGGAATATAAAGCTCTGAAGCAGCAGTTTTTAGATTATATAAAGGTAAAAAATAAATTAAAGGAAGTGTTGATTTATGTCTAATGTTTCTGTTACCAAAGATCTATAGATTGTAGTTGTCATTTGCTATTGTATTTGTTTCTAATATGCTAAATATTGAACTTTAGTGAACTCCAGAGGAAGTTATTTTCAAAGACTATTATTTTACACACCAACACACATATGTATACATAAATTTTTTAAATTTAAAATGCCATGGTAATGTCCAATTTTTTGTGGGTAAAAATGTAAATTAGACATATTCGAAGTAAAATATGTCTAATGTATTTATGAGCATATTTCTTCACATATCATCCATTCTTTAGTTTTATTAAAGATACATGAGATAAGAATAATATTTAAATAAGAAGACATGGTAACAAGTGAAATGAATCATTATCTTTGTAATATAGTTGAAACAAAACTTGAACAGGGCAATGGCAGATTATTCATGGGGACTACTGAATGTAAGTAAAATATTAGGAGACAAGTGGAATGTCCAGAAATTAGAATGTTACAAAAATAGTAATATTATGTTTTTTAAAAGTGCATTGGTGTTGAGAATAAATTGTATAACAGATGAGATTCTGCTCATAAGTCTAAAAACCATATCTCTGTGTTTGGTGTTATAACCCTAGTGCCCAGCATGGGCTTATTCATGAAGGGTCTCAGCTAGTTGTTGTTGTATGAATAAATTAGCAGGTGAACTCTATCAAAACATGGACTTTTAAATTTAATGATTAATCTTTTTTAAAAATTAGAAAAATTTCTGCAGGTATGAAGGCATTTGTTACACTTGAGGAAACATCAATGAAGATGAAAGTTCTTATTACAGAATGAATAAAAAACAGGCATCTTTGATTAAATAATTTTATTCAATCCAATGCTCATTAATGAATACGATCAGATTTATGTTAAAGACTACATTTTATTAGATGATTAAAAGGTTGATAAATCTTTAATCTCTTGTATTTCATGGAATGTGCTAAGTAAATAACATCACAGGCAAAAAGAGGCAACTATAGTTTTAACTATAGCAAACTGAACAGTCTTGCAGAAAAAGGCAAAGATCGAGGCTCAATAAAATGGGTGTGAAAAAATTTGGTTTTGCTTCACCTTTCTTTTGATTAATTTTGTGATCTTAGGTTGTGGCTTACAACCTAAACTATCTCAGCTCCCTACTTACTATTCTTATTCCAAATATTACATAAATGCAACATATAATTTTATCTATTAAATTTACCATAAGAATACTTCTTTACCAAATTAAATGTGTGTAACAAAGTAAAATTCAAAGGTGGTTAGGAAAGTGCCTAAGAAACGGTACATTTCCAGGTGTACATTGTACTAAGTTTGTTATAGTCTCCTAGACCAGAAGGCCACAGTGCACTTTGAGGACTCAGCAGCAGGCCCACTGAAAGAAGATAATAGAAAGGAGGGGAAGGGGTTTGTCGCAATCCAGCTCTGGAGTTCGCCCTTATAGGAGTTACCATCAACTAGAATATCAAATTGGGAAACTGTAGAGGAGACTTAGTTTTGAACCAGGCCTCCTGGTTCAGTATCAAAAGGATGAGGCTGCAGTGTTCTTCATCTACTAGGGCAGAAGTCAATATCCTGATTCCAGGGATTTCCAGCCAGCAAGAGCCAGGTATAGGAGTAGGCAACCCAGTCAAATGTAGCTTAAGTATGTTTACCTGCCCCTTTGATATTAGGCATGGTCATGTGACTCACTTTGGCCAGTGAAATGTTAGCAGACATGATGTTGGTAGAAGCTTTAAAAGTTCTTGTTTCATTTCATACTTACTTCACTGATCCCCCATAAAACCCTGGGCAATGCTAGATTGTCAGCCTCAACCTCGAACTGAACATATGTAGTACAGATCTGAGTCAACTCACAGCTTGGGGCTAAGGCTAACTAACCAACAGCATCAGCAAATGTGCTCAACCAGCTGAGCCCAGCTCAAGTCAATGGAGGCACAGTTGACTCTCAGGCCTATGCAGGCGGGAATATATCCCTGTGGCTGTAAGCCACTGAGTATTAAATTGCCTTTTTTTGGGTATATTATTGCAATTACCAAAATGTGAGTATGTGTAATTTTCTCTCAACATTTTTAACATTATTCTTGAGTATTGATACTTATTAATGTGACTTTTTCAGTAACACTTTTTTATCATCACTCATTCAATCTTTAGCTTTTTCTTAAGGTTTCTCAGTCTCAGTTCACCTGGCATAAGTACTAGGTGAAAGGTTTTAGTTTGACTCTCCTTGAGCTAATCTTGCTGTTTCTAAAAGATTGCTTCAAAATACAAATGAATTATTTACTTATAAATCCCAAATATGATCAGCTCATATATTTTCTTTTTGGAGAAAAGGACCAGTTAGTCCCCCTTTTCTTTTGTAAAAGCTCCTGAGAAATTTGTTTTCTTCAAGAATAGCCACCAAAGAGTGTCTCTTCCAAATAATTTATACTCAGAAGATATTTCCACATTTTTATATCACTATAAGAAGCAATTCTATTTGGTAGGAATGGGTGGTAACCAAAACTGTTCAGCATAACCTGTAAAGCCTATCCAATATGTGAACCTAAGATACATATCTGACTTAAAAATTCTTCAATATGCTGATGAGTTTTCATTTGCTTGTTTTAACAATGCTAATTTTGAATTGGAAAACTTTGTAAAACGTGAGTAATTTCTCTGTGAGGGTGAAGAAAGGTGAATTTAAATTGATTTGGTGATTCTGTTTCTGTAAATTAAATGTCTACCCACAGCATCAAGGTAGTTGACTGTATTAGCTTTTTTAGATTAATGCAGCAATTTTTTTCTAATTCCCAATATATTTCATGACTAAGGTCCATTGTATTTATGTCTTTAATTCTTAATGTGTCTGAAATGTGTATTTTTTGAAAGGGAAAGGTCTAGTTAAATAACAAGTGTAAATGACTCATGGTCAAGGAAAACAGGGTGGGGATTAACTGTGGGAGTGGGGGTGGGGAGGTGGACAGGGCAGGGAGAGCAAAAAGGGAAAATTGGGACAACTGTAATAGAACAACAATAAAAAAAGAAACAATTTAAATGTGAACTAATATCTGTAATCAAAGCACTCTTTCCTTTTACTACTAAGAAAATACAATTTAATTAGTAAGGCAAAATATTAAATATTTCATAAAATAATGATAATAAAACAAACATTTATGAGAGCTTACTATGCATTATGTATTCTTCTAAGAGTTTTGCAGGTAGTAACTCAATTATCCCTCACAGCACTACCTAGGTACTATCGTTATCTCTAATTTACAGATAAGAAAAATAAGGCACAAAAAATTTAATTAACTTTCCAGTGTTACATAGAGAGTAAGCAATAAAAGCAAGATTCCAACCCAGGCAATCAAGTTTTAGAGCCTGGATTTTTAACCACTTATATTGTTCAATTACTATGTTATAACTCTAAAGATTGAGCTAATTATGATGCTCATTGGTCATAATTTCCCTTTTAAGCCACTGGAGCTACTAAAGTTCATTTTCAGTAATTGGCAAAAATCATTTTACTGGCATACTAAAAGGGTAGAATATTGTCAGATGATAAAAATGTTATAGTCAGAGGTTGGGAACCCAAATCTTAAGATGCCTAGGACTTTGAACCTAATTATTTTTTCTAGTACCCTTTAAGAGGGAGTGATTGGAAAAATTGTAAATATTCAATTATGCATATTTTGGATGAAGTACTTTAAGACTGGTCACTTTTCTATATTTCAATGATTTTATACCAAGCTACCAAAAACTCTTTTAAATTTGATGAATGGTAGTTGAAGGAACTAGACGATCAATTTACATTAAAATTAGAAAAAACAATTCTGTAGTCCGTGACTGGATGTTCTATGTGATTCGGTAACGATATAGAGGTAAATGTTGCTTGCATTCTTGGTTGATCAAACATCTGCTTTGGCCTCACGCTATTAGAGGGGTATTCAACAAATGGGGAAGTGAATGTCGTTTTAGAAGTGGTTGTGTCAACATGTGAAGTTCTTTACTGGAAGACACACTCTTGAAATATTCTATGTTCAAAAGTCTTAAATTAAGTTGAAATAGTAATAGAACTTACTAGTTACCACTTCAGAGCTCCCAAATTCTGCAGAGCAAACTAATGAGATTAGGCAAGTCTATTTACAACCAGGGCTTGAATTGAAATGAAATTGGACACTTTGAACAAGGTGGAATTTCATCAGGGGTTAAGCACAAGTACAGTTATACTTTCTCAAAATATTAGATGCCTTATATTAATTTACAGAAAAGAAAATCACACAACTAGATGCTCAAGGGTAATCAAGAGCTATTATTTTAATAAATGCCTCATTATATATGACCAACCATCTCAGTTTGGGTTAGAAATGAGTACTGTCCTAGGGTGTGAGACTTTTAGTTTATGTTGTAATGCATAGTAGCCAAGAGAATCTCTATGAAAATCTGTATGTACTGTATTACCCCTCTCTTCACCCTCTCCCTCGATTTTCCCCCCCTTTTCTGTTAATTTTATAATAAAGGGAGGGAGTTTTCTTATGTACTTTTTTCTATTAATTCAGGGCCTAGTGCTAACAATAACTAATCCCTTATGTACAAGATGTTTATCACCTAGATTAGTTGAAAAATTTTTTAAAATTTTGAAATAAGCCAAAAAAAGCATAATCCATAAAACTTAGTTAATACTGGATATAAAATTGCAGTATTTTGACTATTAATGTTTTTAAATAATATAATTTCCCTCAGCATTTTTCTATTAACTACTGTTCAATACCAAGTGGATTATAAACATTTTGTATCTTGTCTTCACACATAGTTACTTCATAGTCTCAATGAATTTATTTCATTGACTTATAGTTTTCTAGATCTAGTTTAAGTTCCATAATTTTCTAGTTATTTTGTTTTAATGAAATTTTATTCTGCAAAAGGTATTCTAGCAGGCTTTTTGCTAACTTATTTTTAGAGTTTTATCCCACTTGAGTATGATGAATGCTGTTATGATCAAGGAAAGAGGACTATTAGATAAGATTAGTAATAAAAATTTACATTTTCAGAAAAACACTCACATGCCAACACAGTAGCAGCTACACGCTTGGCCTTCAGGGTGGTCATGTGAAAGGCTTTCAGCTGGTGTGGTGGACGGTGGAGGCTGAACAGAAACCACAGCTCTGAGGCTGCTGTCCTGTTTCCTTGTTTCCGGAGCACTTTCTCTGCTCTGAGTGCCGCTAGTATTGTTGTTCCATGCTTTATTCTCCATGTGCAGATTGTACCTTAGAATATAAACTGAAGAGCAGGGTATGTTTATCATCAGTTTGCTAATATATACTTGTCTCTTAGCTTTATAATGTGAAAGTAAATTTAATTGTATTCATGACCCATAGAAAGTTATATATTCTCCCTTCCATATGTATTTTCCTCCTCCATATGTATTTTCTTATAATAAAGACTTTTAACCCAACTGGAACCTGCTATTTTCCTCCTTTTATAGATAAAGTTTGCAATGTTTTGAAAAAATATTATGAAACTTCATAAAGATTCTTATAGCTTTTATAAGGGAATTAAATAACTTTATTCTCACTACATTTGAATATTGTCTCCTGGGAAATTCAGAGAAATGCAAAAATACTGCGCCTTTTAAATGTAATTGAGGATTAGATGGTAATTATGGTGGCCCAGATGATGTGGATTATGAGAATAATAACCATAATTTATTGACTACTTACTGTCATCTATCTTTTAAAGTACTTCATATATGTTATCTCATTTAATAGTAATGGCAATCTAAGAGATAACTGCCATTATCATTTCCACTTAACAAATTATAGAACAGACTTGCCCAGATTAAATGGCTCTCTCAGTGTGGCATATTCAGTGTGAGCGCATTTAGAAGCCCAAGTGGAGACAGGAGTCTCTGCAACCATCTCCTGAACACAGGGGCATGGATATGAGAGAAGCAGCTTCCACTTAGGAGTGCTGCTGGAAAGCAAAGTGCTCAGGTTGCCTATTAGTCTAGAAGGTGAAATCAACATTCACTGATGTATAAGTGTTGTGTTGACCATAGAGTGAACCCTCCAGAGGGCATAAGGGAAAGTTTTGACAGAAAGATACAATGAATAGTTGAGTCAGGGGGAAGCTAATGGAGCCCAGAGAATTCTGGGAGGGGATTGCATGTGTGGTGATAGGGTATGGGGAGTCTGCAACAAGTTGTGGTTAGTTGGCCATGAGTTTTCCAAGAGAAATGTGTAGTGGGAATCAATAGGGGGAACTCAAAACTTCTCAAGGTTAACTTCAGCCTGATGAGCACTTCTGGGTCATAAATTCTAAAGTAGTGGTCAGAGGCCTGATTTTTAGTGCCAGTGCTGGCTGGAAGAAGCACTAAGAATCAAAATCTGGGCATTTAGAAGCCCAGGACTATGAATTGAGTTTTGTGAATCCTCATTGCTGCGTATGTCTCTGTAGTGCGGTGTTCTCATGAGATTGAATGTTTCTTGTATATTGGGGATTATATGTTCTAGAGATACAGAATCATCATGTATGTAAGATGAATCAATAAAACCAAGGGAAAATAAATCTCACAATTCAAATAAAGGAAGAAGGGGTGGTTAGGAAAGAAAAGAGCAATAATTTTGATTTGCCATCCTAGTTTACATACACAATTTATTTTAATTTTGAGATAATGTCCTGGCTTGATAATATCATGTCCATTTTGTAGCTAAGAATAAAACTTGAGGCTTGAATAGATTTAAAAATAATAGCCCAAGGTCATATAAGCAGTAAGTAGATCTGAGATTAAAATCCAGTTTATCTGACCCTGGCTGGTTGGTCAGAGCATCATCCCATACACCAAAAGTTTGCAAGTTTGGTTCCCAGTGAGGGTACATTCCTGGGACTCCCCAATACCCATTTGGAGTGGGGAGTGTATGGGAGGCAACCGAACAATGTTTCTCTTTCTCTCTCTCCCAAATCAATAAACACATTCAGGTGAGGGTTAAAAAAATCCTGTTTATCTGATATCAAATATTTTATTTTTATATAATAGTATATGTTGAAAGACATTTTTAATAATAGGCAGTCTATTGCCTAAGTCTGTTAAAATAGAAACATATATTCATTTCTGAATGTTGTCTCTTGGTTCAGACCTTTTGCCAGGACATATAGGCAACATCTGTGACCTGTGATGTTTTTCATTTCCCTAAAGTTTGTCTAAGTATTTTATGAAATCAGGAATTGTGCATTCACAGCTAGATTTCACTTGAGATTTTTCATTATCATCAACAGGTAGATGATGGGAAGGGGCTTTAATAGTGGCAATGAAATGAAAGTTCAATTACTTTGGCAAAAGATCTTGACTATTCTTTACTCAGGGATAGAAAACATCTGTTCTTATCTCATTTGCTATGACTTAAGTAGCATTTCTCGGTCCCACCCACTCAAGTCATTAACACAGTTTGACTAAACTAACAAGCTCCTTAAATTAGAAGCAGTAAACTAGGATGATGAAGAGTCTCAAATATTATCCCAGCATATTGAAAGGACTTCCTGCACTGCTGTAATAATTTCTACATGGATCTAGCATAGCACTTTCCACACAATTTTATAAATCTGTTTCATCCCCAGTAGAAACCAAGTACCTGAAGCAGGAGCACTGTTTTTATCTCTCTGCAGTCCTATTATTTTTATGGGTATCTAATAAGTCTTTGTTGAAATGAACAATTAGAGCTCAAAAGGTGAGTAGTTTGTTAGGGAAGCTAGAAAAGTTTACTTTTAGAAGGCCCTTTCATTTGTAGACACTTGACTCTGATGAGAGGTGATAAGTTCAAACTAGAGATGTTTAAGCATGGGCAGGAAGAGAAATTGTTAAAGAATGATGCAGATGACATTATTAAGGTTTCTTTCTCATCCTAGGGTGCTATTTCTGGGGTCTAGGAACTTGTTCTACCTCAGCCATTCTCTGTAAATGTTCATAAAACCCTTGACCTAACTGTTCAGTTCTTTGTTTACTACATAACCAGGGAACACTAAATAATCTATAAGATCATTTATATTTTGAGAATTCTTTGACTTTTATGAAGTACCACATGAACAATAGATATGTTTGTTGAAATGAGTTCAGTCTCTTTAGAAAGAAGTATAGGACTTCAAAGCCAAACCTAAATAACTTAAGTCATGATGAACAAATTGAAAACAATGGGGATTTTAGAAATCCATTTATTTTTAATGTCTGACAATATTTTTTAAAATTTTTATTTCAGTGATATCACCATGTTTGAAATGTTATTAACATTTCTCACACCCTATAGTCACTTATGCCTGCTGCATTTTAATGAAAATAAACAGTGATGTTTCTTTTGAGGCATTAATCCCTAAAGAAAAGTTCTTGGCAATAAACCAATCATTCAGTTGCATGAGATATCTGTCTTCTTCATGTGTGTTGACAATGAACTAGAAATGAAGAAGAACATAGAAGGGAGGGGAAATGAGAAGTAAATGGCATATTCTTCAGTATGCTTTTTTACTACCCCTGTCTCTGCCTGAAATTTTCTCCTTCACTGTGGTTGAATTGAGAATCTAGATTTAGAAAAGTTGTCTTTGAATCCTGAATTGCCATTTAATTTCAAGAATAATCTTGTAAGTTATTTATCTCTCTGTGTGTCAGATCCTTTGGCATAAAATGGGGATAGTAATAGATCTATCTCATGGGGTTGTTGTAAGGATTCAATGAGAAAATCCATGTAAGGTGATTAGAAGAGTGTTCAGCACATTGTAGGCATTTAATGAAAGTGAGCTATTATACAATAATTATTGTCATTGTTGTTAACTTGTGTTCTGCACTGAAGTTAGGGTAGTAGGGTCAGAGCAACCCATCTGCTACTCACATATGTTTTCAGAAATAAAAGGGCTTGGAATTATCATTCATCTTGTGCCGAATGGGAACTCCATCAAAGCTGGCTACTGTATTTTGCTGTGTATAATGCACACTTTTTGGCCCAAGTTTTTGAGGGAAAAATAAGGATGCACATTATACATGGATGATACTAATTCCATATCTGTATAAATGTTTTTATTCTTTTATTTATGTTTATGCATTAAAAAGTAACCTTAGAAAGCAATAACAATAACTGTATGTAAAAATAATACTCTGGAATACCATAATCAGTTTTGTTTCTAAATATAAATAAGTAAAAAATTGAGTTAAAAATTAAAACAAAAGATTTTTCCCTGAAAGTTTGGGCCAAAATGTGGATGTGCATTATACATGGCAAAATATTGTAATTCCATTTAAGCTGCTTGTCACTTCTCCAAAATTTTCATCTTTGCCGATCATGTGCTTAGTTCAAACTATCATCACTTTGAAAGTGAAGTAAGCCAGGTGGTGAAGGACAAATACCATATGATCTCACCTTTAACAGGAACCTTACAACAAAACAGACAAACAAGCAAAATATAATCGAAGACACTGAAATAGAGAACAAGCTGACAGTGACCAGAGGGGAGAGGGGAGGGAATTTCAAGGGGAAAGGGGAAGGGTTTACAGGAACAAGTATAAAGAAAACATGGACAAAAACTAGGGAGTGGGGGGAACGGGAAGGAGGTGGGGAGGGCTGGGGGGGTTGGCTGGGATGGGAGTAAAAGGCAGAAAACTGTACTTGAACAACAATTAAAATAAAATTTGTAAAGAATCATCACTTTGTTGTGGTATTAATCTCTTAATTGGACCTGAAAGTCCTTATTTCTTTAATTTATCTCCCACATTGACATCAAATCCATCTTTTTGGTTGCAAAACTGACACCTTCTTGAAATCCACATTAGCACATACTAAGTGTTCAATAAAATGTTTTTTCTTCCTATTTATATTTCTTTTCTAGTGATGTTACAGGCTGCTTTTGGATGAGCAAGCTCTCTGATATTGGTGATGTTTAGGTAGCTGCTTAATTAAATGTGTCAGGGATCCCACAGGAGGGTTTTTGTATTTGTGCTGGACACTGAACTGAAGCAACTAAGCAGCTTTCCATCTCTAGGGATTCAATAATCATATGACATAGACACTGGCTGAGTCTAAGAGAATCACCTTTCATCTTGAAAGAAACAATATTTGGATATATTTGTTAGGTTCCATTTAGATGTCCCCTTAGTTCTAAAAGTCCATAATAATTCTCCTATTAGTGCATAGGATTTAAAAATAAACTTTAATACCTATGGACATTTGCTTATTATGTCAAGTTTGCAATTTTACACTTGATGCTTTAGGAGAACCTTTATGATAATTTAAAAAATAGATGTTTCTTCTTGCTTTTTTGAATGTACCAAAGAGAAAATAAAATAAAAAGGGAACATTGCTTAATATCAGTGTTTTGATTATAATGATGTAAAGAAATAGCATAGCTGAAGGCACATGGTACTTGCAAATTTCAGGTTTTACATCATCTACATGTGATGTGAAATATCATTTGAGAAAGGTGAAACAAATGTATTGTGACATTGGCCACACATTGATCATTACTGTGATAATCAAATGGCTGACTTGCTTGTATCTATCTGCACTTGTATAGATGCTTTGATATGCATAATTTTTGTATAATTAAGGGATTTTTGCTATATTTTTCAGTCTGGGATTACCATCAGACCCATCCTTCCACAGGGTAAGATGAGTCACACCCTAATGGTAAGGTCTTCATAAGCTGCTGTTCACATAAGAGAAAGGCTTGTCTCTCAGGCCAGACACTAGAAAGGAATGAGAGGGCCGTGATTGATGGCACATTAAAGCTAAAATCTTTCTTTGACCATGGAAGTATCACTGTGATTGTGAGGCTGCTGGGTCCTAGAGGTATTGTGCACATGAGGCAGCCTGAGATCTGGGAAGGAAGAAAAATAACATAGCCTTTGTGGCTCTGAACCAGCCCTTTCAGACTAAGATATGGATACTGTCTTTTCTCTGGATCAGAGCCAAGTTTTAAGAGCAAGCTAGCTATAGAAGAACTCAACAAGAACTTACATTTTTTAGAAGCTGAACTGTTTTATTTCTTTGACTTATTTTTGCTTATTTCCCCCCTTTCTTTTCAGTATTTGTTAGGGGCTGAACTGTGCTCCCCCAACAGATTCCTATATTGAAACACTAACCACCAGTGCCTTGGAGTGTGACTGTATTTGGAGATGGGATCTCCAAAAGAGTGATTAAGTTAAAACAAGGCAATTAGAATGGAACCTAATTAATCTGACTGGTGTCCTTATAAGAGAAAATGTGGACACACAAAGGGACACCAGGAACTCAGGGATGTGTGTGCTTAGAGGTAAATACCATATGGGGACATGGAGTGAAGGTGTCTATCTGCAAGTCAAAGGGAGAGACCTCAGAAGAAACCCAACATGATGACACCCTGATCTTGTACTTCCAACCTCTATAACTATGAGAAATCAATTTCTATTGTTTAAGATACCAGCCTTTGGTACTTAGTTATGACAGCACTAAAAACTAATGCAATATCTAATAGCATCTCTTTGAAGCATCAATTGAGTGCGTCAGTGGTGGAGGGAACCCACAGAAGGGATCTTTCACCACCTCTCAGCAAAGGATTCGGTGTGAGAGTGGGACAACCCAGGGCATGGCAGTCAATGGGAAAGAATACCAAGAGGCAGGGAAAATGTGCAACCTTATGTCTTGTTGCTTTTGCTTACTGGGCATGGAGGTTCTATTTTGTTTTTAATAAAACAGTCAGTTCCCCTCTACCAATTATAAACTGAGCTATGAAAGAAAGGAAAAATGGAGGATTAAAGTGAATTGTATTGACCAAATCATTCTCCCCTTAAGTAGTTTGAAATATAGTTGTTTAAAATCTATGTGTGATTTTAATAAAAAACAAAACTGCTTTTGAATTTTGGGAAAATGGATTCTTACCAACTGTTCTAATTCTGAGAAGTCAGCTCTCCCTTTGTCAGGTATTTTTAGAAACCAGGAGCTGAAACAAGGCAGTGATTCTGGCAACAGTGGAGACCCACGTAGACAATCATACAATCTAGAGACCTGTACCCCGGCTGACACTATAAGGTAAATTAATTATACTAATTATTAATAGCCTTAGAACTGGGGGAGAGGTTAAAAAAAAGAAAGCATGTTTTTATTTCCTAATCACAAAAATAGTACAAGAAACAACTCTAACCCATATGAAGAGTAGGTTAACTATCTATCTTTGGAATTTTAAAGGTCAGGGTTATGGAGTCTGTGTATGCAGTTTTAGGCAGATTTAATAGGTGTCTCGAATTTAGTGGAGAACTGTTATTTGTGAATACCTGGCCTGATGGGTGAGAATTGTCAGAGAAAATACAGGTCTACAGTCCCATGAGTATCTGGAACTCTTCAGTCTAGCTGTGTTTCAAAGTTTTTGAAAGATAATGTGGTATATAACTGTATATTACCTAATGCTCCCAGTGGGGTCTCTAACTAGATTATTTACTACTTCTTCAGTGAAACATGAATATTCATACTGAGATAAAGACCATAAATAGCTGCATACCAGCTTATGTCAGGTTTTCATTGCCACTTGAGTTGCAAAAGATGTTCAGTTTCTACAGCCTTTTTGATTTTAGAATTGTTCACAATATTATTGTATAGGGAAGACCAAGAGCCAGAACACACACACATGACTTTAGTATCATTGGCTTGAGTGAGGATTTTGTTGAAAATTGTGTTTAGAAATATACAAGAAAAAAAGCAGGGTCAAATATAATCAAAAGTTTGGAGGTATTCTGTTAAATTAAACTTCTTTTCCCTCTAGAACAAAGAAAAGCTATTCTTATATAGATAGAGAAAAGAAATAAAGGTGATTAAACTATTATAACTTTTTCTTGGAGAAGATGTCTCTTGGTTATGCCAGCATATATCTGTTAGGAACTCTGTCCTAGAGAAGAGACTTTTTAGGTTGTGGAAACTAGCTCTTGCATGTATTACTGGATCTCTGTGGGGGCATAATGGACACCCATCCATATGTTTTAGGGAGTCTCTGAACACATCCCAATGTAGCGGAGCATAATAGGGTCATAGCTGATGTTACCGTGAGCAAAGAAAGTGGTTGGACTTAGACCTGACTAGGCTAGTGGCCTAGCCCTGACTCTGAACCCAGAATTAGTATGAAGAGAGTCTTAGGATGAAAGTAGCTTTAAACGTATGAGATGGTGGATACTCAAAACCTAGTCTGACTCAGTCCTCTAAATGTTGCAATTTCACATAGGGTAAAATTTCATAATCCAGAAATGAAAAGAGTTTTATTCCAAGGGTCAGATTTTTGAGGGAGAGTCTTTTCTGTTGACTAGGGGAAGTGGAACCTGACTGCCCCAACCTCTGGAGTAGAATGCTTTGTAGAGCAATCCCCTCTAATGCATGCAATGCACTAGAGTGTTTCTTTTCCCCATGGCACGTCCATCTCTTCCCTATCTTCTTCCCTCCTGCTATGTTTACAGTACTCAGGGAATCATTGGATGTATAAAGGAGAGAGAGTTGGAGCTGATTATCACACAAGTGTTGGAGCCCTGCACCTAGGGATGTGAATGGGGCCCCTGTTTTGTACCTCAAACTGTAAAATCACACTATCAGCAGTTTAGGCAAAACCTCTCCTCTTATTTACAAACAAGTATTCACATTTGCCTGACTGTCTTGAGTGGTATTAGAATTGTCCATATTTTGTTTTTCCTTTTAACTGCTGAATATCGATGCCATGGAATTGTCTTGTAACATGCCATAGCAAAATGAAAAGGATTGTTGCTTGCAAATGTATTAACTTAAAACAGTCTATTGCACATGCAAGGAAATATCATATTTATGAGCTGTTCAGTGTTCCAAGTTTATTTAATGTTAGAATCTCTGTGGTCAGAGTCAAATGTTAAGTGGTTAAATAAAGTATGCATTACTGGCTTACCATATCCAATTAGTATTGATTAATACTCTGCTACTGAATTTTTTCCTCTTACAGCTGTTCACAAAATATCTTCTTTCCTCTTATCGCTGTTCTTGTATTATCATCTGCAGGTGAGAAATTTTTCTCTTTCTCCAGTGAGATTCTGTAAAGTGCTTCATCTCACCCTGCTAAGACAAATGAGGACTCTTTAGAGATGATTGCTGTAAATGCCACATTACACTATCTGCTGTTTCCATGATTTTGGCATTAAGTAAGATGAATAAATAACTTTTTTGCAGGCCCTCATTTCTCTTGCAACTTGTTATCTTCCATGCCACTTTGAATTTACTGAATTTTATTCTACAAATATATGTGTGTTCCAATCATTAATATCCAAGCAGGAATACTAGTGGCCTAGGTGGCCATGAGCCTGGGAGTTGAATTCCATTTCTGTTACTAAGTATTTGTAATATTGTCAGTGAGCCTCTTTGAGCCCTGTTTTTATCTATAAAATCAATATCTTCAAAAATTCTAATATTCACTTTAATTTGAATATGATCTGACTTGATATATTCATCACCAGTTAAGATACTGGGAATTCATGGATTGAGTGCAAGCTGCAAACCAAAGTGTTGCAGGTTCAATTCCCAGTCAGGGTACATGCCTGGGTTGCAGGCCATGACCCCTAGCAACCGCACTTTGATGTTTCTCTCTCTCTCTCTCCCTTTCTTCCCTCTCTAAAAATAAATAAATCAAATCTTAAAAAAAAGATACTGGGAATTCAATGGTTATTATAATTATTTGGAATCTGACTTTTAGTTATTTAAAATATTTATTATTTTTTGTGAGCATAATTGAGGTCAATATTTCATTTATTTAACTTCACATTTATGATTATCTATAGATTCATATGTACAACATAATACAAAATAGTATGTAATATGTATATAATGTATATTGAGTAATATGTAATATATATTTACATATAATTTTATTTTTGTTTATATTTTTACATATAAACATACTTTTTTCCAGTATATACATATATATGTATACATGTAACTATGCATATATGTACCTATGTATCTATGTATATAAATACTGAAATATATATGGAAAAATATGAAGTAATAATTTATTGAATTAGTACAATGGAAACATCAAGAAGAGAAGTAATTATTCACTGTAGAAAAAATTTTAATTTAAACATTTCTTGAAGTGTTCTAAACAGAAATTAACTTTAGACTGTACTAAAGAACAAAACTCATTTATTTAAGCAAAAGGATCTGCAGCCCAAGAGACACAGATTGAAGGAGCAACCTAAATTTTGTTTCACATGGACAAAGTGAAGGCCACATTTTACAGAGAAAGATCTCACCCAAGTTCCAATTTTACGCAAATAAGATTTCCAAATGTGCCATTCTGATTGGATGGGGCAGGTCTCAGTTCATTTGTGAAAAGGCGAAACCAGGGTTTCCATGTAGTGGTTCACTAAGACTATATAAACAAGCAGGGTGTAGCACAGGAAGCTGAGACTTTTGTTTGAGGTTATTCCAGGTACACAGAATAGGTAAGAAGCCCCTGTCAATAAATGGACACTAGACTTTTATTATTCATAAAACATGGGTACTTGGTTGACCATGGGGAATCCATCTCAGCAGATAAATTTCTTCTTGATGTTCACATCAAATAAATCTTTTTTTCTCAGGGTCCATAGGTATTAAATTGTTTGCCCATAAAACATTAACTCTTTAAGCTAGAAGCTGAGTGGGAGAAAGAGCCCCCAAGAAAATTTAATTTTGAAGTGTTGGGAGTCATTCTGCAAAAAAGTCTAAGCAGATGTGAAACACAGGGTGAAGATTTATAGCTCCCTCTTTAATTACTTAAAGGACTATTTGTGTAAGTTTATTCTGTGTGGCTCCAGAGGTGAGAAAGGAGCCAGTTGATGTTTATCTGTTCACTTTACCGATAAATATTTCTTGAGTACCTTCTCTGTGCAAGGCACTGTGGTTGTATGACAACACCCGTTTTCTGGAGTGTTCCCTGTACCAGAAAGTTAAGGTAAGGTGACTCTTGGTACAATATCAAGAAGAATGATAATTTCTACATCCTGATAGGGCCATCAGTTCACAATCACCAGCAGTATTTCAGAAGAGAATGGATGAAAATTTGTTAAGGATATTATAGAAAGGAATTCTTGTCTCATGAAGGAGGAAGGACTAGTTAATTGTTGAGTCACCTGATCTGATTCAGCAAAGCTCCTAGGGGAGTACAAGTGCTTAATTTGATTTTATTTATAATTTAAGTGCCTTTGCCTTGAATACTTCAGGTGAACATTTGTTTGTTGAGATAAAGTGAGATAAATTAACATACCTTCTTTTTTCTATAAATTAACCTTTAAAAAAATCATAATGAGCCTGTGAAAAAAGGTAAAAGCAATCTCAGTTGTGAACACACCACAAACCTGTTTTGGCCTATAGTAAGAGATTTCTGATTAGAGTGCCAATTAAGAATCTGAGATAAAACAACAGCAACTCAGAGTTTTCTAAGTAGATCGAATTTTTTTTTTATGGTTTAGTGGAATGTTCAAGCATCCAATGTCTGTGTTACATTACTTTTCTGAGATACTGGAAAAGCATGCTTTATGGGAGAGGATGCCTCCTGATACATTTTTTCCATTAATAACATGAAAATATTTATTTTGTTATTTAGATATTTAATACTTATTTAATTATTGTTACTACAAGTGCTTCATTTTGTAGCTTCCCACCAGAATATTCTATTTTCCAGATGCAAATGCACTAGTAACAGTCATGGTACTTCCATCAAAGGGGCTTATCTATTATAAATGAGGAATAAATAATGTATACATCTAGGTGAACAATGGAGAAATCTTTCATTCTCACAGTTAACTTACAATGGAATGTAAGGTAGGCAAGGGTGGTGGTGAAGAGTTTAGATTGTGAAGTAAAGCAGACAGATTTGAATCCAAACTCTGCCACTTGTAAATAATGATGGGTATGTTGCTTAATTTCTTAAGTCGATTTCCTCATTTATAAAATGGCAAAATAACAGACAATTACTTCATGCTTTTCTGTAGGCATCAAATGAGATAATATGAGTTGATCGACACAAAAATGTCATTGCAAATAACAATAAAACATGTTCAACAACTACAACTATAAATCTTATTGGGCAAGATTGAATATAAGCTCCAAAATTTATAGATGCAAAAGATATAATTTTATTTTTCTAAAAAACACTGAAATCTAGCTACAGACCCCTGTCCACTATGGTAGATTTTCCCACCCCAGATTTTCACCCCTTACTCACTGGATTATAAAGATTGTCTCAAGATTATGGGAAAATAACACTGCAATGAACACAGGGTTGCTTATGTTCTTTTGAGTTAGTGCTTTGGGTTTTTTTCGGATAAATTACCAGAAGTGGGATTGCTGGATCATAAGGCAGATCTATTTGTACTTTTTTGATGTATCTCCATACTGCTTTCCAGTGGTTGCACCAATTTGCATTCCCACTGATAATGCAAAAGGATTTCCCTTCCTGAACTGAGAAGCAAAATAGAGACAGATTCATAAGATGACAGCTATATTGGGGGGTATAGTTTAGGGGGTAGAGGGATCAAGCAAAAAGGTAAAAGGACACATGGACATGGAAAACAGTATGGTGATTGAGGGTAGGAGGGGAGTATAAGGGAACTAAATGACAATGGAAAAAATACAACAAAAAAAGTTGTTAAAAAAACAGAGGGTCTGACCCAAGCAAAACTAAATGAAAACAAGTAAAATGATACAAAGCCTTTGATGTATATTATGGTAAAACAAATAAATAAAAAAGACTATGGGAAGACATTTCTTAATCATTAGCTCCCATATATACTCAGGTTGCAATCCCTCTGCTTACTTTGGCCCTTTGGGTTCAGTCATTATCTCTGCAACTTCTGTGAAGATCCTGTGACACAGGACACTAAATGTGTCAGTGATTCCATCTGCTTATGATTCATACAGCCATTCTCTATCTTGGGTCTGGCCTTGAAGCACCCCTTGGCTGTCTCAGCAAAAGGCTCCTTTTGTGAACTCACAGCCTTCTCAATCCTTGTCTCCTTCCTTTTTTCTCTCATGAGAGATAGGGATATTTCTTCTTCAAGTCAGGTAAGATTGGGAATATCTCTCCTATGTTTGTTTTTTACAAAGTAAATATAGTTCTGCACTCCAGATATATCTGTATTCCAATTCTTGAAACATCTAAATTCCCTGTTTAGTGTTTTTTGAAAATAAAATCTAGACAAACTGTCAAGTAGTTTTTCATTTCTCCAAAATTCTCTTGAAGTCAAGAGTGAGGAAACAGGGGTAGGAATATATTTTGGAGAAAAGAGCACTGATTGATTATCAAAAGTTTTAACTTTATACTTGCCAGCTTGGTATTAATTGGCATTAATATGCATCTCAGAATTCCATTTTGCTACATACTTAATTTCAAGACTTTTTTTTCTTAGGGATCTGCTAATTGTTGTTTTTGGAGTTGTAAAAGTTGATGGCTCTGCCACAGAAGAGCTTACAGGCTTTGGGGGAGATAAAATGAAGACACACAGGGAAATTTTGAATATGGAGAAATATGAATTAGAAATTATAAATTGAACAAGGGGTGTTATACAGGATCACCCTCATGGGAGAAAGAGGTTGGTATTATAATTTTACAAAAATTTCATGGAGGTTCTGTTTTGACATCCTTGATTTTATTTTTTGTTATTTATTTATCTATCTATCTATCTATCTATCTATCTATTTATTATTGTTGTTCAAGTACAGTTGTCTCCATTTTTCCCACTGCAGAAAAAGCTAAGATGAATTTCACTGAGTACTAGTTAGATGATCAACAGTATATAAAAATAAGGACTATTTGGAGATATCATTGAGAGCTTTAAGCAAAATGATTAAAGAATTATAATTTAGCTAGAATCCATTGGCACTAGGGTTTACTCAGGAAGTAATGGAAGAGGAAGATACAGCTTCGGGAGGAACAAATTGCAGACAATTACAAATGTAAGGAGATGAAGAATGGACTCGTGTGTGGAGGGGTGACCAAGACTAAAGAGAAGAAATCTAAGGGATAATCAGTTAGCAGAACCAGTGTTTTATAGATATTATTGTGTGGTAGACACTGTTCTTCGCACTTTCTTCACATTCACTCATTGAATCCTCACAACTCTATGAGATAAATACTCTTATCCTCATTTTATAGATGAGAAAACTGTGATACACAGTAAGTCACCCAAGTCATATGGGTGAAAGCAGTGGAGGCAGAATTCGAACCTGGGGAGTGTAGCTCCATAGCTTATGCTCCTATGGTAACTACTTCTCAAACAATTCCAGGCTAAATAGAAAGAACTCAGAACAGATTAGATCGAAGTGGTAAAGAAGCAGTGGTCAAGGCTGGCTCCTTGGTTTTAATCCTATATGACTGAAAGAACTGCCACAATAATGGTACAAAACAGTAAAAAGGAAGTAAGGCTGTTTTATTATTAGATTATCTCATAGATTATGAAAATGTATATATATTTTTGTTTTCTATAATTTAATATACACACACATTTGGTATAGCCCCAGTTGTTTAGGGATTGTTTCACCTCACAACTTTTCCCAGCCTCCTGGAATATATAGTTCATAGTATCTTCATGGAAAACAAGTTTTCCTATAATTTGGGGGAGAAAAATTTAATCTTAGAAAATAAAATGTGAGTTTTATGTCCCAGTATCTTTGTGTTTATTCATAGCATTTAATTTGTCAGTCCCATACAATGAAATTTTTTTTGGCTCCCCCTCAAACCATTTTGTTGATGGGGTATTACATTGAGCACACAAAAAAATTTTAAGAATTAATTGTTAAGGGGCACTACACCCATGTGAATCAAAGTTGTGAGTTTTAAGGTGAATGTGTTTTATTCTCTTTTGTTGCTACCACTTTGCTGAACTTCAGATGATTGATGGTGGTATTTAGAGTTTCCTATAATGGCACTCTAATAATAGCAGAATTTTGAATTACTTTAATGAAAAAGATTCATTGAGTGCCTGAAATTGGTTATTTTGATACATAAGATAATAGGTGAGTGTTCAGTGAGACCCACTTATGGCAGAATTTCCTTTGCTAAAATGACCTATTTTTGTTACTCTCTTGAAATCAATACCACTTTGAAATGTCATTAGGTGGCAACAGATCATTTTTTTTTAAAAGCACAGCATTTGCTGTACTTTTAGTTGCCTTACAGTGATACAAAAAATACCCGAGGTTCATTAGTACTGACAAAAGAACTGCTATGCAATTCTTCAGGAGGTTGCAGATCACAATGAGAAGTGCTTTAAATGTGTATGAATGTCTCAACTGAGTTCAAAGATGCGTTTGATGTCTTAATCTTTCACAGAACTGGGTTTCATAGCTTTAAAAAGATTTTTTTTTTTAAATTACACTCCAAATCAGCAAATTTGGTGAAAACTTTATGAGACTGTAAGCACAATGAAAGGCAGAGGCAGTGTTTGTCTTGTGCATTCCTGTGTTTGCAGATATTAGTTCCCCTAGCTAGCCCAGTTCAGTGTTCAATATGTTTTGAATAAATGAGGGGATGACACATTGTTGGTGAATTTGGAGAAGACTTATGAATTAAACAAGGAGTCATAAATGAGCCAAAGACAGACAATAAATTCTTATAAGTAACAGAATCTCACTGATTATGTATGGCCTCTAAATTATGAATTTTCTTAATGCAGTATTTAGAATATGCTACATGTCCAGGTTTTAAGTCATATGTTTTGCCACATGGTGGCATTATTGTAGTTATGATGGAGGTTTTAACTACAAGCTGAAGGAATTTATTTTTGACACATTCCATTAAATGCTCTTCTTTGATGAAATGTGCATGAGGCATTATGCAATTGACCTATAAAGGTATGACAAAATGTTAAATATGTATTTTCCCTGTGAAAATTTAAGAACGACCCTAAATTTAAGGATATTTCCTACATTTGTAATGATTACTCCTTTTGCTGAAATATAGAACTTTTCCAAGTGAATGCAAACAATTAGATAAAAATGAAACTAGATGATGACTTAGTTCAAGTACATTGGATAAGGTAAGTCAATGCAACATTGTTCAATTTTAAGAAGACATTTTATTTCTCATAATTATTAGAGGTCTGCAGGGGTGACCTCTTTCCTCTGAGGTACTCTGGGATTCTCACACTTGAGATAAAAGTAATATACTTTCTCTTTGGAATCATATTTTCAGCATGTTTTCCTATTTACCTTTGTACACAGTCAATATGGTGTTTGGATGGAAATTGATTTGGTCACCATTGGATTGCTCAACCTTCTTTTAACATCTCCCTAAAGATTTTTTTTTAAATTTAAGTGTTTTATTGTTTATACTATTATCCTAATTTTTCCCCCTTTGCTGCTCTTCACCAAACCCACCTCCCATTCCCACAGTCAATCCCCACACCTTTGTCCATGTCTCTAGGTCATGCATATATGTTCTTTGACTAATCCCTTCACCTTCTTTCAGTCAGTCCCCACCTCCCCCATCACTCTTAACAGCTGTCAGACTATTCAATGTCTCCGTGTCTCAGGTTCTATTTTGTTTGTTAGTTTATTTTGTTCATTAGATTCTATCTATCTGTGAGATCATGTGGTATTTGTGTTACACCGACTGGTTTATTTCACTTAGCAGAATAGTACCCAGATCCATCCTTGCTGTCACAAAAGGTAAGAATTCCTTCTTTTTTACTGCTGCATAGTATCCAATTGTGTAAATGAACCACAGTTTTTGTTTTTGTTTTTATCCACTCATCTACTGTGATAGACACTTAAGCTGCTTACAAATCTTGATTATTATAAACAATGCTGCTATGAAAATAAGGATGCATATATTATTTTGAATAGGTGTTTGGGATCCTTAGGATATATTCCCAGCAGTGGAATCACTGGGTCAAAAGGAGGTTCCATTTATTTTATTTTTTAGGAAAATTCCATACTACTTTCAACAGTGGCTACACCAGTCTGCATTTCCACCAAGAGTCCACTGGAGTTCCCTTTTCTCCACATCCTTGTCAGCACTTGTTGTTTGTTGATTTATTAATGATGGCCATTTTGGCAGGAATGAGGTGCTATCTCATTGTAGTTTTAATTTGCAACTGTCTGATGGCTAGTGATGTTGAACATCTTTTCATATGTCTCTGGGCCCTCTGTATGTCCTCCTTGGAGAAATGTCTATTCATGTCCTTTGCTCACTTTTTAATTGAATTGTTTGTCTTCTTGGTGTTGAGTTGTATGAGTTCTTTAAATATTTTGGAGACTAAATCACTACCTGATTTATCATTGGCAAATATGTTCTCCCATACAATTGGTTCCCTTTGCATTTGATGATGGTTTCTTTTGTGCAGAAGCTTTTTAATTTGATGCCGTTCCATTTGTTTATTTTTACATTTTATGATGTTAATTCTTCCAATCCATAAACATGATATTTGCTTCCACTTATTTCTATCTTCCTCAGTTTCTTTCTTCAGTGTGCTACATTTTTCTGAGTCTTTTACCTCTTTGGTGAAATTTATTCCTAGGTACTTAATTTTGTTGTTATTGATGTAATAGTAAATGGGGTAGTCATCTTAATTTCTCTCTTTTTTTTCCATTTTCTCTTTCTGATTAATCATTATTGGTGTATAGAAATGCCATTGATATCTGAATATTGACTTTATATCCCTCTCCTTTGTCAGATTCATTTATTAGAGCAAGTAGTTTTTTTGGTGAAACCTACAAGGATTTTTATGTACAGTATATATTATTTGTGAATAATGACAGTTTTACTTTCTCCTTTCCAATTTGGAAGTCTTTTTTTTTCTTCCTGTCTGACTTCTGTGGCTATAACTTCCAGTACTATGTTGAATTAGAGAAGTGAAGCAGACACCCCTGTCTTGTTCCTGATAGTAAGGGAAACACTTTCAGTTTTTGCCCATTGAGTATGATGTTGGCAGTAGGCTTTTCATATATGGCCTTTATTACAGTGAGGTTTGCTCCCTCTATTTTCACTTTGCTGAGTGTTTTTATCATAAATGAGTGCTGGATTTCATCAAATGATTTTTCTGCATTTATTGATATGATCATGTGATTTTTGTCTTTCATTTTGTTTATGTGATGTATCAGGTTAATTGATTTGCAAATATTATATCATCCTTGCATCCATGGAATATCTCCCACTTTGTCATGTTGTATGATCTTTTTAATGTATTGCTGGATCTGGTTTGCTAATATTTTGTTGATTTTAGCACCTATGCTCATCAGAGATATTGGCCTGTAATTTTCTTTCGTGTCTCTTTCTGGTTTTGGAATAAGGTAATACTGGCCTCATAAAATCATTTTGGAAGTCATCCTTCTTTTTCAATATTTTTGGACCACTTTGAGAAGGATAGGCATTAGTTCTTCAATGATTGGTAAAATTTTCTGGTGAAGCCAGCTGGTCCAGGACTTTAAGGGAGTTTTTTGATTACTGCTCTGATTTAATTAGTTGTTATTGGTCTATTCCAGTTTTTTGCTTCTTTTTGATCCAGTTTTAGAAGATTGTATGTTTCTGAAAGTGTATCCATTTCACCCAGTTGTGCACTTTCTTGGCATATAGTTGTTAGTAGTATTTTCTTATATTCCTTTGTATTTCTGTGGTATCAGTTATTACTTCTCTTTCATTTATGATTTTATTTGGATCTTATCTCTTTTTTTCTTGATCATTCTGGTCAAAGGTTCATCAAAATTGTTTATCTTTTCAAAGAGTAAGTTCTTGGATTCACTGATTTTTGAAATGTATATATTTTTTAATTCTCTATATCAATTTCTACTCTGATTTTGATTATTTTCTTGCTTTTACTAACTCTGGGCTTTGTTTGTCATTGTTTTTCTATTTCTTTTAGGTGTATGGTTAGGTTTTTTGAGATCTTTCTATCTTCTTTAGGTAGGTCTATATTGCTATGAACTTCATCTCTTACGATGCTGGTTTGATGGAAATGTAACCCTTAGCCTTTCTCCTTCTTTCCTTCCTTCCTTCCTTGGAAGGTCTTTATTTCACCTTTCATTTTAAATGAAATCCTTGTTGGATAGAGTAGTCTTGATTGTAGGTCCTTCCTACAATCAAGTAGTCAATTCATTACTTGGAATACTTCATGCCAATCCCTTCTGACCTGAAGTTTTTCTGTTGAGAAATCAGCTGACAGCCTTATCAGAGCACACTGGTAGGTAAGTAACTGTATCTCTCTTGCTGCCTTTAGGTTCTCTCTTTGTCTTTGAACTTTGCCATTTTAATTGTGATTTGTCTGAGTGTGGTTCTCTTTGGCTGTATCTTGATTTGGCTTCTCTGTACTTTGTGAACTTGTGTGACTTTTTCCTTCACCAGGTTAGAGAAGTTTTCTGTTATTATTTTTTCAAGCAAGTTTTCTATCCCTTGTTCCCTTTCTTCCCCTTCTTGTATCCCTATGATGTGAATATCATATTTCTTGTTGTCCAAAGCTCTCTTAAACCATCCTTGTTCTTTTTAAGCCTTTTTACTACTTGTTTTTCTGGCTGGGTATTTTTTTTCTACCTTGTCTTCTAAATTGCTGATTCAATCTTGTGCTTTAGCTAGTCTGCTTTAATCTTTCTAATATTCTTCATGTCAGATATTGCATTCTTCATGTCAGATATTGCATTCTTCATTTCCAACTGATTTTTGTTTATACTTTTTCATGCTGATGTACTTCTCACTAAGTTTCAGGAGTATCCTTATAACCGTAACTTTGAACTCTAGATGTGATAATATGCTTGCTTCAGATTTATTTAGCTCTTTTTCTGGTGATTCCTCCTTTTCTTTCACTTGGAGGTTGTTTCTTTATGCCTCCATTTTAGCTGTCTCTTTTTGCTTTTATGTATCAAGAGAGATCTGCTTTCACTCACTGTCTTCATTATGTGGTAGGAGTTCTATGGGATACAGTGGTGTAGTCCATTTGGCCTCAGCTGGATGCTCTATAAATATTTTTTGTATGGGTTACGTAGGCTTTCCTGCTATTTTTGGTGCCTTATTGTCATTGGCTCATTCACTGGTGTGATCTCCCCTTGGCTGGCTGACTGAAAGGCTCAACCCCACCACCTCTTGTATGTTGTACAGGTGCTGACAGAACAAAGAAAAACAACACAGAAAACAAAACTGAAAGAAGACAAGAACCCAATAACAACAACAGAATCAATGAAAAGTGAACAAAGAATAATAAAAGTGAAAAGAGAAATAGAATTGTAGAGAAAGGGGAAAAGGGAAAAGAAAAAAGAATGAGAAAATCAAAGGTAAGAAAAGTGATTATGAGAGAAGGAAGAGAACTAATATGAATAATGAATAGAATGAGGAAAATGAGAAAAAATGACAGAAAGGAAGAACATAAAAAATAACAAAAGGAAAAGAAAAAGGGAGAAATGGGGGAAATAAAAGTAAGATTAAAATAAGAGATAGGAAATAAAGAGAAACAAAAATAGAAGAAAAATTACAAAAATAAAAAGCTATGAAAGAGAAAAAAATGAAATTAATGAAAAAGAAGAAAGTGGATTCCATCTGAGTAGAGTTTATTGTTTGCCTGCTGGGTTCTCCCTTAGGATATGGCTCTGATGTCCAAGGCTAGTGTAAGTCCTTGTCAGGTGCTGTCCACGTCTAGCCCTCCACAGCCTGTTCAAAGTTACAAGTGATGCATAGTTGTGGCTCTTTCTTCTGGGTTTGTCTATACACAGGATGGGCCATGCTGTGCTGCAATGCTGACTTTTATCTGCACTGCGTCCTGGGGTGGCACTGCAAGGTTCACCTCTGCTTGTCTTTGTCTGCTCTCCTGCTGTCATTCTTAGACTAGTTGCTGACCGGTTCGTTTCTGAGAAGGCTTCTGTCAGAATCATTGGAATAGGATTCCTATATCTCCTGTGGGAGGTGCCTTTCAGGCTTCAGGGAAGATGGTGGGTGTGTACCTCCACCCCCTAACCACTCACCTGAGTCCCTTGGGGATTATTTCCCTGCTCTCAGCAGGGCGGAGCCCCTACTAAGCTAGTGGGTAGAGCTGCCCTGGTCCCCAATCCCCCAGCCCCCAGTCCAGATTTTGGGTCTGCCATAAAACAGGAGAGTATTTCTATGAATCTCCTGTAAGGGGGAAGCACCAGTCTAGTTCCTGGGAAAGTGTATAGATATGGAATGGCTGTGCCCTAAAGCCAGTCTCTGAGTTTGTCTCATTGTTACAGAACGGGGACTAGGGCGGGTAGGAAAGGACGCCCCACTAGGTTCACTTGTCTGCCACCAGAGGAAGGAAGCCTCTCAATGCCAGAGATTTGTGAAAAGGAAAGGAAATGTTTATTTAAAGCTATACAGACTTAAAGTAGTGACCTAATGTCCTCATTAAAATATCAAAGTACTTTAGGATACCCACAGACACACACAGTCCTTCCTTCTCCCTCTGCCCTAAACTGGGGTACTGTATCTCAGGAAAAGTAGGGATCTGTGATCCAGACTCCTGGCACCATCAGCTGTGTTGCCACCAGGATCTTCAGTTAATCCAAAGCCATGTGGCCAAGGGGTGTACCCCAAAGCCATGTGGGTCCCCACTCTGGCCAAAGCTGTGTGGTTCTCTCTCTGCCAAAGCTGCGGGGGTCTCCACTCTGCCAAGACCCCGTGGTTCTCCCTCAGCATTGCTTCCAAGTCTCGGTTTAAATCCCTGTGCCAATTTTCCTTTGCAGTCCCATTTCTGACACCTCCCACAACTGGCTACATTTGTCAGGACTCCCATATCTTTCCAGCTTTATTGGTCTGCCTTAGTGGGTCTGGGCAGGTGTGACCTCATGTCATGGAACCAATCAATCATCTCCAAGTTCTCACACAGGCGCTGTAACCAGGGGGAGTTGCCTCCCACTTACCTCTTGGGGAGAAGTCACTTCCATCCCCCTGGCTCAAAGCAGGGCTACAGCTATTTAACATATCTATGCAACCAGTTAAAGGTTATAGATATGTTAAGTGACCACACCAGAGGTTAGCTGCAAAGCTGTTGCTATGTAAAACAGCTCTCCATGTTCCTGCTCCATGTGTCCCTTCCCCCAACTCACACCTATGAGAGGGGGTGAGGACATCCTATATATATTTCTAATATTTCCTGGACACCTTGAGCTCTGGACCCCATTTCAAATCCCTATTTTGGGGCCTCCTCTTGGCTGCACCCTGCTACATCATCAGTAGGGCTTAAGATGAAGTGTGGATGTGCAGGATTCCAGAAGGCGAAGCAAGTAGGATCCCAGAGAGTGGGGCAAATGGTATCCTGCAGGGTGGGGTAATTGCTCTTCCACTGAGGGTGGGGCTAGCTTTTCTCAAGAAAAATGGTTGCTGGTATCAATGTATATCCCCAAACTGAAATCCCCACAGCCACTCCCACATGTCTCTCCTCAATGCTTCCCACTCCAGATTCTTCTGGAGTGACTCCAGTCTGTGCTGCCTTCCCTTCCCCTGAGCCCAAAGTGAGTGGCTGCAAACACACAACCTGTGCTTCATCCCCTTTAAGAAAAAACTAGTGTGCTCCATCTGTCTGCAGCAGACAATAACCCCATGGCCTTTCATTCCTGGATGCTATTTGTGTGGCTGATCCCAGAGCTGGTACTCTGTGCTTGGAAGCCTGGTCTGGGGTCCAAGCTTCTCATCTCTCAGGGAGAAACTCCCATTGACTGTGGGAACAGGGCTGTCCCCATTGGCGTTCCTGCCCTTTCCACTGGTCTCTAGTTGGTTTCTGGCTCTTGGTTAAAATATCCTTGGCTAAAAGTACCCTTTTAAGGTAGTCTTTGGTTATTTATTTCAGGTGGCTGTTCCCCTCATTATTTTATTGACAGTTTGGTTCTGGGAGGAGGTGTGAGAAAGATTCTCCTACTCCACTGCCATCTTGCTGGGACCCTCTCTAAGCATTCTTAGACAAATAATAAGATTGTCTCCCATGTTAAAAGCTTGCTTGAATTTTGAAGATGAAGCTAGTTATTTTCATCCAAAAACTCTTCTCTCTTATTTTCTTACTTTGGGCTTAAATTAATTAGAACATTGCCTTACAGTTTAATGTAAGAAAAAATATTATTTAAAATAGTGAATGAAATGAACATTTCTTAGGAAAGCATAAAAATGCCCTCTTTGTGCAAGATGGATCTTCTTTTGATAAGAGATTTCATATTCTGGCTCCCTCCTTGGTTGATATATTTATATATATTTAGAAATCTTTTCCAGTGAAGAAATGAAGAATTTTTTTAAAGGAGGTCTATTGTCATTAAATCACAGATATTGGACCATCTAGTTGTGTTGTGTTGTCTAAAATGTATCCATCATCAGTATCCTTATCTTCCATGCCTTCTTTATAAAATACACTATTATAATCCTCTATTTTATCTTATAATAATTTATTTAGCCTTGTACTTTGTTTTAAATGTAGTGTATTTTTCAAGTGACTTTCATATAATGGAAATATAATTAATCTTCCATTTTCTCATTTACATTTATGACATTTAGAAGACATTAGTTATATTCTTAGAAACTGGTAACTCCTGAGATTGATTATGTATTTCAGATTTGCAGTTCAATTTTTTTGTAAAGCATTTTTATTTTATCCAGAAGGTAAGTAAAAGAGGTAAACACATTAATTAAGAAGGCATGAAGATTCTTAGGCAGTGACTTTGGGAGAATTAGAATATAGTATCATTGCTTTTCCTGGGACAGCTCTGAAAAATCTATTAGCCTTTGTAGAAATGGGACCTTTTAGACTTTGTAGAAATAGAAATAGGACTTTGTAAGAGGCCACAGTAAGTATTTTGTTGTACAGACACAGAAAAAGCCTGGAAATAGAACATAAATTCCACCATAGGTGGAAAAATAAAACTCTTAGCTGTTTGCATTAGTAATTTTTGGTGCCATATATGTTAGATATTATCTTTAGCCCCATGAAATTTATAATGGCTAGTTGGTCAGACTTTGTAATTATTATCAAGTTGATCTTCCAAGTACAAGTTTGTGGCCTAGAGTCCAGGATATCATTCCCAGCTTCACTGTTGCTCACCAGTTGATGATACACATAAGGTCCCATGCTTAAATATGAATTATAAGGATATGTTCTTTTTGCAAGCCATTGGAATTTAACATGGAGTTTGGGGAACACTGCATTTAGCATAAGTAGATTATGTTGGAAATAACAGTTAACCATCACATTAGGTTTTTATCACCAAGAGGAATTCAGAATATAAATATGTGACCATATTCTCTGGAGGTCAAGGAACTGCTTAGTTATAGGATGATAATAATTACTCTGTTAAACAGTTTTAAGAAGTAAATTCTCTGATTTTTGTCTATAGAACCATTATACTTTTTGCTGACAATGCTTGTACTAATGTTAATTTAATCACAGCAAGTAAATGTAGAAGGGGGATAAGCTGGACATTAGGATGTTCTTCCATCAAGTCATAATGAACATACATGTTTCAACTCTTTTCCTTTCAATATTTGCCTACACTTCAGCTAAAACAACCCTAAAATGTACAATAACATAGCCACATTCTCAAAATATTTCAGAACAGGGAAAATAAAAAACAAGGGTACAGAACACTCTTCTTTTTCTTAAGACATTCAGTCCTTTACTTTTTAGTACCTATTTATTAAAATGAAGCTGTTTTTTCTTGGTGGACAATGGCATTAATTCTAATGTTTCAATTCAATAAACATTCTATTCAAATAAGTATATTTATAGAAACTGGCTAGTTCATTATAAAATTTTTATAATAAAGGAGCAGTTTTTGAAAAAACCTTAAATGTGTTTGAAATGTTTGGAGTGATGTTCAAAGGCAGCAGCACCAGAAGGGACAAAGGACTGGCTCTCATCAGGGCACACTGAAGATCTATTGTGCACTGGATTAGTCAAAACTTTACTTATGATAACTCAGTTACCAAAGAAAGGTATGTAAAAAAGTGGATATCTTTGTGTTTCTAACACCTCAACATTGTTTATATGTAGTATCACTGTTCCATTGGTGATGACTTTGTGATCTTTGTTATTTGTACTCTATTGGCTCTAAAAACTGACAATGTGAAGAAATTAAGGAATAGGTGAAGAGCTCTGCTGCCTTTCAGGGGATAGTGGCATGGAGCGATATGTGGAAATATGTGGAAATCAATCTGAAATAGTAGTTTAGCAACAGGAAAGCAATACTGGGAGGTATTTGAAATAATCCCTGAGATTTAAAATGATAACAAATAGTTGACAATCATGGGCATATCTATTGGCTCACTTTTGTGTGTGTATGTGTGTATAAAGACCCCAATAAAGTCTTCCAGTTCTATACTCACAGACTTTTTGGAATCTGATCTACTTCTGTAATGACGTCTACCTTAACCTTGTGTTGCACATATGATCCTTGAAAACTGATGAATTTGTTAAGATTCCAGCTGATAAAATACCCACTGGGACATCCATTCACTTTCCTCAGGTGCTGTGGGAATGACTGTACAGTGAGCTAGTGTCCATTTTGTGCTAAGCCAGCAGAAACATTAGGCACCAGCTAGTCAAGGTCATTTAATATGCTCAGGGTAATTCAGGTAGACAAGAAACCTCAGCTCTTTTGATCTTCTTTCTGTATGCTTTGAAAAAAAATATATATAAATGATAAAAAGAAGGATTTTATAGAAAATAATACTCTTTGGTCAGTTCAATCAAGGGCAGTTCTAAAACAGAGCTAACATAGTGAGGTAGCTTCTTCCTCTTATAGGTACTGGATCCTGAACAGCTGTTTGTAGTCAGCTTATGCAACCTTGACACTGTGCTGTGCTTATAATTGAAGTTCATCTTTATGAGATTTCAGCAAAGCCAGGTCAAAGAGGTTGGTCATTAAAGACAGGAAGCACAGCAACTTAAGTAAATACAGTAAAAAGAAATGCGATTTTCTATAGCAAGGTGTTAAGGAGAGAGCTTTTGAAATTTATCTTAATTTAGCCTTTGAAAGATATGACCTTACTGTTAAATCTTGCTGTTGAGTTGCATTGTGATCTACTTATTTTACATACTGAGGGAGAAGACTGTGTTACCTCAATTAAATTTGTGTTTTGTTACTTTCATGGTAAATTCTATGTGTTAATATCTTTATAAATTGACCGTAAAAACCCACTGTAGACAGCAATTTCAGGGACTAGAAGTATTTATTTTATTTAAAAACATATTTATTTATGAGATTCAAGGTCATTTGGGTATTAATTTTCTTATTGACTCCTACAGTTTATTGTTTTTTCCTTCTGAGAAAATAATATTCTCTAATGTCCAGTAAAGGAACATAGAACATTAGTTAGGGAAGCATGGACAACAGGGGAAGAATCACAAGAATCTGACTTTGGAAACTCTGGAGAGCAGTGGCCTTGAGAAGCTGAGTAGCATAGCAATCTGTGAGCAGGTATGGCTTCTGTGAAACAGAAAGTGTATTTGGATGTAGCTCTAGTTCAGCAAGGGACTTAAGGTGGTATGATGGAGAGAAGAAAGCATATCAACCCAGGTGGTTTCCCTCTTTTTAGCTCTTCGAATATCCATTATTTTCCCCCCTACTATCCCAGGGCATGAGGTTAGACATCATCATATGCATTTCCCCCAAGTTTTAGAGGTTTTTCTGTTATGATTTCCTTTTTATTTACAAGTTACCCCCTCCCCACTCTTCTAGGCCCTGACCCTTAGAGTTGTGGTTTTTCCAGGTATTCTAGTCTGTACTCATATAAGCATATATACATACTTATCACAGACATGTAAGGAAGATTTGACAGGCAGAAGAGTATGAGGCAATGTTAAGATGAATGCAGAGATAGGAATAATGTGGTCAAAAGCCAAGGACTAAGAGCCACCAAGACCTGGACAAGGCAAGGAATTATTCTCCCATAGAATTTCCACAAGGAGTGACACCTTGATTTTGGACTTTGGGCCTCCAAAACTGTGAGAGAATAAAGCTATGTTGCTTGAATTCCACAAGTTTGTGATGATTTGTTGCAGCATCCATAAGACACTAATACAGATTTAGGTACAGGGAAGTGGGGTATTGCTGTAACTAATGCCTAAAAGTATGAAAGAGTTTTTAGAAATAGATAATGGGTAGAGACTGGGAGAATTTTGAGACTCATGGTATAAAAAGTGTAGATTCTAATGATTGCTCAGAAGAAATCGAGAAGCATGAATAAGAAAAGTTCTGTCACAGAGAATACATATAAGGTCATGAGCAGAGTATGGAGAGAACTGTTGATGTTAAAAGTGTTTCTGGTAAATGCTCAGAAGGAAATGAACATGTATTTTAAACTGGAGGAAAGGTGATTGTTATGTAAATGGAAGGAAACTTGGCCAACCTGTGTTGTACAGTTATGGATACTAGAAATGTAAGTGAAGAACTTTCTGATATGTAGCTGAATAGATTTCTAAGCAAGTGTGTTGAAGGTGTGGCCTGTTTTCTTTTTTTCTAATTATAGTAAAATATAAGAGGAAAGAGATAAATTAAGGCAAAGAAACCAGTACTTGATCATTTTAGAAATTTGCAGCCTATCCAGACTGCAGAATAAATGCTAATGTTAGGAAATACCCAGTTAGGAACCCATGCTCTGGAGAAAAGTCCAGTGTGGCTGGACTTTTTTTTTTGTTGAAGTGACTAAATGTGTGACTCAGGGAGTCACACAATCTCAGGGAGGTCAGGAGTAGAGATGGAGAAACCCAAGAAAGATCCAGAGAGGACTGTTTTGTACAATGACATAAATCCTCTTGACACACATAAAAGACACATCAGATTTTTGAGAATATTCTATCAGCAGACACATTGCCAGCCTGGACTGAAAGGGACAGAGACAGGAAAAAATGAAGAAAACGTGTTGGACTTCTGAGAGTCGATAGGCAGGAAGGTTTTGATAGGGCTGGTTGCCAGTAAATATATGCTACCCTTAAGAAAAAGGAAGGTGACTCTATCAACCTAAGTCTACAAACCTGTGAAGAATTTTAATGAGTTTATTTGTGCCAAAACTAACAATTGCTGGGAAGCAAGATCTCAAAGACTTTGAAGAACAACTGTTTGCAGTGTCTTTTATGTATTTGTTATTAAGTAGGGGCATAACATGAATGTGGGAGAAAGTAAGGTGGGGATGGCTTACAGGATAGTTAAGATAATGTGCTCTCTTTCAGATAGTCAGGTATTAGAAGGAGGGTTCTGATGGAGCATTTTAAAGTTGTGTTAACCTAAACACAAAGAAACAATGGACAGGGCTTACTTAAAGCAAAGATAAGCCTTTTAGTAAAAAATTTATATGCCAGGGGCATGACTGCCCACCATGACCTGCCCAGTTAGGACTTTATGATAAGATCATCTTGTGAGGTTACTCTCCATAGAACCCTGTTTTCCTCTACAACTCCAAGAGCTATGATTCCAGAGCCTGGTACCATAGCCCCAGATGCAGAAGAATAAACTTCAGGCCCAAAGCTTACCAAGCTGCCACAGGGGCCTACTGAGAAGCTGTGGGCCAAAAGTGCAGAGCTATAGGCATAACAAGTGGAGCGCAGAATCATGGAGGATTATTCTCAGGCCTTGAAATCTCAGGGAATTTCCCCTGCTGCATTCAACTTTCTTGGGACAGGCTACCCCTTCATTCTTTCTAGTTTCTCTTTTATAGAATGGAAATGTCTAAGATTGTTATCCTATTCTTTTTCTATCATTGTATTTTCAGAGCAGGTAACTTGTTTGTAAATTTCACAGGTCCACAGAGGGGGAAGAGAGGATTTTGCCCCAGAATGAATCATACTTAGAGCTTCATCTATACCTGGTTTGGAAGATGAGACTGTGACTTTTGAGTTCATGATATTGATTAATTAATCAATTAATCTTTTCTTTTTTATTGAATTTATTGGGTGATGCTGGTTAACAAAATTATACAGGTTTCAGGTGCACAATTCCACAACACACCATCTATACAATGTATTGTGTGTTCACCACCCCAAGTGAGTTGAGTTCATGATATTTAGCTGGGATTTTATACTTATTGTTGATGCTATAATGGGTTGACATTTGGAGGAATGTTGCACTTCTCACATGTAACAAACATGAATATCAGGGGCCAGAAAGTAGACTGTCATGGTTTCAATTTCAGTACTCAGAAAGATCTGTGCATGTCCAAATCACTGGAACCTGTGAATATTACCTTATGAAAATATGAGGAAAAAGAGTCACTGAAGAATCTTGAGCTGGGATTATCTTGTGTTATCCAGGTAGACCCTAAATCTAAGGATATTTCCAGAAGCCATGAATACCAACATCCACCAGAAGCTGCAAGAGCCAAGGAGTGTACCTTTCCTAGAGCCTCTGGAGGAAGTATGGCCCTGCTGATGCCTTAATTTTGGGCATCTCACCTCCAGAACCAGGAGAAAGTAAATTTCTGTTATGTTAAGCCTGCAAATTTGTGGTAATTTTTATGGCACCCCAAGAATAGAGGTGCCATAAAACAGGTTATAACCCTCAACCTGCTTTCTTTCTCTGAGGAGCTGAAACTTTCTCAACCATGGTGTATTATGGTGACAATCCAACTGACTTCTTGGCCTCCTTTCTGAGGCAGCCAACATCTGGAATTCCTGGAGAATCTAATTCCCTGTAGAAAGACTGTTTTCTCTGCCTCTCTAGTGCCTGTCAATTTCCAGGTTGTTGGGTCACATCCTTGATAACTTCTACTTATTTTTTTCTTCTCAAAAAGCACACCAGCTTAGTATAACACCCACCGACGTAGCTTATCCTCATTCCTGTCTTCTGGTCACAAGGACCCCACCTTGCCTCTCCCTGCTCTCTGCAGCCCATTCCTCCTTGCAAATTTGCATTTTAATTGAAATATAATTGACTTTCTCTGAATGTTTAAATAATTAAGACTTTCCTATTTATATTTTAATCCAGATACTTGGTAGCCCTATTCCCCCTGTTAGGGAAAGAGATATTTTCTAACAGGTAACAATTGTAGCTATCATTCTCCGGACACTCACCATGTGTCAAACACACGGTAGTCACTTTGTAGATATTGTAGGGGTTACCCCAAGATGTGCCTCTGTGGTATGTGGGTTGTTCTGAGCTAAAGGCCACTGAGATCCTGCAGATTCAAAAGAAGCTTCTGCCCTACCCCTTCAACTACCTAAAGCAATTTGAGTCATAGGACTTGCTCATAATAAAAGATTATCAGAAATAAACTTTTTTGACCTATGTATAGGGCAAGACAAATTTTTAATTACTTAACATCTGCTCTTCTTATCTTCCTGTAAAGATCTTTCTCCTTTATGAAGCCCCATAACTCAAAATGTTATATATACCTCATTTCCCCTTTCTGTCTTTGAAACTCTCATGTATGTGGGGTTTGTGACTCCCTCATGTATATGGCGTTCTCATGTACACATATGTATTAAATTTGGTTATTTTCTCTTGTTAATCTGTCTCATGTCAATTTAACTATTAGACCCATCAAAAGAGCTTTGAGAGTAAAGTTTCTTCGTCCCCCATAATACCATAAAATTTCATCCTCATAATAGTCTTTATTTCATCCCCAGTTTGCAGACTTGGATCAAAGACATAGAGGTAGTGGGTGACTCAAACAAAGTCACATGGTTTAACGAACCCAAGATTTTTCTTGTCTTCTACTTATGCTTTAGATTTTATAGTCTCTACCATTAAAGCCTGTCACAATCAGATTTTTTAAACCTATTTTTTCTCATTTCAGAACATTACTGTCTCAAAGGCAGGTATAATAGAACTCGCAGTTGACTTTATTGAGTACTTAGTACTACTGCCCAGAGTCCTAAACTTTTTATGTTAATTATCATGTATGATCTTCCCAGTAGCTTTATTTAGTACCTACCAGGTTCCTGATTACAAGTGAAGAAATTAAGCCTTAGGTTAAATATCTTACCCCAAATCATTCAGCTAATTTGATGTAGGACAATTATTTGATACAGGTATGTCTTGTCAATGTAAGACTCTTCCAAACCTGTAGAGAATTTTGTTGTTGTTGTTGTTTATTTGAGCCAAACTGATGACAAATGCTGGGAAGCAAAATCTCAATAAATTGAGAAAATGCTCTGGAAAATGGCAATTTTACCACTTTCTTTTATACATCAGAACCAAAGGGGAAGACATACAGGAGTTAAATGAAGTCCTTTGGTGATAGATTAGGGAAGTGGAGAAAGCAAAGCAGAGAAATCTCTGAGATTGGATAAAAAATAAAATGAACAGACACCCAATTCTTTTATGTTGGTGGCAGTAGAATAGTTAACAGTAACAGGGTAACAATAACAATGAGGGATTTTGTGGTCTCTGCTCTAGTGTAGTAATTGTGCCCTGAGGGGTCTGGAAAAAGGAAATTACCTGACATTCCAAAGGTGTGTCATCCTAGATGCAAAATGGCAATAGATGGGTTCAATTAAGGTAAAAATTGACCTTTGTCAAGGAAGATAGTGGCCTCAGACATGACTACCCACCATGACTCACTTTTAGTTAGGAAGTTTTAATGTCAGACCATCATATTTGGTTACATTAGGTGTTTACTTTGCAAGGTGCCCATGCAGGCCCCCCCTGAGCTTGTCTGGTTTGGTATGTGGCCCCATTTTCATCCCCAAGTGTAAATATAGAGAATAAGTTCTTATCTGTTTAAGATTATGATAACTTAAGAAATTCAAAGAGAAATACATGTCTTACTACCTGTAAGATCCCAAGTTATAGCACAATAACATAACTTTGTAATAAATAGACTGATATGTTCAATAGATGGTTTCTAGTTACATGCTATATTAATCATTGCTGATCAAAATGTGGGAATGTAATTTATATATCATAATCTTCTAAAATTCATTTGAAACAGCCTTAACTTAAAAGGTATTAAATTTAAAAAATCCAAACCAACTTCTGAAACATGAATAACAAAATGATCTAAAATTTTTGAAGCACAAATGGAGAAGGAGAATGTTACAGTTATGGAGAAATTCGGTTGATTAGTCACTGTTTAGATATGAGCAAATGTGAAGTGTTCTTATTTGAAACTCTTCAAGAACTGTACTTGGCCTTGAATTACCTAATCTTCCTTAAGAAGACAGTTTATGTTTTATTTAATTTCAGTTTAAACAGCCTAATTTTGTGATATTTTTCCCAAATTTAATATACATGTATTCTTTGATCCAACATTTCCATTGTTCACAGTTTACTTATGAATAAATTCTGTTCCTCTAAACTATTTAGAAAACTTACTAGAATTATAATACAACTTTCTAAGCATAAACCTGATCTCAGAATCATTGGATTTGGAACTAAGGAATCTGTATTTTTTAAATTTGTAATCATTTTTGAAAATTATTGTTCAAATACAGTTGTCTTCATTTCCCTGCCACCACTTTCCCCTGCCCCACACACCCCACCTCCCACTCTCCATCTTTCTCCCCTTTGGCTTTGTCCATGTGTCCTTTATACATGTTCCTTGATGATCTGTCCTCCTCTTCCCCACCCCCATTATTCCTCTCCCCACTTCCCTCTGGTTACTGTCAGTTTGTTCTTTATTTCAATGTCTCTAGTTATATTTTGTTTGCTTATATGTTTTGTTGATTGGGTTCCACTTATAGGTGAGATCATATGGTATTGGTTTTTCATCACCCGGCTTGACTTCACTTAGCATAATGCTCTCCAGTTCCATCTATGCTGTCACAAAGGGTAAGAACTTCTTTCTTTCTTTCTTCTGTGTAGTACTGCATTGTGTAAATGTATTACAGTTTTTTGATCCACTCATTTACTGATGGACACTTAGGTTGCTTCCAGTGTCTGGCTATTGTAAATTGTGCTGCTATGAATATTGGGGTGCATATGTTCTTTTGAACTGGTGTTTCAGGATTTTTAGGGTATAATCCCAGTAGTGGAATTGCTGGGTCTAAAGGCAGTACCATTTTTAGTTTTTTGAGGGAATTCCATACTGTTTCCACAGTGGCTGCACCAGTCTGCAATCCTACCAACAGTGCACTAGGGTTCCCTTTTTTCCATATTCTGGCCAGCAGTTATTGGTTGTTGATTTGGTTATGATGGCCATTCTCATTGGTGTGAAGTGGTATCTCATTGTGGTTTTAATTTGCATCTCACTGATGACTAGTGATGCTGAGCATCCTTTCATATGTCTCTGGGCCCTCTGTATCTTCTTAGAGAAATGTCTGTTAAGGTCCTTGGCCCATTTTTTAATTGGATTGTTTGTCTTCCTGGAGTGGAGTTGTGTGAGTTTTTTATATGTTTTTGGAGATCAAACCCTGGTCAGAGGCATCATTGGCAAATACGTTTTTGCATACAGTTGGTTTGTTTTTTCATTTTGCTGATTTTTCTCTAGCCATGTAGAAGCTTTTTATTTTGATGAAGTCCCATTTATTTATACTTCCCTTTATATCCCTTGCTCTAGAGGACATATCCGTGAAAATATTACTGGGTGGAATATCTGAGATTTTCCTGCCTCTAGGAAAATGTCCTCCTCTAGGACTTTTATGGTTTGGCAACTTATATTTAAGTCTTTTATCAACCTTAAGTTTAATTTTGTATATGGTATAAGTTGGTGGTTGAGTTTCATTCTTTTGCATGTAGCTGTCCAGATCTCCCAACACCATTTGTTGAAGAGGCTATTTTTACTCCATTGTATGCTTCTGCCCCCTTTGTTGAATATTCATTGACCATAGAGACATGAGTTTATTTCTGGGCTTTCTATTCTGTTCCATTGATCTATATGTGTGTTCTTATGCCAGTACCAAACTGTTTTGATTATAGTGGCCTTGTAATATAGATTGATGTCAGGTATGGAGATCCCTCCTACTTCATTCTTATGTCTCAAAATTTCTGAGGCTATTCAGGGTTATTTATGGTTCCATATAATTTTTTAAAATATTTGTTCTATATCTGTGAAATATGTCATTGGTATTTTAATAGAGATTGCATTGAATCTATAAATTGCTTTGAGTAGAATGATCATTTTGATGATGTTAATTATTCCAATCCCTGAACATGGTATATGCTTCCATTTGTTTCTGTCTTCCTTTATTTCTTTCCTCAGTGTTGTATAGTTTTCTGAGTATAGGTCTTTTATCTCCTTGGTTAGGTTTATTCCTAGGTACTTTATTTTTCCTGTTGCTAAAGCAACTGGGATTTTTCCCCTGATTTTTGTTTCTAATATTTCATTGTTGGTATCCAAAAATGTCTTTGATTTCTGAATATTCACTTTGTATCCTGCTGTTTTGCCAAATTCACTTATTAGGTCAAGTAGTTTTTTGGTGTAGTCTATAGCGTGTTCTTTGTGTACTATCACATCATCTGTAAACAATGACAGTTTTGCTTCCTCCTTTCCCAATTTAGATGCCTTTTTTTTCTTTTTGTAAATTGATCACTGTGGCTAGGACTTCCAATACCATGTTGAATAGAAGTGGTGAAAGCAGACATCTTTGTCTTTTTCACTTTAGTGAAAAAGCTTTTTGTTTTTGCCCACTGAGTATGATATTGTTTTCAGTTTTTTTCATATATGGTCTTTATTATGTTAAAGTATGCTCTGTCTATTTCCACTCTGCTGAGTGTTTTTATCATAAATGGGTGCTGTACCTTATCAAATGCTTTTTCCACATCTATTGATATAATCATGTAATTTTTGTCTTTCTTTTTGTTTATGTTATGTATTACATTTACTGATTTGCAAACATTGTACCATCCTTGCATCACTGGGATGAATTGCACTTGATCATGGTGTATGATCTTTTAGATGAATTGCTGGATGTTGCTTGCCAATATTTTGTTGAGGATTTTAGTGCCTGTATTCATTAGTGATATTGGTCTGTAGTTTTCTTTCTTTGTTGTGTCTTTGTTTGGTTGTAGGAATAGGAACATGCTGGCCTAATAGAAAGAGTTTGGTAGTCTTCTGTCTTGGGCTTTTTGGAATAGCCTGAGAAGGATAGGGGTTGGCTCTCCCTTAAATATTTTGTAAAATTCTCCTGTGAAACTGTCAATCTAGAGCTTTTGTGTGATGGGAGTTTATTGATTACTGCTTCAATTTCCCCAGCTGTTATTGTCTGTTTAGGCTTTCTGCTTCTTCTTCATTCAGTTTTAGAAGACTATATTTTTCCATTAATTTGTCCATTTCACTCATGTCTTCAAATTTCTTGGCATATACTTTATTTGTAGTAATTTCTTACAATCCTTTGCCCTTCTGTGGTATTAATTGTAATCTCTCCTCTTTCATTTCTGATTTTATTTACTTGAGTCCTCTCTCTTTTTTTCTTGATGAGTCTGGTCAAAGACTTGTTGATTTTTTTTTTGTTTTCGAAGAACTAGCTCCTGGATTCACTGATCCTTTGAATTGTTCTTTTAGTTTCTATGTCATTTAATACTGCTCTGATCTTGATTACTTCCTTCCTTCTACTCACTCTGGGCTTTATTGTTGTTCCTCTAGTACTTGTAGATGTAGGGTTAAATCATTTATTTGAAATATTTCTATCTTTTTTAGGTAGGCCTGTATTGCTATAAACTTTCCTCTCAGGACTGCCTTTGCTATGTCCCATAAGTTTTGGATTGTTGTGTGTTCATTTTCAATTTTTTCCAGAAACTTTTGGATTTCTTCCTTGATCTCTTTATTGACCCATTCGAGTTTTCATTGCATGATCTTCAGTGTCCATGAGTTTGAATATTTTTGCATTTTTTCTTGAAGTTGGTTTCTAGTTTCAGGCCCTTGTGATCCAAGAAAATGCTTGATGTGATTTCAATTTTCTTGAATTTTTTTGAGGCTTGTTTTGTGTCCCATCATGTGGTCTGTCTTTGAAAATGTTCCATGTGCATTTGAAAAAAATATGTATTTTGCTTCTTTGGGGTGGAAGCTTATAGATAGATAAAAATGTAGATATAGATGATACAGATATAGCTATAGCTATAGCTATAGCTATAGATATAGATATAGACAGATACATACACACACATATATAAAATCAGTTAAGTCCATTTGATCAAGGGCATTATTTAGTTTCACAATATCATTGTTAATATTTTGTTTGGAAGATCTATCCATTGTTGACAGTGGGGTATTAAAATCCCCTAGTATAAATTTGTTGTTGTCTATATCTTTCTTAAAGTCTTCCAAGACTTTCCTTATATATTTAGGTGCTCCTATGTTGGGTGCACATATGTTTATAAGATTTATATCTTCTCAATGGAGTCTTCCCTTGAGTATTATTAATTGTCCTTCTCTGTCTCTTTTTATGTCCTTTGTTTTGAAGTCTATTTTGTCTGATATAAGTATTGCTACCCTGTTTTTTTTCCTGTTCATTTGCTTGGACTATTTTTTCCAACCCTTCACCTTCATTACATGTAGGTGTTTTGTTCTAAGGTGAGTATCTTGTAGGCAGCATATCTGTGGGTCATATTTTCTTATCCATTCAGCTACCCTATGTTTTTTGATTGGAGCATTTAATCCACTTACATCTAAGGTTATTATTGGTAGGTACTTACTTATTCATTACCATTTTACTCCCTTGGTACCTGTTCCTCTCTCTCTCACTGTTTTTCTTTTCTTCTTAAAGCAGTCCCTTTAGCATCTCTTGTAGAGCTAGTTTAGAGGAGGTATATACTTTGAGGTTTCTTTTGTCTAGGAAACACCTTATGTGGCCTTCTATTTTAATTGAGAGTCTTGCTGGGTAATGTAATCTTGGTTGCAGGCCTTTGCTTTTTATTACTTGGAATATTTCTTCCTTTCCCTTCTGGCTTGTAATATTTCTATTGAGAAGTCAGCTGCTAGCCTTATTGAGTCTCCCTTGATGTTACTCCCTGTTTATCCCTTGTTACATTTAAGATCCTGTCTTTGCCTTTGAATTTCGCCATTTTAATTATGATGTGTCTTGGAGTGGGCCTCTTTGTGTTTCTCTTTCTGACTTGTGTGGCTTTTTATCTCATCAAGTTATGGAAGTTTTCCATCAGTACTTTTTCAAATTGGTTTTCTATCTCTTACTCTTCTTTTCCTTCTGGTATCCCTGTTATGCAGATATTATTATGTTTCATGTTGTCCTGCAGTTCTCTTAACACCTCTTCATTCTTTTTGAGTCCTTTTTCCTTTTCTTGCTATTTCTGGTAGTTTTTTTTCTACCTTGTCCTCCAGCTGAGTGGTTCAATCCTCTTTTTCATCTAGCCCGCTTTTACTAGGTAGATGCCTTCTACTGTGTTCTTCAGTTCACAAATTATATTTTTCATTTCCTCTTGGTCCTTGTTGATTGTTTCTATCTCCTTTTTTTATGCTGATATAATTTTCAGTAAGTTCCTTGTAGTTTCCATAGTTTTGGTAATTTGCACTGAGCTCTTTGAGCTTCCTTATGACCATTGTTTTAAGCTGAATATCTGATGGTTTACTTGCCTCTATTTCATTTAGTAGTCTTTCTGAGGATTTCTCCTTTCCTTTTGATTGGTATTGTTTCTTTGTCCTCCCATTATTTGTGAGAGTGTACTTGTTTGCTTCTTCTTCTTAAATTGATTTGTTTTGACTTCCTGTCTTTGTGGTGTGAACTTCTATGGTAGGAGGCCTGTGAGATTCAGTGGCGTAGTCTTCTTGATCATCTGAAATCTATGTTCTGAGATGCGCTTTATGCCATTTAATGTTGGTTCTCTGGATGTAATTGGGTTTTGATTGTTGTTGGGTCTTTCTTTAGTGGGCCCTTCCCTCCACCTTGTTGACTGAGGGTCACTCTGCCCACCACATCTTGTGTGTTGTTGTGTAGGTGCTACCAGAACAAAACAAAAATCCAGAAAAAAAAACACACTCACAAAAATATGCCCCCACCCCCGCTGCTGCAATTCCACTATCAACAGAGAATGAACCAGTATTAATAAGGGTGTAAAAAAATTAAAACTATTATAAGAAAGGAGAGTGGATATGAAATGACCTACTAAAAGAGAAGTGATTTTGAGAAGTTAGAAGGAAGAGCACTAATAAGAGTTTGCAGTTGGGGCAATGTAAAGAGAAAAAGTAAAATTTACATCATGAATAAAAAAGGGAATGAAGAATGTCAAATTGAGTATGAGAAGGGGAGTATATAATAATTTAGTTTTAAACAAAAATTAAAATAATATAAAATAAAATAAAGTGAGAGGGAGAAAAAAAGAAGGGAAAAGCTGCCTCTAGCCCCTTATATAAAAGGATGGTGATGTGTAGATTCATATTTAGAATTTTGGAATACTTTGTTTTAGCAAGGCCTAAGACAAGATAGTTAGCAACACAGTGAGCATCTGACATTTTGTATTCAGTTGAAACTGTTCCTACATCAATCCTTGTGCATTCTATTTAACTCTTAATCTGAGAGGCTCTTTGTTAATATTTCTAGGTCCTGGATGAACATTAGACTCACTTGGAAGCATTTAGAAATTATAACTGCTTAGTGTCCACCCCCAACTAAGTCAGAATTTGAGGATGTATAATCCCAACAGAGTATTTTGTTTAACAAGTGGACTATAAGAAAATTCTAGTAAAGATGAATGTCCATCCTGTTAGTTCACTAGAACCTCATAATCTCATAATAGGACAAAAATGTTATACTAGAAAACCTAAACTAAAGACATTGACATTGCTAAGTAAGACATCTTAGTTCTTAGCTTCTAGGTAGCCAAACAGAGAAACAGATTGTACAATGCAACTTTCAATGTCTAATTAAAGTACACATTAATAATTATATCTAAAATTTTTTCCCTAGATAGAAGGAATTGATTTCTAAGGAACATTTAAAAACATTATGGTTCATATCATAGATAAAACTTTTATAATATAAAAATGCTTAGGTATATTGCTATGGCTTTTATTTAGTTTCAATAAGAGCTGAAAAATATTGCATCATGGTGGATTTGCTAGTGATGTGATGTCATTAGCCTACTCTGATTCATCTGTCAACACATTGGTTTATAGATGCTAATGATGCTGGTGGATCATTTTGAGCAACCATGTAGGTGACTATGTTAGGAATGCATACATAACCCAGATGAGATGGAAGAATCTTGAGATCTATTTTCTTTTCTGAATGGGTTACTTTAAAAATCAGCAAATGTGGAGAAGCTGATGAATTTTATAGGACTGTTTCATAATTGTTGTGTGATCTTGGAAAAGTCACTTAATTTATTTAAGCCTCAGTCTCTCCTTTTTGTTTCTTTTTTTTTCTTTTATTAATTGTTATTCAGTTACAGTTGCCCTCATTTTACCCCCGTTACTCTCCCCCACCTCTGCTCCCCCATCTTTCATACTCAATCCTCCCCCCTCCATTGTTTTTGCCCATATGTCCTTTACGCATGTTCCTTGACTCTTCCCCTTCTTTTCCTCAATGTCTTCCTCCCCCATCCCCTCCAGTCACTGTCAATTTGTTCTTTATTTCCATGTCTCTGTTTTATAATTTTTATTTTTCATTATATTTTCCCATTACTATTTATCCCCCTTATACCCTCTTCCACCTCCAACCCCTCACCCCACCATCCCCACATTGTTGTCTGTGAAAATATGTCTCTTTAAAGGGTTATTGTGAAGGTTAGATGAAAGGGACATACATTTAGAGGTTCTGCAATAGTGCCTAGTACATAATAAGTAGTCCATAAATGTGTGCGTGTGTGCGGGTCATTAGTACCATTTAAACTGACTGATTCATTGGGGGAAATTATGAGTTCTTTCAGGAGCTTGGACATGTAATGTGGTATCGAACATTGAACTTTTGGATTCTGACATCAAACTTCTCCAATGAAAGAAATATCAGAATATAATAGGATGAGGACCTTAAAATTTAAATTCTTTGTGATCATTGATTTTGCTGTTGCTTGTTTCTACTTTTAGTTCATAAAGAGCTTCATTTTAAGTAAGGAGAGTGAATCCTCAGTCTATTTGTTTTCCCTAAACACATGAAGCAAAGGCAGGAAAACATGTGTCAAAGATACTTGTTTTTAATTTATAATAGGGATAGTCACTGGAGTATTAAGAATTTGATGCATTATACCACCGTCTCTTTTATTATATAGATTTTCTTTTGTAGAAGAAGAAGCGTTGCTATTCCTTAATGGGCTTTTACTAAGTTTTCAATCTATCAGACTTGCCACAAACATCACAACATTGGAACTTTAAAAATATTGTTTCCTTATAGCACAATTCATGCTTCTGTACACTATGCAGACTGCACCTTTTATGGATTAGACTGCTGAGATAGAAAGTTATGTGGTTAAATTTTCCATGGCTTTTCCACAGCTCTATGATACTAATCCTAATTCTGCTCATGCATTGGCTGGGTTTTATGTTCAAGGGACTCAGAAATGTTTGTTTGCTTTTGTTTTGTTTTGTTTTGTTTTTAAACAGGAACAAGCCAGTAAATGTGGATATTTACTTGTTTTTATAAAAAAAATCTATACTTTCCAGTTCTAGATTGATTAAGGCTGATTCCTGCAATGTTCTCAGTAGTCTTTCTCCCTTCCTTCCTTCCTTCCTTCCTTCCTCCCTCTCTCCCTGTCCCTCTCTTCCCCCTCCCTCCAACCCTTTCTTCCTTCCTTCCTTCCTTCCTTCCTTCCTTCCTCTCTTCTTTCTTCTTCTTTCTCCTTCTTTCCTCTCTCTCTCTTTCTTCTCTCTCTCCCTCCCTCCTTTTCTTTCTCTCTCTACCCCCCATCTGTGTCTTTCAGAGCACATGTTTTATCTACATAAATTTCTATCAGTAAAAACAGAAAAGTCAGCCCTCCTCTTTTTTCTTCTTGAGTATTGGTAAATTTGAATGACAAAAATGTATGCCTGGTGCAACTTTATATTAAACATACGAAACATTAGCAAGAAATGTAAAGAAAAAAATCTCCTAAAACCTGAACATTGAAATAGCTTTTAACTCAGCTCCCATATTATTATAACACCATCTATATTTTGTAATTCCCACCAACATATGATAATTGACTATGGGTATAAATATGATTTTCTAGGTAAAAGTAAACTTCCAAAGGAAATATCAATTTCCTGTCTTGCTTTCTAAAACTTCACTCTATGTAAAGTCTTCTATCATTGTCACTGGTGAAGTCATCATAATTTGTTTTCCTGCTGCATGGGGCTAGCTAGACCTCTTTTGCTTTTTGATTTTATATTCACCTTCTAATTTTTGTTTGTTTCTTCTGGAGAATGAGCAAAAGGAACTTGCGAAAGACATGAGTCATCCTTCAACAAAAGATTTTTCTCCTGAGATAGTATTTTTGAGTGTCAATTGTCTTTTTTCTCTTCTGCTCAAAATAAGGACTGGGGGTTGTTTATTCTCTCTGCTGTTTTGGCTATTATGCCTCTAATCAATCCCTCTCTCTCTCATTAGTTTAGTGGATGTAGTGTTTCTCTAGGTGCTGATTGTAACTGCAGTCTTGCTATCATGGTCATGGGAGGCAATTGTGTATCCTGTGTTCCTTTTTAAAAGGTTATATATACTCAGCAATTCTATCTATTACAATAGCAAGTGGGTGGTGTCTAGAGCAGACTCTCATGTTTTTCAGAATAAAATGGTATATGTGTTGGATGTCCAACTGTTAAGTGAACTAAAAACTTAAAACATATTGGAAAATCAAATTCAATACTCTTCATTTCAAAAGTTTCTTCTTGTTGTTGACCATAAAGAGCAATATATGAAATTTATAGTGAGATTGTATGGAAAGACAGATGCACATTTAAAGTATGATAGAAAAACATTTATCATTAGATAAGCAAACCTACTATATATTGATTAAAAAGGGTAATTAAAATTGAAAATTTATCTTACCACTTTTTATTTATAACTTGACAAACATGGCTTGAAAAATTTTTTCCTAGTTTTTTAAAAAACATATATTGACATAATTCTGGTGACTATAATTTTTTAGAGCAAAGTACCACAGAGGGGTACATCATAATATGTTTCAGACTTGTTCTGTCCTTAGTCATTTGTTCATGAGTAGAAATAAATAATCCAGAACAGTAAATTATAGACATCTAGCTGGTGTGCTGAGAAAACCATTTAAACTCTCTGAGCTTGAGTTTTCTAATTTTTAGAATGGGTATTTCTAAAAGGATTAGAAAAGAATACTTGTCTCATATGGCTATTGGGATAATTAAATTAGATCTAGTACATAAAACACTTAGCCCAGTTCCTAGGATATAATCAAAATGTGCTAAATATCCTGTATTTGTGGTAGTGATAATGGATGAAATGTAAGAGCTGAAAGGACTGCAAGGGTCATCTGTCCCCAAACCTTTATTTTACACGAAGATTAAAGATATAAGGGGATGTGCTCCAGGTCACACAGTTAGATGGCAGAGCATTGCTCACTTTCAGATCACTACTCATGATATTTTTTTTCTATTTTATTCTGCAAGATTTTCTGTAAATAACTCAGAATCCCATATTTTGTCATCACAGGCAGCATTAGTATTTTAATAAATGGCAATAGCTATAGTTGCAATATTTTTGGTCAGGAGCAGTAAGGACAACAAGTGAAAATTTCAAAGAGTAACTGTCATTATTGCTTACTTTCCTTTCAGTGAATCCTCTGGAATGTGACCTGTGTTGCTATGATCAACAGAAACTTTAGGGGCTGGGGAATGAGTTCAGATTTCTTAGCATGACTACGTAAGTACATTGCCTCTGATACAAAATATGTTTCACTTTTTCTATGTCACTTTTTTTATGTGCAGTATCAATAGAGAAATATTTGTTTTCATTTTTAAAAAAACAATAATTTTATTGACTCTAGAAATTATTAATTTATTATAACTTCATAGTATTATTTTCTCTTGATAGCCAATAAAATTAAAACATTTCAGTATAGTAACACCAGTATTTTAAGACAAATTTACACCTCATTCTGATGGTTTTAATTTGTCTATTTCATGATAGCTACTGAAATAATTTAGTTAGAGAGGTCTCACCATTCCTTAGTGCTGATTTCCCTCTATTAAATAAATACTAAAGAGTTTGATGTATAACTGCTCTGTTCAAACTCTTTTCTACATGAGTTCACAATGAATGAATTTGTATTTAGGGTATGTTGTTTGGTTAGAATACTTTCTGCTATATGCAACATTAATGTCCCAATACCAAAAAGTTTAAATGTCAGACATTTATTTTGTCATGTAGGTTAAATCTTCTCTAAGGTTGGTTAATTAGAGAATATAGTGAAGTCATTAAGGACCCAGATTTTTTTATCTTTTCTCTCTGCTGTTTTTATTATGGTGGCTTTTTTTCTCCACATGATACAAGATGTGGAGAAAAGAAAAGTATTAATACCTATAGTCCCAGGTATTAATTACATGGAGATACAATGACATCCAGAAGATGTGGAACCATCTTTTCCTTATCTCTTTTTATGACCATAGACACTTCTTCCAGAAACTTCCCAGTAGCCTTACTCTTCTTTCTCACTGGAAAAACCACAGTACATGCCCATTTCAGTGGAACACCTATGATTGGCTAGACTATTCAAGCTCCACTTCTGTGCTAGGGCTTGCACCAAAGTTCATGAGGAAGGAGGAAAGGGGGGCGAGTAACTGTGGATGCATAACTGAAAGTGATACATAGAGGGAGCTTGACAATAAGTGATGGTAAAACTGGGCAAGAAAGGAAACAATGGGAGAATGCTGAAAACCATAAATAACATTAATGCTTATCTTTTTAATTTATCTGGAGAAAAAGGAGAAGAAATATGACTGAATTGTGCCATCTAAATGGCTTCTTCTTCTGGTAAATTGTCCTCCCGCTGTTGATGAATGCAATTATTCCATTTGTGTATTAGAGTCCTGCTAGCTTAATAGATTCCTAATGAAGTTAGCAGAGGGTTTGTGTTTCATTATGCAACTTTACAGACAAAAATGTTATTAGAGACACCTACAAATATTTTCATACCATATACTTACTACATGTTTTGTTTTACTTTATCTTTTGTTATTAAGACTATTTGGCTATGGCCCTTTATAAGAATCCATTTATTTAAAGAGTTATAAAATAAATTGTATCCTGTGGATTTCTTTCTAGCATTTTCTAACATAAATTTGGCATTAGTTTCTACAATTTTTGTTTTTTATTTTTGGTGGAGGCATCACAGTGTTAGTGAGAATTTGAAGTTAGAATATTAGTGCTTTAAAGCTTAGTAATTTGGAGTGTGCTTATTATTATTATTGAACATGAAAAGTCTGTTCTCTCTAAAAAGCCTAAGACATTTGGAACTAAAATAGATACAGGTGAGTGAGATACAAACACTGTAGTGCATATTGGAGGCAGAATAGAGAGAGGTGGTAGTTAGAGGGTAAACTAGTTAACTAGTTGGTACATACTAAATAAAAATTACAGAGGATGTGGTCAGTGCTGTGGTGCCCAGGATATGGGAAGACAGGTTGGAACAGAAATCAGTAGAAAGTGAAGAAAGGGTGACAGCATTTAATTCAGATAAATTATGGTCCCAGGCACACCCTGTGACATTAGAATAGAACAAAAGGGGAAGGATCTAGATACTTATGTTATTTCTTTCTGCATGCTTATTTATTCTGCTAGAGACTATCACCTCATTACCTACTTATGTTACAAGACTATTCTTTTCCCGATCCCATTTTACCCTGTGGTTGATTCATTATAAATTTACCACATCTTATGATAAAAATTTGTTGTCCTGTCTGTATACTTCACTGGACATTGAGAATAGGGGTATTGCTTAGCTATTCTGTGTCTCCAGCATATTGTAGAGTACTACATATGTAGTTTCCACTCAATAGTGAATGAATTTCTATACTGATGCACAGATTCTAATTTGAATAAAATAACCCCATAATGTGATATTCTCTTCCTGTTGAATCCTCAATTTTTTCTTGCAAAAAATATTTTTGATCTACAAGACGCTTTTAACTTTTTGAGGTGGTTTGGTATCAATAGCTTCAATTAGTGGCTTCCTTTCAGTCTTGGCCTCTGCAAGGTGACTTTGAAAACTCCCTTCTTTAGGAGTGGATCTATTTAATTATTCTTATATTAGGGCCATCTTACCAATAGTATTTAGATGCTATAGTGAGGAAGAAAATACTTGTGCTAGTTTGGATTCTAAGTCCAAAAAAACCATGTACTCTTCTGTCTTTTCCAGGATCCTGCATCTCCTTTTGAACAAGCCAGGGCTGGTGTGACAGAGGACACAATATCATGTGGAACCCTCTCACCATTCCTTCTCAATATCAGAGTAAAAATTCTAGCTAATATAATAGACAAGAAAAGGAAATTAAAGTTATAGAGATTGGTAAGGTAGAAATATGACCATCTTTGTTCACAGATGATATGAATATCTATAGAAAATCTGAAAAAAAATACAAAATCTTCCTAAAACTAATAGGTGATTATGGCAAGGTTGAAGGATATAAGGTCAAGGGGGTAAAATGGCAATGAATAAGTACCTATCAATAATAACCTTAGATATAAATGGGTTAAATACTCCGATCAAAAGATACAGGGTAGCTGAATGGGTAAGAAAACATGACCCTCGCATATACTGCCTACAAGATACTCACCTCAGAACAAAACACCTACATGTAATGAAAATGAAGGGTTGGAAAAAATAGTCCAAGCAAATGGGCAGGATAAAAAAAAGCCAGGGTAGCAAACTTATATCAGACAAAATAGACTTCAAAACAAAGGACATAAAAAGAGACAGAGAAGAGCACTTCATAATATACAAGGGAAGACTCCATTGAGAAGATATAAATCTTATGAACATATGTGCACCCAACATAGGAGCACCCAAATATATAAGGAAAATCTTTGAGGACTTCAAGAAAGATATAGACAACAACAAACTTATACTAGGGGATTTTAACATCCCACTGTCCACAATGGACAGATCTTCCAAACAAAATATCAACAGCGGTATTGTGGAACTGAACAATGCCCTAGATCAAATAGACTTAACTGATATATATAAGCTTCCACCCCCCAAAAGCAAAATACATATTGTTTTCAAATGCACATGGAACATTTTCAAGGACAGACCACATGATGGGACACAAAACAATCCTCAACAAATTCAAGAAAATTGAAATCACATCAAGCATTTTCTTAGACCACAAAGGCCTGAAACTAGAAACCAACCTCAAGGAAAACTCTAAAACACTAAAATTTATACAGATTGAATAGCATGCTATTAAACAATGAATGGGTGAATAATGAGATCAAGGAGAAATCCAAAAGTTTATGGAAACAAGTGAAAATAAACACAACAGTCCAAAACTTACGAGACACAGAGAAGGCAGTCCTGAAAGGGAAGTTAATAGCAATACGGGCCTACCTGAAAAAGATAAAAACATTTCAAATAAAGAGTCTAACCATACATCTAAAAAAACTGGAGGAACAATGACAAACAAAGCCCACAGTGAGTACAAGGAAGGAAATAATCAAGATCAGAACAGAATTAAATGACCTAGTGACTAAAAGAACAATTCAAAGGATCAATGAATCTAGGAGCTGATTCTTTAAAAAAGATAAACAAAGTTGACAAGCCTTTAAGCAGACTCGTTAAGAAAAAAGAATATGGCCCAAATAGACAAAATCAAAAATGAAAGAGGAGAGATTACAACTGATACCACAGAAATACAAAGGAATGCAAGAAATTACTATGAACAATTACACAGCAAGAAATTTGAAAACCGGAGTGAAACAAATTTCTAGAAATGTATAATCTTCCAAAACCCAATGAAGAAAAAGAAGAAAGCCTGAACAGACTGAAAACAGATAGTGAAATCAAAGCAGTAATGAAACTCCTGGCACACAAAAGCCTTAGACCTCAGATCAGAGAGTTTCACAGGAGGATTTTACAAAACATAAAAAGGAGAGCTAACCCCAATCCTTCACAGATTATTTAAAAAATCCAAGAGAGGAAAGACTCCAAAAATCTTCTTATGAAGGAAGTATCATCTTAATCTCAAAACCAGATAAAAACACAACAAAGAAAGATCTACAGGCCAATATCACTGATGAACATAGGCGCTAAAATCCTCAACAAAATATTGGGAAACTGAATCCAGAAATATGTTAAAAAGATCATACACCATATCAAGTGTGATTCATCCCAGGGATGCGAGGATGGTACAATCTTTGCAAATCAATAAATGTAACACATCACATAAACAAAAGAAAAGACAGAAATCACATGATCATATCAGGAGATGCAGAAAAAGCATTTGATAAGATATAGCACCCATTTATGATAAAAACACTCAGCAAATTGGGAATAGAGGGAGCATATCTCAACATAATAAAGAGGATATATAAAAGGAAACCTATAGCCAACATTATACTCAACAGACAAAAAGAAAAAGCTATCCCACTAAGATCAGGAACAATGCAAGGATGTCTGCTTTCACCACTCCGATTTGACATAGTATTAGAAGTCCTAGCCACAGATATCTGCCAAAAAAAGAGAGAATAAAAACAACCAACTTGGAAAAGGTGAAGTAAAACTGTCATTATTTACAGATGACATGATAGTGTACATGGAAAATCCTATAGCCTGCATCAAAAAACTACTCTACCTAATCAGTCAATTGGCCAAAATAATGGGATACAAAGTCAGTATTCAGAAATCAAAGGCATTTTTGTACACCAACAATGAAATATTAGAAACAGAAATCGGGGGAAAAATCCCATTTGCTATAGCAACAGGAAAAATAAAGTACCTAGGAATAAACGTAACCAAGGAGGAAAAAAGACCTGTACTCAGAAAACTACACAACGCTGAAGAAAGAAATTAAGGAAGACACAAAAAAAATGGAAGCATGTACCATGCTCATGGATTGGTATAATTAACATCATCAAAATTACCATACTACCCAAAGCAATGTACAGATTCAATGCAATCCCTATTAAAATACCAATGACACATTTCACAGACATAGAACAAACATTTCTAAAATTTATATGGAACCATAAATGACCTCGAATAGCTTCAGCAATTTTGAGAAAGAAGAAGAGAGTAGGAGAGATTGCCATACCTGACATCAAACTATATTACAAGGCCATGGTAATCAAACAGTCTGGTACAGGCATAACAACAGGCACATGGATCAATGGAACGGAATAGAGAGCCCAGAAATAAACCCAAGTCTCTATGGTCAATTAATATTCAACAAAGGGGGCAGAAGCATGAAATGGAATAAAAGTAGCCTGTTCAACAAATGTTTTTGGGAGAACTGTTCAGCCACATGCAAAAAAAAAAAGAAACTTGACCACCAACTTACACATTCACCAAAATAAACTTAAGATGGATAAAAGAGTTAAATATAAATTGTGATACCACAAAAGTCTTAGAAGAGAATATAGGCTGGAAAATTTAAGATATTCAATGCAGGAATATTTTTACCAATGTGTCCCATAAACAAGGGGCATTAAGGAAAGAATAAATAAGTGGGACTTTATCAAAACAAAACGCATCTGAAAGCTAATGAAAATATTAGCAAAATGAAAAGGTAACCAATTGTATAGGAAAACACACTTGCCAATGATACCTCTAACCAGGGTTTGATCTTCAAAACATATAAAGAACTCACATGACTCCACTCCAGGAAGACAAACACACCAATTAAAAAATGGGCAAAGGACCTGAACAGACACTTCTCCAAGGAGGACATACAGAGGGCTCAGAGACATGTGAAAGGATGCTCAGCATCACTAGCCATCAGAAAGTTGCAAATTCAAACCACAATGTGATACCACTTCACACTGGTCAGAATGGCTATCATAAAAAAATTGACAAACAATAAGTGTTGTCGAGGCTGTGGAGAAAAGGGAGACATAAAACACTGTTGGTGGGAATGCAGACTGATGCAGCTGATGTGGAAAAAAGTATGGCATTTCTTCAGAAAACTAAAAATGGAGCTGCTTTGACCCACCAATACCTGTGCTGGGATTACACCCTAAGATTCTTGAAACATCAATTCAAAAGAACCTATGTACCCTGATGTTCATAGCAGCATAATTTACAATAGCTAAATGTTGGAAGCAACCTAAGTTCCCATTATTAAATGAGTGGATCAAAAAACTATGGTACATTTATACAATGGAATATTATGCAGCAGAAAGAAAGAAGGAGATCCTACTGTGAGCAATAGCATGGATGGAACTGGAGAACATTATGATCTCACCTATAAGTAGAACCTAATCAACTAAACAAACAAACAAGCAAAATAGAACCAGAGACATTGAAATAAAGAACAAACTAACAGTAACCAGAGTGTAGGGGGGAGGATGTAAGGGGGAAACTGGGAATGGTCATGAAGGAACTCGTATAAAGGACACATGGACAAGGCCAAAGGGGGTATAATTAAGGAGAGGAGGTGGGAATGAGTGGGGCAGGGTGGAGTGTTGTGGGGAAATAGGAGGCAACTGTACTTGAACAATAAAAAAAGTTAAAATAAAATTTAAAAAAGGTTTAATATATAATAGTCAATCTGTTTCCTATGTACCAGGAAGAAACAAATGGAATTTGAAATTAAACACACAATACTATTTAAATTGGCAATCTCAAAATAGAATACTTAGGTATAAATCTAACAAAATATGTACAAGATATATATAAGAAAAGTGGCATAACTCTGATGAATGAAATAAAAGAACTAACTAAATGGAGAGATACTGTGTGTTTATGGATAGGAAGACTCAATATTGTCAAGGTGCCAGTTCTTTCCAACTGACCTATAAATTCAATGTCATCTCAATTAAAAATCCCAGCAAATTACTTTGTAAACATAGAAAAACTGTTTCATAGTATATATTGAGAGGCAAAAGACTCAGAACAACCAATATAATATCGAAGGAGAAGAACAAAGTCAGAGGATTGACAGTATCCGATGTCAAGACTTTGTATTTACACTATAGTAAATAAGACAGTATAGTATTGGTGAAAGAATAGGCAAATAGTTCAATGAAACATAATGGAAAGCCCAGAAATAGACCTCCATAAATACTGTCAACTGGTCTTTGACAAAGAGTAAAAGCAATGAAATGGAATAAAGACAGTTTTTTTCAACAAATTATGCTGGAACAACTAGACATCCACATGCAAAATATGAATGTAGGTAGAGTCTTCACAAAATTCACAAAAGTTAAGTAAAAATGGATCATAGACATAAATGTAAAACACAACGTGATGAAACTCCTAGAATATAACATAGGAGAAAATCTAGACAAGTTTGGGTATGGTGACTTTTTAGATACAATACCAAGGGTGTGGTCCATGAAAGAAATAATTGATAATCTGGACTTTGTTAAAATTAAATATCTGCTCTGCAGAAGAAGCTGTCAATAGAATGAGAAGGTAAGCCACAGACTGCAAATGATATTTGCAAAAGGCACATCTGATGATGGACTGTTATCTAAAATGTACAAAGAACTCTAAAAACCTAATAATAAGAAAAGAAACAAATGATTAAAAAAGGGCCCAAAGACCTTAACAAAATCTTCAGTTCAGCAAATGTATATTATGTAATATATAATAAGCATAATAAGATATTGTATGTGGTAAATAAACCTAAGAAAGGATGCTCTGAATTATATGTCATCAGGGAAATGAAAATAAAAACAAAAATGAAATACCACTGCACAACTATTAAAATCACCAAATTCAGAACACTGTCAACAATGAATGCTGCTGAGGATGTAGAACAAAAGGATGTTCTCTCATTCTCTCATTTGTTGTCAGTGGAAATGCAAAATGGTGCAGCCACTGTGGAAGCCAGTTTGTTGGTTTCTTACAAAACTTAACATGTTCTTATGATCCAGCAGTCATACTGCTTGGTATTTACCCAAAGGTGTTAAAAACATATCCACACAAAACTTGCACATAGCTGTTTATAGATTCTTTATTTATAATTGCTGAAACATGGAAGCAATAATGAATGTCCTTTACTAGGTAGCTGGATAAATAAATCATAATACATCTGAACAGTAAAATATTATTAGTGGTAAGAAGGGGTGAGCTATTAAGTCACCAAAAGACATGGAAGAACCAAAATGCATATTACTAAGCAAGAGAATCTGATCTGAAAAGACAACACACTGTATGCTTTCAACTATATGACACCCCCCAAAAACCACAAAACTATAGAGAAAATGCAAAGATTAGTGGTTGCCAGGGGAAAAGAGGTAGATGAATATGTGGAGCACAGAGAATTTTTAGGTCAATGAAAATTGATATGAAAATATTTAAGTCAATATTCTGTGTGATACTACAATGATGGATACATGTCATTATATATTTGTCCAACCCATAGAATGAACAACACCAAGAGTTAACTGTAATGTATACTATGGACTCTGGGTGATTGTGTCTGTGTTAGGTTCATTGATTGTGACAAATGCACCTTTCTGGTGGTGGAAGTTGATAATGAGGGAAGCTGTGCATGTGGAGAGGAAGGGGATTATGAGAAATATCTGACCTCTTTTCTTCAGTTTTTCCATGAACCTAAAACTTCTCTAAAAATAAAATTTATTTTAAAAGCTATCATGTGGAAGAAAATCCAATTATTTCATCTGAGGTCATTCTGGACCAGCCTTAGCTGGTCAAGTCAAACTCCAAACAGAGAACAGTGTGTGATACATTTATAGTGCTTGATAAATGTAAGGTGTTATTTTTTTTCCTGTAGACCTTCACACCTAGCATCTCTCTTCTTTGGAAAAATACATTTTTATGACCAATTTTTGTGACATGTATCTTTTAAATTATCTTTGTAATCATGCTTTCACCACATGGCAATTTATAGGATTTGATTGTCAGCCATCTAGTTTAGTCTATATATATGATTTTCCTCAGAAAAATGTCACTAACTTATAATTTTAGTTGTGTGCAATATAAGCATAACTTCATAATTTATAGGTATACATTTATAACCACTCTTCCTTTATCTACATATACAAAGTCTACTCAACAACTTCTGATTTTGCATAGTACATCAGATTCAACATGGATAACAATTTCTATCCTATTTCTTTTCCAGGTAATCCTATTATTGAAGCCAATCATCCTACAGTTATTTCTACCTGCGTCCTATTAGTCTTTTGTAATTTTCAGTTTTGTCTTATTTTCAACTAATTTCAATTAAAGGCATTGCATTGCCACTTTTCTATTTAAAACTTATTCTGTCTTTTCTGTTCATGTTTTTGATTCTCATATCTGTAATATACCCTATGTACCTTTGTAGTAATTTGACTAAGTATCAGGGAGAAGAAAAGCTAAATGTGTTAACATTTATTGAGATCCCTGCTCTGGAGAAAACCCTGGGCTACATGTTCCATTCATTCTTTCATTAAGAAATATGTTTTTAGTTATCACCAGGGGCAGTTATTATTCTAACTAATAATAAAATGAAGATGTTCTGTGTGAAATATACATACTTTATGCCTTCACAAAACTAATAACCCAGTAGATGAGAAGCAGAGAGACAATATTTAAGTAAACAAAAAATAAAAAGAAAAGCCTTCCCAAAAGACCAGTTTAAGATTGGTATGAGTGTTCAAAACTCTTCTTATACCCAGAGAAATGATAGTAACAATTTTCTTAGAAAGTTAAATAATACATAGCCACTCTCCCAAATGAGAAAGTGAATTTCCTGTGAAGTAGGAATAATGTAAAACTACCCATGTAGAATAAAGCAGATAGGAGACTTCTAAGTACTCTAAGGACAACACCTCAGAAATCTGCTCTGTGAAGAACTAATGCAGCCAAACTCTGTAGTGAGAGACCAAAGCTTAGGACATACTCAGGAAGATTCTGTTGTGGAATATGAGTTCATATCCTCAAATTATCAAACATATAATGAATATCAATGCCCAAAAGTGCATTGCAAAGTCTGTAGATAGATCTTGGGTCTAAGGAATCAGAATTAAAAGAAAGTTCAAAAGAACAAACAAACAAACAAACAAACCAAGCAGAAAGAGACTTATAAATACAGAGAACAGACTGATGGTTGCTAGAGGCTTACGGGTATTGGGAGACCAGGTGAAAGTGGTGAAGAAATTAAGGGAAAATCAGTAGTTATAAAGTAGACAAAAGGATGTAAAGTACAGCATAGGAAACATAGTCAATAATATTTTAATAATTCTGTACGGTGCCATATAAATACTGGCAATATTGGGGAGGGGAACACTTTGTAAAATGTACTATTATCTAAACACTATGCTGTATACATGAAATTAATACAAATGATATTGAATGTAAAAATTAATTTTAAAAACGCAAAAAAGAAAGTTCAGTATCTATATTTGAAATTCAGTGGAAAAAATGGACAAGGATAGAAACTTCATTTAGCTAACAGATATAAGAAGAGATACTTAAACATACAGTAATTTGAAAATGCAAGTTAAAAATAATGGAACATCACTTTATACTTATCTAACCAGCAAAAAAAAATTAGAAAATGGGATAAATACCAAATATCAGCCATGAGACTATGTAGATTGTAGCAAGCATGCTGGGGGCAGTTCTGCAGCACTTAGTCAAATACAATACTGATACTTCCTATGGCCTGTAAACCCTTGTACTTTTTTTCCTCAGAGAAGCAATTCCATAAAGGATATGTACAAGTATATTTGTTGCAGCCTTGTAGTGGTAGTAGGGAGCTTGAGGCAACAAATACATCAAATATGATAGAATAACATGTAGCACTTGGAAACAATGGCTAGATGGATACACAACAACATAGCTTTCTAAAACATGTAACTGAGTAAAAACAGCAAGAAATAGAATAAAGACTACAAACCACGAACATTTATGTAAATTACACACATTTCACATCCATGTGCAGGAAATAGCACTGCATATTTAAAAGAATATATATATGTATATGTATATAAATTAAAGATATGTATCTAAAAATTAGAATGGATGTTTGATGGAGCAGGGAATAAAGACGGAAATGGGGATAAAAGAATTAAAAAGAAAAATGATAAACGAAGAAAGCCTACCACAACTAAAACATAAAATACAATATAAATTGTGAGGTCTCTTTAAGAGATAAAAGGAAGTAATCACTTTAAGGAAATAAGAAGATGCGATTAGGAAAATAAACCAATTAGAGATTCTGAATGTGAAGATTCATTTGAAATTGCAAAGTACTGTAAAGGAAAGGAGTCATATACTACCATAGAAAATAGTGGTGTGAATGTGGGAAAAGGACTGAGTGGTCAGAAAAGGATTATCTGAGCTGGTGGAGTTAAGCCAAAACGAGTAGGATGAGAAGCAGAGAGCCATGCAAATACTCTGAGAAGAGCCTCCAAAACCCAGAGGCTGGCCTGTTCTAGGAACTGAAAGAATGCCAGTGCAGCTGGTGTGTGGTGCATGGGAAGAGAGGTGTGGGGGAAGACAGACTCAGAGGCCAAGGCATGGACAGCCTTTGGATTTCATTCTACTTGTAATGAGATATGCTGCAGGGTAGTAAGCAGGTGTTAAGATTTGGTTTACATTTTAGTTTTTAAGAGTTTACTCAGATGTTCTGAGTAGACTGGGTTAGAAGAGGGCAACAGAAGGAGCAGGAAATTGGTTAGGAGGCATTCCATGAGAAAGATAAAGATGTTTTGGATTATAGTGGTGATCGTGGACAAGGAGAGAAACAGACAAAATATAATTTTAAAGAAGAGTTAACAGCAATTACTGATGAACTGATTAGGGAGGTGAAAGAGAGGGAAGGAAAAGATTTTCAGGTTTTTAGTTTACCATTCACTGAGAGGAAGAGTAGGTAAATAATACATTTTGAGGTTAAAAACAAGGATTCAGTATCAGACTGCCAGCTGGCCTCTTGTGACATCTAAGTGAAGACATCAAGTAAAATATTGGCATAATATTTATGATTTATTCTGTTGATAACTTAAGGTCTTTTGTAGATAGACACCAGGGCAGTTTCCCAGTTGGTCTATCATTTTAATAAAGCTCTCTTGTAGTTCCTTTGCCAGTGGTAATTCATGTTCCCATCAGTAAGTTCTCTATCTGTTGTCACGCCCACTTACATTATTTCTTCAAACCCAGGTAGGTTAATGTCCCCTTCTTTGAACTCCTTCCCTACTTTTTGTCTGTAACACTTATTTAGCAATTAATTATCTTTGGCCTTTACTTGCAATTAATTTTTAGTGTTATTTTTATTTGTCTAAGTGAATGAGTACTCATTTATAGTAGTAATAATGTTTTTGACTGGCTCCTGAAGAATATGTTGGTTGGTTTGTATTTTTGCTCTTTCTATGGCACCTATATCCAGACCTGGATTTCCTCAGAAAACAGACCTCATGAGTGACACCAAACGTTAGACTGAAAATTTTATTTAATGCGTTCTTTCCACTTGTCTCCTACTTATATTAAAAGACTTTTAAAGTCAATTGATCTATTTTCTTCTCACATGCAAAATGTATCATACTGACCTCTTAGTAAAAACAAAGCACAAAACTTTGACAAATTTTTGAAAATCTGGAGTCATGCAGACCTGATTTAAAACCTTGCTCTGTCATTTACAAACTTTGAGGTTGAGGACGTGTTTCTTAATTTCTCTGATCCCTGTTACCTTCTGTCAAGTGGAAATAAAAACCTGTTGCTTTGTGATGTTTCAACAAAATAATTGTGTAAGTTACCTAATAAGGGTAATTACCATGGGTTATTAATTACCATAAATATACTAATAAAACAAAGTCAAATATTTTGGCTACCCAAGTTGAATTTAGGCTCCCTGGCCTCTTTAGCTTTATAACTTTGATATAATCTGGGTGGTTTATATCAAAGAGCTTATTTGATCTATTTTTCAACTTGGGCAGGATTTTTCTCTCATTTACACAGTGCTTTTCACCACTTGAAGAAATTCAATATATTTCTGTTGAACTGAATTTCGAATGATCACTTAGCCTTCAAATGTGTACATGTGACCCTGATTTCAGGATTCCTCACTCCTGCTCCAGCTTCTTCAAAGATGACTTCTCACTAGGATCAGTTCTAACTTAGTTCTAAGCTGCAATTGCCTTTCTGTGTGGTACTTTGATCTATACCTAAGCTAAAAATCTGGATTAGTGCTAAAAAACTTCTCAGAATTCCTTTACTACCATCTTTCCTCCCATGATTTTATTACCACTTTGGATCTTAATAAAATGACTGTGGTAAAACCCTAATGTATTTTATCTTTTCTGCTTCTACTTTACCATTTACAAAATCTAGATAGCTGTAACAGACTTGACTGGGGAATTAATATATGTAATAGAAATTACTATGTTGGAGACATAAAATGCATTTTGAATCAAACTTTGAAATATCACAGTATTCATAAACTATGGTAAGAAACCACAAAGGTTAAATCTGCCTCAGATCTCAAAAGTGCACCTCAGAGCCTTACTCTTCTGCCTTCAGGACCAGCTCCCAGTGTTTCATTCCTCAACATGTCTGCATGTAAACCTTCGTCTCCCTTCAGACACTCCTCTCCTCTCCATGCTCCCCATAATGGCACATAAAATTTCTCAGCAAGCTATGAGACTTGGCTCCACCCCACCAAATCTTGTTCCTTTGGAGGATTCCCTCCCATGAGGCGCACCTATCACTGTCTTATTTTTTTTGGTGTCCAGTGGTTTACACACAGATGCAAATGGCAAAACCAAAGTCCATGTTACAAAGAGAAACAATTCCCATTGTGTTATAATCCTGCAGAACCACCCCTTAACAAATGGGACAAAAAGCCCCTTTGTATCATTTTGCTGAGCAATGTTAGGCTTTCTTTTTTGTTGTTTTCTGTTGTGCTTAGATTGTTCTTTAGTCTTTTTGGTACATAAAAATCAGGAGTCATTATGGCACTGAAAATTATAACACAACTTGATGGACAATACTTAACTACACTGAATTTCCACAGTAACTTTGAGCTTTAGGGATTTAAAGAAATATTAGATCAAGTCAAACCTTAATATTTGTGTGTGTGTGTGTGTTTGTGTTTGGTCTGAGGCACCTTAAAATAAGTATACTGAAGAAAATGTCAGAAATTTGACCTGTTTTTCAACAGTTTGGGAATAATGGTGCATCAACTAGAGTATCTTTTCTGTTACCAAGATCCATTTGTTTGTTTGGTCATCACGTTGGCATTTCCAGCAGATGGCATCACTACACTAAAGAAGTAGATAATACAGCACAGGCATTCTTTCCAGCAAATGCACAGTTTAGAAAATAAGGGAAGAGGAAAAGGACATATGATTAGTGAAGTCTATTAGGTGCTGGCCCTTATATATATGTAGTTATACTTAATTCTCACAGTGACCCTTATAGGTAGGTATTGTTTAAGAATAAATAAACAGAGGCTAAAATAATTTAAGAAACTTAGTGTTCACAAGGCAAATAAATGACAAATCCAGGATTATAATATAGATCTCATTGATTATAACCTTGGTTTGGCTGCTGTGTTTAGACTCTATGAAATATAAAATAAAATATTCATTCCATAGAAACAATTTCAAAAGAATGACGTTGATAACTTGCAAACGTTTTAAAAATGTTGATTTTTTAAAAAAAATGAAATAGTCTCAAGTTTTTTAAAAATGCAGAAAAGTATTTCTAGAATGGTGAAAAGTGATCTCTGAAAAACTACTTTTCTATGAAAGCCATGAGAATACTGGCAAAAAAAGGTAAAAATTGATGCCCTCAGAACTCTAGGAATAACCAAAGTTTGCAGCAATCTGGGAAGTGTTCATATAAGAAAAATTACTGAATGTTGGTAATAATAGCATAGCTGTGGTATTGAAATTTGTTATATTCCCATTCCCATCTCCTTAGCACCGTGGTGACTTTGAAAAGCAGCCACTTTGTAGCCACAACAGTTGTGAAATCAAGCAGTGTAGATATCATTGGAGAGAGAAGGAATGGGTTTGAAATCTTCAAAATGCTTCATCCCAGGACAGTTGTCTGTACTTGTCTTGTCTAGCAGATTCCTAGAAAAAGCCCTTCGCAGGCTTTGTTTATATTTACCCCAACTAAGAGTTCACTCAGTAAGAGGAGCCTTTTTCCCAGGAGTTTGTCAAAAACCCATCAGCATCAGTTATAGTAAGTCCTCGTTTAATGTTGTCAATAGGCTGTGCAACTTTGGGTGAAACGATGTTTAACAGAACCAGTTTTATCATAGGCTAACTGATATAAACAAATGGTAAGTTCCTACTGTACCTCATCAATGTTAAAACCATGTTGAATACAATGACAGTGAATACCTGCTTGTTTAGCATCACAGATACCTGAGAAAATGATAGCAGCTGGGGAAATACAAGAGGCACTGGACACAAAACTTAAATGGAAAATCAGGGAGATTGTATATTCATAGGGGCCTTTTAGAAACTTTAATATATTACAGGGGATCTTTAAATCCTCACACATATATAGGGCTGTAAGCATATGCTGGAGAGACTTGAGAAAGCCCTTGTTTTTCCACATCTAGCTGAACCTAAAGCTCTACACAAGGTGGAAGCAAAGACTAAGGTAGAATTTTAAATGGCCAGACCCTCCACAGGCATTTAAGGAAATCTTTGTCTGATCATTGGCCTACCACTAAGCTAACCAACCAGAGACTTCAGTGACTGCATTAAAAAATCATGACTGTTGATTTGGTTATACTTATAGGTGAGATCATATGGTATTTGTCTTTCACCAGAGTCATTGAAATAAAGAACAAGACAAAGGGAACACACGTCATTATAAAACCCTGTACACTGATGTTCATAACAGCATTATTCATAATACCTCAAGTGTAAAGAACTCAAATGCCTATCAACTAATGAATGGATAATTAGAATGTACTATATCAATACAGTGGAATAGTATTCAGCAATAAATAATATTAAAGTACTAATACATACTACAGTATGAATGAACTTTGAAAACTTATTCTAAGTGAAAGAAGTCAACAAAATGGAAAACTATTGTATAATTCCATTGATATATAATGTCCAGAATAGGCAAATATATAAATCCAGAAAGATTAGTAATGCTTAGGCCTCATAGGTGGAGAGACAATGGGAGTAACCCCTAATGGGTATGGGATTTCTTTTTGGGGTGAAAACAATATTTTAAAATTAGACAGTGGTCATGATTCAAAATTCTATGAATATGCTAAAACCCACTGAATTGTATACTTTAAAAGAGTGAACTTTATGGTGTGTGAATTATATATCAATAAAACTTATATAAATATATAACACAAATAAAGTTTTTCTTTTCAAACTGAGACAGTGTCTCTCCTCTGGAGCATGTAGAAAGAGTATCTATCATATATTAAATACTGTGTTTGGGTCCAGGACTTTAAACTGCCATCCCTTTTAAATGACCATCTTTGTATTATTATTATTAGTCATTTTACAGAAAATAACATGGTTTATTAGAGGTTAACTACTTTCCATAGAGTCACACAACTAGTAAGTGCTAGAAGTCCAAGTCTGTCTTTTTTGCAAAGATTTGAGATTTTATATTCTCAATTCTGTGGTGCAATGAAAACATGCTTCATTGGAATAAATTCTAGCTTGTTATGTTATGTTTTTGCTCTAGAAATGGTCATATGGAAGTACTAATAACCTTCATTTTAGCTTTGATTATTGGCAAAAACAAGTTGAGGAAAATGTCATACCACTTCATTAATTGCTAATTTCAAATTTGGCCAATTTGTGATGCTTGGTTGGTATACTAAATAGAATTGGGCACTGTGAGGACAGAAGCTTCTTGTCTGTATGTACACTGAAATTTGACTTCATAAGGAAGATGAATGTTTTGGGAGGGGATTTTCATTGGTATAAAAAGGAGTTTTCTCTCAAATTGATTAATAATGTTGGCCTTCATGTCCACAAAGCAATTAGGAAAAGCAAGAAATATTCTTAGTTTTCAGATATATGCATTGGTTTTGGAGTTGATATTGATATAATAAAGTTGTGTTGGCTTTGAGAATATCAAATATGCATTTATGTGGGGTTCTTTAACATTTTCCGATTTGAAGGATTACGTATGGAATTTGTTTAAGAGGCAAACTACCTTAGTACATTGGTAATGAATTCTCTGTACAGAACATTTGAGGAACAAGGTACTTATTCTCCCTGGGTCTCATTTTCTAAAACGAAGTGTTGTATTAGCTAGTCCTGAAGGTCTTTCCAGCTCTTTGATTATATGACATCTGACTAGCACACAGAGGCACACCTGCAATCCTGCTGAGAGTTTCACAGAGTCATTAATGATTATTCATGGCATGGGAAGCAGAGGTAACATTGACTCTGAAAGCCGATCCTTCTCACTGTAGAAGTGTGCTCTTGTGTTACAGTGTTTTTGTACATGAGAAATGCCACCTGCCAGTACTTGTAGGTCTCTGAGCACGAGGAATTGACTCAGTGCCCTTCACGTTAAAACATCTCTGGGAAGCCCAGCACACTGTGTGTTTGGTGAGGGCGGTTGCATGGATGCTAATATTGATGTCTTTTAGAGCTTGTGATACACATACCCTGCTTTGTCTCTTACTATATGATTCATGGCAAACCTACAGCTTTTTCAGTTTATGGCTGTTTTGCTTATAAACAGATTTTTTCTGAAGTCGACTGAAATGGATGTCCTCTCAGTGCCTTACATGTCTTTTTTTAGTGAGGTTCTACAGTAAAAGAAGAGTGATTATGTTATCTCAATTGGAAAAAACATTATAAAAAATTCAAAGTCAACAAAACAGTTTTTATTCTTGATTCCCTTGCATTGCAGAGCATATTCCTTTTTTAGCAATATAAACTAAAATTATTCATGAATTCTCTATTGGCCTAATAAATAGCAGTCTAAAATGGGACAATGTTTTTAAAGATTAAATTGGAACAATATTTTAAGTTTAACTTTATTTTTAATTAGCAAATGAGATTACAGATATATTAATACATTATTTTAAAACCAAATATGCTTTAAACCATGTTCTTTTTTTAAAAAAATTTTTAAAAAGATTTTATTTTATTTATTTATCTTCAGAGAGGAAAGGGAGGGAGATAGAGAGAAAGAGAGGTAGAGAGAGAGAGAGAGAAACACCAATGTGCGGTTGCTGGGGGTTCTGGCCTGGAACCCAGGAATGTACCCTGGCTGGGAATCAAACCTGGGACACTTTGGTTCCCAGCCCGCGCTCAATCCACTGAGCTATGCCAGCCAGGGCTAAACCATGTTCTTTTTACTTCATTTCCCGGCATAGTTTGGCCCAGGGATGGGAGCAGTCAGGTTTGCTAAGCTGGGTGGTCATTTACTGAAAAAATTTGAACAGGGTTTCTAGGGATTAGTCATTCTTGTCACTAGAAGCATTCTGAACTGTATTCCAAATTATTGCTACTTTTAACTCTGGAAGCTTAAAGAACAAGAAACTAATAAAAATGAACTGACACCATTTCAAAACAGAACTCTTTAGAATACACAAAACCATTCTCTCCCTAAAATCAGATATTATAGTTAAATTTTTTTCTAGTATAAGAATATAAGCTTAATGTAAAAAAAAAACTGTAAAATATATAGGTAAGAGGATTAAAATTGTCTTTTTAATTGTTGTTCAATTATAGCTGTTCCAATTTCCCCCTATTGCTCTCCCAAGCCCCGACCGCCCCCACCTCCTCACTCAATCCCCACCTAGTGGTCCATTTCCATGGGTCCTTTATATATGTTGCTTGACAAGATCTTTCCCCTTCCTTCCTCTGTCATCCCTCTTCCCTTCTCTCTGGTCACTGTCAGTTTGTTCCTAATTTCCATGTCTCTGGTTCTATTTTGATCATTTGTTTCTTTTGTTCATTAGGTTCTACTTACAGGTGAGATCACATGTTGTTTGTCTTTCACGGCCTGGCTTATATCACTTAGCACAATACTCTCCAGTTCTATTCATGCTGTCACAAAAGGTAGGAGCTTCTTTTTTCTTTCTGCTGCATAATATTCCATTGTGTAAATGTACCATTGTTTTTCTATCCACTCATTTACTGATGGGCACCTAGGCTGTTTCCAGCCCTTGGCTATTGTAAATAGCACTTCAGTGAACATTGGAGTGTACAGGTTCATTTGAACTGGTGTTTAGGGATTCTTATGGTATAATCCCAACAGTGAGATCAGTGGAACAAAAGGCATTTCCATCTTTAGTTTTCTGGGGAAATTCCATGCTGTTTTCCACAGTGGCTGCACTAGTCTGCATTCTCACCAACAGTGTAGTAGGTGTTATTTTTTTCTACAACCTTGCCAGCATCTGTTGTTGGTTGATTTATTAATGACAGTCATTCTGACAGGTGTGAAGTGGTATCTCACTATGGTTTTAATTTGCATCTCTGTGATGGCTAGTGATTTTTCAGCCTCCTTTCATTTGTCTCTGGGCCTTCTATATGTCCTCCTTTGACAAGTGTCTATTCAGGTCTTTTGCCCATTTTTTTAAGTGGATCGTTTGTCTTTCTGGTGTTGAGTCATGTGAGTTCTTTATATATTTTGGAGATAAACTCTTGTCTGAGGTGTCATTGGCAAATATATTTTCCCATACAGTTGTTTCCATTTTCATTTTGATGATTTTTTCTTTAGCCATGCAGAAGCTTTTTAATTTGATGTAATCTCATTTGTTTATTCTTTCTTGTATTTCTTGCCCTAGAAGATATACCAGTGAAGATATTGCTGCATGGGATATCTATTTTACTGCCTATGTTGTCCTTTAGGACTTTTATGGTGTCAAGACACATATTTAATTCATTTACCCATCTTGAGTTTATTTTTGTGTATAGTGTAACTTTGTGGTCTAGTTTCATTTTTCGCATGTACCTGTCTGGCTCTCCCAGCACCATTTATTGAAGAAGCCATTTTTACTCCATTTTATGCTCCTGCCCCTTTTGTTGAGTACTAGTTGAACATAGAGACATAGGTTCAACAAATAACTACTCAGCCTAATATATGACTTTGGCAAAACTGCAGGATACAAAGTTAATATTCAGAAATCTAAGCATTTTTGTGTACCAACAATGAAATATCAGAAACAAAATGAGTAAAAAAATCCCATTTACTATAGCAACAAGAAAAATAAGTACCTAGGAATAAAACTAACCAAGGAAGTAAAACACCTGTACTCAGAAAACTACACAACATTGAAGAAAGAAATTAAAAAAGACACAAATAATTGGAAGCATATACTGTGTTCATGGATTGGACGAATTAACAACACTAAAATGTCCATACTACTCAAAGCAATCTACAGATTCAACACAAGCCCTATCAAAATACTGATGACATATTTCACAGATATAGAACAAATATTTCAAAAGTTTATAAGGAACTGTAAATGACCCTGAATAGCCTCGGCAATTTTGAGACAAAATGTTCTTCCTAATATTTTGGTATGTTTGATTTTATGATAACTTTTATTATCATAGTTTTGTACTGAGTGGATCTGTGTGATGTTTATGAGGAATATAGCTGAAAACTAATATGAGGTAATTCTGAGAAAGTTTAAACAAATGGTCCTATATCCTGAGAGAAAAGTATTTACAATTGACAAAATTTATGATATTGCCTGGTTCATCTATGCTCTGGGTCTTATATAGGCTTTTGAGTTGCTTACTTGGAAAATTAGGTACAGTTGATGGGTTATGCTTTACAAGGCAGGCAAATACCTTAGCTCTATTCTATGGAAAACAGATAATAATACATTATTATAAAAACGAGTAAAAGACAGAGCAAGGGTACCTGGAAGGAAAAAAGGTTTAGGCAAATTTTGAGATGCTGTCCTATGAGTAACTTAGAAAGACTGTTTGATCGCATTCACATTCTCATGTTTTTTGGTCTCATGCATATGCCACTCTTGATGCCTCACTCTTCCTCAGTCCCTGCTGTGCTGACATTCCATGCAGGCTGAGTGACTCCACTGACTGAAGCCAGACTCACTGACACTCACAAAGAATTAACTATGTATTTTTATAAGTATTATTTGGAACATAAAAGAATATTGGAGAAGACAAAAACACTTTAGTGAGACTTTAAAATTTAGTATGATTTTGTTAGATGAACAAATAAGAAAGGATTGCTGTCAAGAAGGGAGTAGACACTGGACCTCAAATAAGAAGTTGTCACAATAATGCTGGCAAAACCACAATGAAATGAAAAACTATCACAGTGGATTGGGAAATGGGATAAGAATTATTTGAGTCATAATCATGTGATAGATTTGAGAATATGTAGGAACTGAAAAAATGTAACAGGAGGTGAAAATAGTTGAGAAAAGGTATCACTAAGAGGAATCTCAGGTTTCTGGTTTAGGCAAACTAGGCTTGTAATGAAACTATTGGTCATAGTAAAGATTTGGGGTAGAGAATTGTTTAAATTACAGTGGTGGTGAGGTAATTTGTTCTGAATTTGATATTATATATCAGACGTGCCTGTAGCATACCCAAGTGGAACTCGGTAATGGTCAGTTAGGCTATAGAGAGGGAAATTAGGGAAAAGACTGGAGGAAGAAGCTTTGACTTCCAGTTAATTGGTGATTGGACTTACAGGCATAGACGAGATAGTACAGAGGAATTATAAAATGAGAAGGGAATACAACCAAGGATGGACCTTAGGATACTGCTAACATTTAAGGTACAGGAAAAGGAGGAAAGTAAAGTGAAATAAAAACTGACCTGAAGAGGAAGAAAAAGAGAAGATAATAAAGTTAGTAGAAACTCATTAAAAAATGATTGTATCTAAGGAATTCTAGGGCATGGTTTTGAATGATAAATTATAAAATTCTAAGACCATCAGAAATTGCACTTTGAGAATAATTATTCCAAGTTTCAGGATATCTGTTGATGCTTATGTTGATGCTGTTGAGTCATCTAATAATATTAGTTTCTCAGGGTTGAATGCTTTAGTAGCATAAACCAACTCTTTTTTATCAAGATGTTATGCTGTGTTGGTGACTGGAAGCCTCCTTGTGTTACATTCACATCAAGTTTGCATTTATGTGACTTGCAACAAATATTTATGAAAGTGCCCACCCTACATCAGAGATGAGATACATTAATGAACTAAAAAGGCAAAAACCTTGCCTTGGAGAAGCTAATATTTGAGAAACAGAATGAAAAATTAACATAAGACATAATTTGTTTAAAGATTTTTTATTTTATTTTTTAAATGTATTTTATTGATTATGCTATTACAATTGTCCCATTATTTTTCTCTTTGTTATTCCCATATACCCTGTACCCCACCTCCCACCAGCATTCCCCCTCCTTAGTTCATGTCCATGGGTCATACATATAAGTTCTTTGGCTTCTCCATTTCCCATACTATTCTTAACATACCCCTGTCTATTTTGTACCTACCATTTATGCCTCTTATTCTTTGTACCTTTTCCCCTATTCTCCACCCTTTCTCCTCCCCACTGATAACCCTCCATGTGATCTCCATTTCTGTAATTCTGTTCCTGTTCTAGTTGTTTGCTTAGTTCATTTTTGTTTTTGTTTTGTTTTTACGTTTGGTTGTTGAGAGTTGTGAGTTTGTTATCATTTTACTGTTCATATTTTTGATCGTTCCTTTCTTAGATAAGTCCCTTTAACTTTTCATGTAATAAGGACTTGATGATGATGAACTCCTTTAACTTGACCTTACCTGGGAAGCACTTTATCTGCCCTTCCATTCTAAATGAAAACTTTGCTGAATAGAGTAATCTTGGATGTAGGTCCTTGCCATTCATGACCTCAAGTACTTCTTTCCAGCCCCTTCTTGCCTGAAAAGTTTTTCTTGAGAAGCAGCTGATAGTCGTATGGGAACTCCTTTGTAGGTAACTGTCTCCTTTTCTTTTGCTGCTTTTAAGATTCTCTCCTATCTTTAATCTTGGGTAGTGTAATTATGATGTGCCTTGGTGTGTTCCTCCTTGAGTCCAACTTCTTTGGGACTCTCTGAGCTTCCTGGACTTCCTAGAAGTCTATTTCCTTTGCTAGAATGGGGAAGTTCTCCTTCATTATGTTTTCAAATAAATTTTCAATTTCTTGCTCTTCCTCTTCTCCTTCTGGCACATGTATGATTCTGATGTTTGAACATTTAAAGTTGTCCCAGAGGTTCCTAAGCCTTTCCTTATTTTCACAAATTTTTCATTCTGTTTTGGTTGGATGTTTATTTCATCATTTTGTTCCAAATTGTTGATTTGAGTCCTGGTTTCCTTTCCTTCACTGCTGGTTTCCTGTACATTTTCTCTGTTTCACTTAGCATAGTCTTTATTTTTTCATCTAATTTGCTACCATACTCAACCAGTTCTGTGAGTCTCCTGATTATCAGTGTTTTGAACTGTGCATCTGAAAGGTGGGCTATCTCTTCGTTGCTTAGTTGCACTTTTTCTGGAGCTTTGATCTGTTCTTTCATTTGGGCAATTCTTTTGTCTCAGCATGCCTGGTATGGTAGCAAAGAGTGGAGCCTTAGGTGCTCACCAGGGTCAGGAAACTACATTGCTGAGTTCTGATGCTGTATGTAGGGGAGGGGACTGGGAGGGAACAATTGTGCTTGCTCCACTCTCTGATAATTTTCAGTCACTTCCCCTGTTACCCACAAGCAAAGCAGGCCCTTCTGGTGCTGATTCCCTGGTAGGTGAGTTTGTGTATGTTTTAGGACCCTGTTGGTCTCTCCAACAAACTCTCCTGTGAGTCTGGGAGTTTCTACCACTGCCACCTCAACCTCCACTGGTGTTTTCAACCAGAGGTTTGAGGCTTTTTTCCCTGCCATGGTGTCCAGGGTTGCATGGTCTGTCTCACTCCCCAGTTGTTCCTCCCATTTTATCTGCACATGAATATGGGACTGCTCCCTCCACCAGCTGCCGCTTTGCCCACCAGCTGATGCCTTGCTGTGAGTCCTCTCTGCCTGGCTGCCCATCTCCACCCTCTTACTGGTCTGGATGAATGTTTCTTCTCTAACTTCTTGGTTGTCAGACTTCCATACAGTTCAATTTTCTCAGTTCTGGTTGTTTTTTTGTTTTTAAACTGTTGTCCTTCTTTTGGTTGTGTGAGGAGCACAGTGTGTCTACCTATGCCTCCATCTTGGCAGAAGTCCCCCTACAGGTTTTTTCAGTTGGAGGTTTTGAGGCTTTATTTCTCCATGATGGAAACTTGGGTTGCACAGTCTGTTTTGCTCCCCAGTTGATCCTCCTGGTTTATCCACACTCAAATGTGGGACCAGCCACTCCATCAGCAGCTGCCTGGCCCACTCTGTCCTCTAGCTACTGCCTTGCTGGGAGTCCTTCCCACCCCAGCTGCCCATCTCTGCCCCTCCTACAGGTCTGGATGAATATTTCTTTTTTAACTCCTTTGTTGTCAGACTTCTATACAGTTTGATTTTCTGGCAGTTATGATTGTTTTTTTTTTTTTAATTTGTTGTCCTTCTTTTGGTTGTGAGAGGAAGCAAAGTGTATCTACCTATGCCTCCATCTTGGCTGGAATCAAGACATAATATTATAAAAGATGATAAGTACTATGGAAAAACTAAAATGAGATATATAAAATCAGGAGTGTAGTGGGAGGAAGAGTTTTGACAATGGATAAGTTGCTATATTAAATAATGTACATGGGATCTCACTGAGAAAGTGAGGTTGATCTAATATTATGTTTATATATATATATATAAATATATAAGATTTTATTTATTTATTTTAGAGAGGGGAAGGAGGAAGAGAGAGAAACATAAATGTGCCTCTCACATGCCCCCTACTGGTCACCTGGCCCACAACCCAGGCATGTGCTCTAGACCAAGAAGTGAACCAGTAACCCTTTGATTCACATGTTGGCACTCAACCATTGAGCCACACCAGCCAGGGAAGTCCAATGTTATATTTTAAAGAGGTGAGGGAATTAACCAAGTGGATACCTAAAGAAAGAGCATTCAGGGAACAATAAAAATAGAGCAAAAGCTCAAGGTGGAGCACGCCCAACATATGTCAGAAGGAGACTATGTGAATGGAAGTAGAGTAAGCAAAGAGGAGGAAAGTAGGGGCTGAGATCAGGTAGATTATGTAGGGTCTTGTCTGGCTTTTCTTTGTAGTGAGAAAAGGAATCATTTGCAGTATTTTATCAAAGTTGTGAGCTTGTATGATTTGTCTGTCTTTAAAGAATCATTTTGCCTGCTCTATTGGTGATAGGATTTTTGTTTGTTATTTATTTATGTATTGGTAAACTTTTCTGTTTCTTCTGCCTTGTTATGTACAAGAGTAGAAATAGAATACCTAAGAAAATGTTTTATACAGTAAAAATATGGTAATGGTTTAGTCCAGAGTGGTATCATTAAAGTGGTGAGAAATGCATGGAATCAGGATGTATTAAGAATATAGAATATATAGTATTTCCTTTGTAATAATGCAATCTTGTATAGTAATCAGCTGCACTAAACATTTGGTAAAGGATATTATAAAAGTATTTTGCAAGGTATTTTAATCTAATATTAATATATTATCATCATATTCACCTTACCCTTAAAATGTATGCTCATTGTTATTGCAGTTATTCTTATGTTTCAGTTTCTAGACTCTGTGAATACAGTGTGTACTTTTACCAATGGTTTTGAAGGAATATGCTACCCATTTGTCTCTTCCTTTCACAGACTCTGTACTTCAAATCCCTGAGTACCCAAATAACTATCTTGATATAACTCTCTGTGTTATATTGGCCTAGGTGGTATACCGTGTCTGTTTGCATGTTATAAACTATAGTTATTTTAAGTTAATGCCTTTAAATTCTAAGACATATAGTATTTTAGTATTAGCCCAGGTCTTTGTGAGAAGCCATTATGAATGCAAAATTTGGTTCAGTTAAGAGGCACACTAGAAGAACTTCAAAAATAATTATTGAAATACAAACTGGTCCAGGGATATTATGATGTCTATGGTTTGAGCAAATAATTATTCTGTAACAATGTTGATTTTATTCCTAAAAATTTTAAGTTCTCTGTAACAGGTAGTTTTGCAATACTGTTCTGTTTAGGTTAGATATGGGTGCCATATTTAATTGTCCTGTTATCTTTTAATGGCATCTTTAAGAAGAATCTTGTCTTGGGCAAAATCAGATATATGTGAGAAGCAAAACTTCACAAAATAGTCCTGTTACTTTCTTTTACTAAAATTAAAAAAAATAAAAATTCTACTTTTGGCTAACAGTCTAAATTATTGCAATATACAACCAATAAACTCAATGTACGTGCACATGTACACATGCACACACATGCCCAGAATATTTAGCCATATCATGAGCTCGTGGAATTAAGCTCAATATAGCTACTGCTTCTGTAGCCATTAGTAATATGGTTTAATTAGTTAATGACAAAAATGAAATAAATTGTTTTTTATTGGCTTCATCTTACATTTAACCTGATTATTATGGATATCTATGTTTGATTAAGGGAATGATAAATGTGCCATTTGTTTTAAGGTTCAAAAGAATAGGAATATAAAGATGTTAAGTAATAGGTATAGGTCATATTTCTTCTTTAATTGTGGTTTATAGTATTATAATAACCACAATAATTGAATATATTATTTTAGTTGTTTACATTATACTTCCTGAGACAGATATTGCAATAGTATGGTTGTCATGGAATGATATTAAAACTTTGTGTTAACTTTTTGTTAATACATGTGTTTTGTTTGGATGACAAAACCTTTTCAGAACAGAGTGAAAAATAGCTATTTACAAAAACACACCTGAAGGTCACTGTTCTGCCCCTATGGGAGTAGCATGATTTCTCTTCTAAAGTAGATGACATTTTTTAACAAGACACCTTGAGAGACCTCTTTATGTTGGAAAGCAAGAGCCCTCCAGGGTATGGTTTTGAAGGAGACTGATGGCTGGACTTCTCAGCATCAGAAATAAATGGTTACTTGAAGCTGGGAGTGAACCCAGGGGAGGAAAAAGAGAGGGTCAGAAACCCAGTAGCAAGTGGGGAACAGCTGAGAATATCAAGAGTGAGTTATTCCTAGGAGAGGGATGATGAAAGGATAGTCCACACTCAGTTTTTCAGTGCTGGTTATCAGGAACCCTGATCATCAGAATCTTGCTCCATCACACACACCTTCAGCAGTGTCTATTATACACACAAATTTCTAGATTGAATGATGTTTTGACAAATCAAAGATAAAGTTTGTATGCCTGAGATGGTATTGAGCAGGGAGAAGATAATAAAGATGTTGAGTCAAATACAAGTAACACTGAGAATGTAGCAGAAGAAGAAATCAGAATTAAGAGTGACAAAATGCAAGCTTCCAAATTTGGGCAAAATTATTTCTAAGGGTATTTCCTCAGGACAGGAGATAGGAATTAGAGCAGAGTATGACCATAGCTGACATACAGATTATATATACTTTCTTAGCTGTTTCTTTGAATCTCCATGCAAAAGTCACTTATTTTATATTCAAAAGCTTAAATAGAAATTTTAATTATAGATTTGTTCTAACTCTGTTAGTGAAGGTAGCTTGGAATTCCTGGGATGCTAAGAGTAGGGAGTCTCTGAGACATTTCAAACATTTTAAAAGTCTAACAGAAATTGAATAGCTTCTCATGATAAGGTGACAGGAGTTAACAATCTGTCAAATATCTCCTCTATAATGAAATTATATCCACTCAGTTGATAATTCTGTAATGCTATCTCATGCCTATCAGAAGCTCTGATTAGCAGTTAGATGTCTTTGATAGAAAAAGAAAGAGAAAACAATTATTAAAAATTTCCATTTTCATTTCTATTTCCCTTCCTCCTATGTTAAGATTAGCTTTCTCATTTGAAGTCATCTGTGTTCACTGAGCAGACAATGAGATAGCAGAACTACAGCAAAGACAGAGGCCTGCTGGCTCCTAAAATCAATCCCCTCAGAAACATTCAGTTCACAGTGAAATGGGTGAAGTGGCTCAATGGTCTTGTAACTATAGGCAACTTTTCAAGGAAGCTGGTAAAACTCTTACACAGGCATCTTCAAATTTGTAGCTGCAGACACAGGGCCTTTGGAGATCTCTCACATCTCCTGTTATGTTTTGAGCAGAAGAATGTTCTTCAAATAAGACCTGACCTGGTTATTGCCTGCTCAGTCATTAGCAGAGAAGGTTTGCAGCTGAACCTCAGGATTCAGGCTATCCTGCAGTCTCCTTGAAGAATCTTTGTCTAATCCACAGATCTCATCTAAACCTACTAATGATTTTCTCCCCTGGAGAACTGTGCTATATATATTGTTTTTGTGTCATCCCTTGTTTTTAAATTAATTTTCATTACAAAAAAATTGTAGTTCAGAATCTGACTTCTTCATTAAAAAATATACAATTTTCATCCAGCCACTTTAAATACCAAGAAAGAGCTGGGAATGATATGGTTGGCCTAAGGAAGATACCTGGATCCAGTGTTCACCAGCCACCTCTTATGGAATACATATTATGTACCGAAATGCAAGGGGATGCATAGTGAAACTTGGGGACTATTTTTTCTCCTCTAAAATATGATGCCCTCAAGAATAAACGCCATCAGCTTTTTATTCCCTTGTCTGACATAAAGTGCTCCATATATATTAAATAAATAAGGTTTCCTTTTCTCCCTAGGAACTTGAGGAACTAGAACTAGAAGGGAGAGGAATTAGAGGCATGTTACTGGAATGGATGATTTAGAGAAAGACATGCCTCTTGGCTAGCAAATGTAACTAAAATATTGGATCTGAGGAAATGTCTTCTTTTTCTATGTGGACAGTTTATCACCTTAATTGGACATTCGAACCACCCTGAGAGTTCTTAGCAATGAATTCTGCCAAAATATAGATGCTTTGCCAAATCAGAAGTACAGTGCAAAATGAATAATTTATTCTTGTTGTGAGTACCCTGATAAAAAATTATGTATTATCTTCAAATACATGGTTTATTTTTTAAAAAAATATTGAATTTATTGGAATAACATTGGTTAATAATGCTATATAGACTTCAAGTGTAAATTCTATAATATATCATCAGTAGATAGTATTGTGTCTTCAGCACCCAAAGTCTTGTCTGCTTTCATCATCATTTATTCTCCCTTTACTCTCTTCTGCCTCTGCTACCCCGCTTTTTCTCTGTAATCACTATACTGTGGTCTGTGTCTGTGAGATTTTTTTTTGTTTTGCTTAATCCCTTTACTTTTTCACCTAGCCCCCGAAGTCCCCTTCCCTTTGACGACAGTTAGTCTGTTCTCTTGTATCTTTGAGTCTGTTTCTATTTTTTTTTGTTTTGTTCACTACATTCCACATATAATAAAACCATATGGCATTTTTCTTTCTCTGAATGGCTTATTTCACTTAGCATAATATTCTCAAGGTCTACCCATGCTGTTGCAAAAGGTAAGACAATATATTTTATGGCTAAGTAGTATTCCATTGTATAAATATACCACAGTTTTTTAATCCACTTATCTGTTGATGGGCACTTGGGCTGCTTTTAAATCTTGACTATTGTAAGTAACGCTGTGATGAACATAGGGGTGCATATATTATTTTGAATCAGTGTTTCAGATTTCTTCAGATATATTCACAGAAGTGGAAATGCTGGGTCATAAGGCAGTTCTATTTTTAATTTTTTGATGAGACTTGATATCATTTCCACACAGCAGCACCAATCTGCATTCAAAAGACCAGTGCATGAGGATTTTCTTTTATGCAAAACCCTGGCAACACATGCTACTTGTTGATTTATTAATGATAGCCATTCTGACAGGTAAGGGGTTATATATCATTTTGGTTTTGATTTCCATTTCTCTGATGATTAGTGATGCTGAGCATCTGTTTATATGTCTATTGGCCAACTACATGCCTTCTTTGGAGAAGAGTCTATTCAGGCCTTCTGCCCATTTTAAATTGAAATGTTTGTGTGTGTGTGTGTTTGTGTGTTGAAGTCTCTTGAAATTTTGGATACTAACTCCTTAAAAGATATATCATTGGCAAATAAGTTCACCAATTCAGTGGGTTGTCCTTTCATTTTCTTGATAATTTCCTTTATTGTGCAAAAGCTTTTTAGTTTGATGGAGTGCCATTTTAAAATTTTTTCCTTGGCTTTCTTTGCCTGAGGAGATATTTCAAAAAAATTATTATGAGAATTGTCAGATTTTACTATCTATGTTTTCTTCTATGATTTTTGAGGTTTTGTGTCTTACATTTAAGTCTTCAATCCATTTTGAGTTTATACTTGTGCATAGTGTAATAATGTAAAAAACATGTAAAGTAACATCTAAGTCATTATGTATTCCCTTACAGATCTAATATAGAGAACTAGCAAATCAATAGAAGCAAAAAAAAAATCTGACCTGTGCTAGCTGAAGTGTAAAGAATAGCCTATTTCATATATGGCCAACTGTGGCAAGTAATGGCTATGGTTAAGACAGCATTCTGTGTTCCATCCAGTTTTATGAAACTGCTGGAAAGAAGAAAGCAGCAGTGCTTTGGGAACAGTTTTGGATATGAGGGAGGCTGGAATTAGAAGAATCATGTTTTAACTAAAAGGACTTATTGATAATATTTGAGGACAATTTTAGGGTTGCTGTGAGAATATGCATATATGTATACTAAGCAATAAAGTCAGGCAAATTGAGGAGTTCTGAAGAGTTATGTGGGATCATGGCTATGGCTGGCCTTAATAGGAGAAACATTAAGGATAGAATGAAAATAAATTATTAATCATCAGCTCTGTCAAGTACAGCAAAGTATAGTTTAAAAGATCGTGCCAATTCCTGGTGGATTTGGTAAAGTTCTCTAATTTTTATCTAAAAAAATCTTCCAAATCTCACAAAAGATGAATTTTATAATATTTTTAAAAATTAAACTTGAGAAATTTTTAACCAGTGTGAGTGTAGTGACTGATGAAAGCTCTCAATTAAATATTAGGAGATATTACCCTTCTAAAATACAAACAACAATTTTGTTTCCTTAGTTTCTCTCATTTCTTTTTCTTTGCCCTACCTCTTAAAGGTGGATCATTCTCACTTTTTTTTTTCTTAATCTCTCCATCTTCTTCCTTTTCTTCTTTATTTCCTAGTATCCATGTTGGCTTTAAACCTGGAGTTTATGCTATATATTCAAAGCACCACTGGGTATAAACAATTAAAAAGTCATAATCTCTACCCTAGTGTTAGTGTGTCAGAACAGAAAGGTAAGAAAAATTCTAATAATATAATGTGACAAAATCTGTGTTTTGAAAACAACAACAACAAAAAAGAGGTGACTTTTGATGTTCCATGAAGAAAGGCTAAATGAGTGTTGGGAAAGAGGGCATTTCATGAATGAAAGTACAAGAGTTCAGGTATAGGTTTGAAAATGCATGGTGTCTTGGGAGATTTGTTAGTGATTTTGTGTGTTTGGAATATAGAGAGTATATTGTAGTGTGCAGCAGCTAAGGCTGGATAAATGGGAAACTAATCATTTTATAATTTATCTTGTGGGTAGTGGAGAGTAATAAGAGCTTTTTAAGTGCTCAGTGAAGTATCCCATTTCTTTTCATGACTTTAACCAGCATCCCTAAATTGGTTATTTCAAAGTCCTTACCCACAGTTCTGACTTTGTTCCAGAGCATGATAATTGTATTTGAAACTGCTGACTTCTTATCCTGCTGTTAATCAAACCAGTCCAGTTCAAAATAACTTACTTTGCCCCTTTAAATTTTCCCTCCATATGTGCTCCCTTTTCTGTTTCATGTTGCCATTTCTCCAAGTCAGCTAGACTGAACAGTGCTATCTTCAACTTCCCTTATTATTTCAATTTCCCCATAATCCTTTGTTCACCAGTTCTACCAGTTTTTCTCCTAAGCACCTCCCACCCATTTCCCCACTTCTGTTTCTACCACCAGTTTTATGTGGACTTCTTTCTCATCTGGACTTTTGTAGTCACTTTTTAAATCACCTACTTATTTTTTTATTTCATTTCTAATCCAGTGTACATAATAGCACCAGAGTTTTCTTCCAAAAATATGGGTCTCATCACATAATTCCTATGCTCAGAAATCTTTACTTGTTCCTCACTTATGGAATAAAGTACAGATCTTCATAAAAATATTTCCTTCATTTTTTCCTCTTTTTTGTAGTCTCCTTTATAAAAAATACTCCTTGTCAGAAATCATCATTCTTAGGGCTACCATAATGCTTTTTATAAAAACTCTTGATGCATCATATCTTACTATATAAAAATTTAATGTTACTCTTTTAATAGGTTATATAGTTTGAGAAAACAGAGTATATTCAATTACCCATTGCTGTGTAAAAAATTACCCTCACAGCAGCTTGAAATAACATACAGTTTTTATTTTATGGGGTTATTAGCTCAGGTATTCAGGTCCAGCTTAACTGGGTTCTCTGGTTGCAATCAAGGTGTCAGCTGAGGCTAGTCATCTCAAGGTCCAATGGGGATCCAATCTAATTTTGAGTTCAGTCAGTAGCTGTTGCAGGATTCAGTTTCTCCCAGGTTGTTGGACTGAGGGCCTCTATTTCTCACTTGCTGTTGACCAAGACTGGCCTTAGTTTCTTGCCATATGGGCTTCTTTATAGAATAGTTTACCACATGACAGCTTCTTTTGCAAAGGGAACAGAAAGGGGAAACAGATGAAGGGAGAAAGGAAGGGAGAGGGAGACAGAAAGGGAAGTCAGTCTTGTATAACCTAGTCATGGAAGTGACATCCTATCACTTTGCCATATTTTATTTGTTAGAAGCATATCACTAAGGCCACAATGAAAAATAGTGAATTACACAGGGGTACAAATACCAGGAGGCTGACTGTCACACAGAGGATTTATATTTTTACTTCCACCTCTATTGTTAATGACGTATACATTGCAGGTTTTTAATAACTGGTGAATTGAACTGAAAAATGGTGTCCCAGTTTGTAACTCAAATTTTTGCTAGTGTTATTAATTTCAGTTAATAATGGCCACATTTAACTAGAGTGAATCAACCTATTTGAAATTATTTATGCAATAGAAATGAGGAAAAATGAGAAGATACTAAGAGGTTCAATTGGTTCAGTTGGAAGTTCAACAAATGAACCCCTCTCATTTCATTTGGTGAAGATGATTACAATGTCCTGAAGAGGCTGGGAGAGAGCATAGAGTGGTGGAAATTACCCCACAGTATCATTTTTCTGAATTTCATTGGAGGTCAACAACAAAAATATATAGTAGAAATAATTCTGGGTAATTTTTAATGTTTTAGGTTTTTAAATTTCATGTAATGATATGTTTCTTTAAACATTTTAAAATTTAACACAGATTTTAAGGTTGAAGTAACTTCTAAAAAATTTTATAAACTTGAAGTACTAATAGTTTTGAAATTAATTGTTTATAAACCAAAAAATTCAAAAAATACTATAATTTTCCTGCATTAGTTTAAACTAGTTAACTTTTTAAAATTATATTTTATTGATTATTCTATTACAGTTGTCCTGATTATTTTCCCTATGCTCCCGTCCACCTGGCACCCTCTAGTCCTTCAGGCAACCCCCATACCATTGTTCATATCTATGTCATCTGTATAATTCTTTGGCTACTCCATTTCTTATACTGTACTTTATATCCCCATGACTATTCTGTAACTACCTATTTATACTTCTTAATCCCCTCACCTCTTCACATATTTCCTTGTACTGCCCTCCTATCTGGCAACCATCAAAATGTTCTTTGTATCCATGAGTCTGTCTCTGTTCTTGTTTGCTTAGTTTTTTTTCAATTCAGTTGTTGATAGACATGTATTTATTGCCATTTTATTGTTCATAGTTTTCATCTTCTTTTTCTTAAATAAGAAAAAAAGACTAAAAGAGTCCCTTTTACATGAAATTATGGTTTGGTGATGATGAACTCCTTTAGTTTTTTCTTGTCTTGGAAGCTCTTTATATGGCCTTTGATTCTAAATAATAGCTTTCCTGGGAGGAGCAATCTTGGCTGTAGGTCCCTGCTTTTCATGACTTTGAATATTTCTTGCCAATCCCCTCTAGCCTGCAAAGTTTCTTTTGAGAAATCAACTGATAAGTCTTATGGAAATGGCCCATTTCCATAAGGAGGTAGGACGTAACTAATTCCTTTTCTCTTGCTTATTTTAAGATTCTCTCTTAATTTTTAACATTTGGCATTTTAATTATGATGAGTCTTGGAGTGGGCTTCTTTACATCACTATTGTTTGGGAATCTCTGTGCTTCTTGGACTTATATGTCTATTTCCTTCACCAAATTAAAGAAGTATTATTTCATTATGCTTTCATCTAGATTTCCAATTTCTTGTTCTTTCTCTTTTCCTGGCACCCCCATGATGCAAATGTTGGAACACTTGAAGTTGTCCCAGAGGCTGCTTACACTATCCTCTTCTTTTGGATTCTTTGTCTTGTTCTTCTGATTGGTTGTTTTCTGCTTCCTTATGTTCTAAAGCATTGATTTGATTCTTGGTTTCATCCACTCTACTGTTGTTTCCCTGTAAATTGTCCTTTATTTCAGTTAGTGTATGCTTCATTTTTGACTGGATCTTTTTATGCTGTTGAGGTCCTCACTAAGTTCCTTAAACATCCTTATAAGCAGTGTTTTGAACTCTGCATCTGATAGATTGCTTATTTCCACTTTATTTAGTTCTTTTTTCTGGAACTTTGTTCTGTTCTTTCATTTGGGCCATGTTTCTTCATGCCCTCATTTTGGAAGCCTCCCTGTATTTGTTTCTATGTATTCAGTAGAGCTGCTATGACTCCCTGTGTTGGTATCATGGCCTAATGTAGTAGGTGTCCTATAGGGTTCAGTGGCATAGCCTCTCCTATCACCCAAGTAGGGCTGATTTTTTTTATGGGCTGAGTAAAATCCTCCTATTATAATTGAAACTTGATTGCTGTTGGCAGGTCAATGGGAGAGATTTATCCATGCCAATCAACTGCAAGGACTGGCTGTGACCACTGACCCCCAACCTCTGCTCTTGTGGAGGATCAGCTGTGCAGGAGCAGGGTTGTAATGCTCCTATGCAGTCTATGGATGTTCAGTGTATGTGCAGGCTCCGGGGTTTCCTGGGTGGTGCAGGCCAAGGTCAGCCCCCAGCCCTCTGTTCTTCCCAGGACCACACTACATGAACTATAAAGCAATCTGAGGTGGCTGCTACTTGAGCTGGGCTTGGAGACGCCCAGGTGAAGCCAAGCTGTGAATCTTCAGCTGGTTGCTGCTAGTATCAAGCCTGGGGCCACTTATTAACCATTACAAAGGTTGGGGGTTTAATGAGGCTGACTGTTGTTATTTAAAAGTATTTAAGAAGTTGTGAAGCATGAATCAAAACCAGCTATTCATATAGAAAAATTATGGTTAACAGTTTGGGTGGGCCTATAAATTAGGTGGGACAGAGTCTCGAAGGATCTCCAGGGTGGGGCAAAGAGTATTAGCTAAATTGATGGAGTCTCAGATATGGCACCCATCTGATGGCCCTGTGGCTCTGTGGGGATAGGGCTCAGAAAGAGGACAATTGCCTCTGCCTGCCTCTCTCTCTGGGAGAAAGCTATCCCCTAGCTCCTGCTTTGATACCAGACACTTCAGTTTCTCTCTGTATGCCACTTATACCTTTTAAGCTGCTACTCTGGTTCTGGAGCTCACAAGGAGTGAGTCTGTTTAAGTCCATATGTGGATTCTATCAACATTTTTAGATCCTTATAATTTTCGTCAGATATTTTCTTTCTAAACTTCTCTCATTTTGAGCCATTACATTTAATGCATGTTTTAGTTCTGCTTATGAGTATATTATCAAGTCTATAAATAGGCTTATGGGCTATATATTTACATTTCATGTCTTTTTTCCCCTAGTTTGAGCTTAATGATCAAGCCCAAGACTTCGGTAGATACTGTTATAATAAATTTTAAATTGGTTAGGAATAATGCCAATTTTACCACAATCCAATTGTTCCAGTAGTCTCCAGAGTGAGAGATTAAGCACAATGTCAGATACAAACTAAGTTTGATGTTTCTTACAGACAGTAAAATCTTTTCTAATATTACCCCCTAATTACATGGTTAGTAAATTGTTCAGTACTGGCTTTGAGGAAATCCTTTGTCATGCATTACATTCTGATGAGAAAAACAATATTATTTATTTAACTTTTTGAGATAAAATTTTAATTAAAAATACCCACAACAATCTGTGTTGATTTTCACCTGAACTAATTGTTCAGTTTTCAAGTTGGTTAAGTTAGCTAAAAGTATAGAACACACTAAAATTTCTGTGATCTATGGTTGGATAATTGATATATTAAATGTTAAGATAGCAGTTTTTGTTAGAAGATTGAGTTTAATGTGTGTGAAACAAGAGTCAAAGGTGATTCTACAGTTTGGGCCTGAGCAAATAAAGAGTAACATGAGTGAGAAAGAAAAGAGTGAGAGAGTATGTGACAGGGGAAGATCAGAAGTTCATTTGGGCATATGCTATATTTGAACATTTTACTAAACATTCAAATGAAGTTGTAGAAATGCAGAGGAATTAATTATATTGAAAATCAGTGAAACTTGCACTTGAAATAATATATACATACCCCCAAAACTTTATTAAATAAAAAACTTAAAACTAGTTCTCCTGAAAATATTCTTGACATTTTCCTCTTAAAGCCTTTGATATACATTAATTATTGGTGAAATATGGTAGAATTGTAGTACCCCATGCCTTCCTATTTTATTTTCTGGAACATGTCTTGCATGTTATTTTCTGGAATGCTCTTTCCCCATTTTCTCCTAACACACACACACACACCACACACACACTCACACCCTCCTTTCTGTCTCTTGAAATACTACCCACTCTTTAAGACTCATGTCATTTTCAATTTTTCCTTGAAGTCTTTCCTGATTCCCTTAAAGAAAAATGTTACCCTATTTTTCTTTAAGCATCCACAGTTTGGTTTGTTCCTTTCTTATGGCACTTCTCTTAATCTTTCTTTTTGTTGGCGTTTCTTATCTTCTTTATTAGATCATAAGCTATTTGAGGGCTGGGATTGGACAGTTGTGATCCTTATATTATTTGGGATCTGGATCAATGCCTTACACATAAGAGGTAGTCAATAGATGGTTATTGGATTAAAATGAATGAATTACATTTATTCATGATTGATGCTATGCCACCAATGAGCTGGTGTTATTTCAAAAAGGATTCTGGATTCACTTGGCTGTGAAGGAGTTTTTTACTTGTATGTGACAAAATGAGAAAATAAAGTAATATCATGAGTTTTCTATGAAAATAATTTTATTGAATTAAAAGAAAGCCTTTTATTTTGGATTGCTGCCCTTCTGACTTGTTGAAAGTTAAACTTTCTCCTTTCTTTTATGGAAAGTGTTTGTTTATAAAAGAATAAAGCTTTAGAAACTGTATGTGAGTCCAACTTCTTTTATTTAAATTTTTTTTATTGGTTTATGATATCTGACATTTTGGGAGCTTGTGACTTAGAGTATTTGTATATTCCAAGATCATTAAACAAAAGGGTTGAGGGGTTCTGGTGAAGCAGGATATGGCAGAAGGACAATGGACTAAATTAAAGGAAGGGTAAATAAAGTCAGTGCTAGGATGCCTTGTAACTAGCTGAGTAACAGTCATCTTGTCCCTGTGCAATAGGGTAAATACAGTTAAGATTACCTTCCAAGGTAGTTATGAAACCTGAGTAAGTAATTAGATTGTGCATAGTTTTGTTCTCAGTGTAATCTGAAAGGAAGGGATTGTGTATTAGTTATTGGTAGCATTTCTTTGTATGTTTAGTATCAATAGTAGTTCTTTTAGAGCCCTGTGTAACCTGGAAACAACCCCATGCCTTTTCCAGGGTTTGAATAACAAATTGTTCCTTATCCATCTGGTGACATTGATTTGATTACACATCATAAACTATCCAGCAGAATTTTTATAGTCAGATTAAACTGAAATAATAGTATCAACATCAGAATGCTAGTGGTAGATATTTGTTTAAGTGATTCTAGCTAAGCGGATGTACTGTATGGACACTAGTTTTTGGTAGGCTCCGGTAGGGTGACAGGTGAACTTTGAGTCTGAAGCATCCTTATGAGGATATGCCATATGAGGGATTATTTCTGTAATGCAAAATTGCCTTTCACTTTGCATGAATCACATCAAATCAAAGTGATTGCATTAATTCCCAAAGTGATTGCATATCTATTCTGTATGAAGACATGTTGCCAAAATACTGCATTATAGGAATACTTGTAAAATCCCAGAGTAATGTCAGGTCAGAGCCAAAAGACTAAAATTGGCCACTTTTTCCTCTCTCCTCTGTCATTGTCATTAAAAAGAGAGAGAACGAGAGATTGCACAAACCATACACATTTAGAAGGTGGAAATTTGTCTTTTGTCTTCTCTGTCTCCCTTTAATGGCTAACTGCAGTTTCCTACAAGCATACGTATTTCCATTTTTCACCTCTGGGGCCCTGCAGCCTCTGCTGCTCTCTGGCCTTGAACAGATGGCTAATGAGTTACCACCCCTGTCTGCTCTTCCAGGAAGGGAGTGCCACAGGCTGTTGAAGGAACCTTTTATCTTTTGCTTGTGGTCTAGTAAAACCTCACTTTTTAGGGCTCTTGATCTCAGGTATGTATTAGAAAAGAGCAGTAAATTAAATTAACACTAACATTCTATTGCTAGTAGCTGGCAATGGGTTAGGTATCTCAACTTCTATTTATAAAGGCAAAAAAAAAAAAAAAAAAGGACTGGCCAATGTTGGGCTCACAGGAAGAGATTCTGGTAGGAATCGTTCCTGGGCTCCTGAAAGTCATCCACGAGACATCAAATTAATTCTACATGAGATGTAGCCTCCCTTCTGAAACTGAAATTTGAGCGAATCAGAGCGTAATTCAGAGAGATTACTCAGAATCTAAAGTGAATTTTGTCTATAGAGAAGATCCTTAAACTGGAAGATGAATAGAAATCCCATCTAATCCACTGGTAAAGGCCAAATGAAAATCCTAACTAGGATTAAAACAGTCTGATATGGGGTCCTGGTCCACATCCATTTGAAATCAGTAGTAGTGGATTTAAAGGGACAAAAAATGGAATGGAGGACACAGAATTGTTGGTTTTGAATAAATCAAGTTCTTTTTTTAAAAATTATTTTATTGTTGTTCAATTACAGTTGTCTGCATTTTCCCCCCACCACTCACCCCAACCCTAGCCAAACCCTTGGTTGTTCTTCATTTCAATGTCTTTGGTTATATTTTGTTTCCTTTTTCTTTTGTTGATTATGTTCCAGTTAAAGGTGAGATCATACGGTATTTGTCCCTCACTGCCTGGCTTATTTCACTTAGCATAATGCTCTCTAGCTCCATCCACGCTGTCACAGAGGGTAGGAGCTCCTTCTTTCTCTCTGCTGCATAGTTCTTAATTATTATTTATCAAACATGTATTAAACATAAGATAGGACATTAGGGTTTCAAAACTCAAGGGCATGATCCCTGAACTAGGGAGGCTCACTCTTTAGAGAGCAGATCTGCAACAAGAGATTTACCTTTTATATAAATATATATATACACACACACATACACACAGATATATGTGTATATATATACACATATATATAAACAAATGCTGTGATAGACATAAGTATAAGATATTTATATATTTCCCATCTTGTTCTGTTTTAAAAAAATAATAAAAAATAAAAAACAGGGTATATAAATATCTACTTAATCAATGATGAAAAAAGTTCCTTGCCCCCTTTTCCCTCACACCAAATATCTATAATACAATTTCAAGTGCAGAAGTATAAATATATCTATGTATGTGCATATGTATATATGTAACAAATGCTCTGATAGAAATAAGTACAAGATATTTTGAGAGGCCAGAGTAGTACCTAGTGTGGATTGGGATTAACAAAACATAGGGCAATATTCTAGAAATATTTTATTTGGTAAACTAACATTAACCAAGTTAAGGAGGCTGAATATGGTTAACTAGAGGAACACAAAAAGATCTCTACTACTGTCCTGCTCTCTATCTTAATTGGAAAGTCATTAACCCGGAAATAGTCTTTGTTTTGTTTTGTTTTGTTTTAGACATATTTTCTGAGCTCACATGCATATTACAAGATGCATTAAAGGTTGAAAAAGGCAACTGGAATAAAAGTTAAAAAGCTTTGAGGTTCCTTTGAAGTCCAATTGTTTGTGTATTTTGGTAAATATGGGCTCAATTATTTGTGTATATGTTTCTACCATTCCCACAAATGATGGTTAAAGATGAAGAGCATAGTAAGCTCAACCAGAAAGAAACTCTTAAAATGGCTCACCAATCATTAATTACAAAAATCTTTAAATGAAAACAAGTGAGATAAGTTATGAACATGGATTCAAGATACATGGATAGATGTGTAGTATAATGCATACTTGGGGTTCTCATACTGTATTGGATTTATAGTAATAAGCAAAGGTATTATAAAAACTCCAGAATATAATTTTATATCTGTATACAGAAATATTTAGGAAAATATAGTTAATAGTAAGTTATTAACAGAAAGATTTAGGAAAATATAGTTAATAGTGAAACATACATTGAAGTAAAAAAGTGGCCTGTAATGAGTTCAGATAATAGACACACATGTACAGCTCCTTTGCTTTTTTTTCGTTTGTTTAGGTAGAACAATTTGGGACAAAAATCTAGAAGACTAAAACATAGAGGGAAACAGTAAATCTTTCAGGTATTTGATTATCTTTATTGAACCTACTTTTCTTCATTGTTTAAAAATATGTTAAAGTCTTGTTAGACTCAGAGCACAAATTCTGACTCAATTCATCTCTCATGTCTTATAATTGCTGCGCTTTAAGTTCTCTTAGGAAAGAACATTTGGCTTAACTCAGCTCTTGTTTGGCTGACATTTGCTTTCATTCTCTCTTTTGTCATTTTCAGTTATCACAAAAACCTGTGGAAACAGGGATGAAAAAATAAAGTGTTCAGCTGATTGATATCACTCAAAGGACTAAGTCTTGGCCTAAGTGTTTTATTTTTGGGTAGATTATGACATGCAGAACTTTAATAGGCCCTGATTAATCTGGAGAATTTAAGGAACAAAATAACAATGCGGGGAGAGCCACTCCACAATTTTTGACCCAGAATAAACAGGTTTTACTAGACAGATTGGCACAAGTGTTGTGTGGATATTGGTCTTGCTTCTTTCCACATTTGGGTTTCCAAGTGTACTCCATTTGAATCTGATAATCAATGCCAAGTACTCCCCTATAAAGTCTGCAGAATTAGTGATGCCAGAATTGAGCACCAATTTCCACTGATATTTCTTCTCTTTCATCTTGTTCTGTGTTTTGAAAAAAAAATGAAAAATAAAGAACAGAGTATATAGAGTTCTACTTAATGAGAAAAAAAGCTCCTTGCCCTCCCTTTCCTTCACAACCAAATATCTATAATACAATTTCAAAGGCAGAAGGATAAATATATCTATGTGTTCACCAAAATCAATGCAATGATGATTTAAAATTACATGGCAATGGACATTATAAAAATCAATAAAAATAATTCCATTTAATATAACATCATAAATGGTAAAACGCTTAGGAAAAATTAACAAAGAAGTGCAAAATTTATACATTAAAAACTACAAACATTGAAGGAAATGAAAGAAAACCTATATAAATGAAAATATATTTTATGATCTTGTATTGGAAGATTTAGTATTGTTTAACATGGTAATGGTCCCCAAATTGGCCTACAGATTTAACACAACTCCTTTCAAAATCTTGACTAACATTTTTGCACAAATTGACAAGCTGACATTGAAATTCATAGAGAAATACAAGCATCTCGGGATAGCCAGATAACCTTGAAAAAGAACAAAGTTGTAGGGTTCACACTTTTTGATATCAAATCTTACTACAATGACAAAAGAAAATGTGAGTAAACTTTTGCATCTTTGAGTTAAGATATGGTCCTTTAGATATGATACCAAAAACACAAGTGATGAAAAAAATATACAAATTGGAATTTATGAAAAATGAAATATGTATGATATATTTCAGATGGTGTCACTAAATAAGTGAAAATACAGAACAGAGAATGAAAGAAAATATTTAGAAATCATATCTGTTAAGGTCAAGTGTCCAGAATATATCAAAAACCTTTATAATTCAACAATAAAAAGGCAAACAGCCCAATTTAAAAATAAGTGAAGGACTTGTATAGATACTACCTGAAAGGAAATATGTGGCTCAGAAATATACGAAAAGATGTTTGAACTCATAATCATTAGGAAAAGAAAAATTAAAATTACAATTAAATACCATTTAAATATCATTAAAATTACATTTAAATACCATTTCAAACCTAGTAGGATTGCCAAAATAAAAATTTCAAAAATAACAGACAATAAAATGTTGATAAGAAGAAATTGGAGTCCTTATGCATTGCTGTTGGGTTTGTAAACTGGCAAATGCCACTTTGTGAAATGGTTTGGATGTTCCTAAAATGTTAACATATATTTGCCATATAATCCAGCAAACCCACTCCTAGATAGATACCCAAGAGAAATGAAAACATGTGTCCATTCAAACACTTGAATAAGAGTGTTCACAGCAACATTATTAATGACACAAATTGAAAACAAGCTAAATGTCCATCAACTGATGAATGAATAAATAAAATTTGGTAAATCCGTATAATAAAATTTATTAGGTATAAAAAGGAAGCACTTACTGAAATGTGCTGCAACATGGATGAACCTTGAGGACAATATACTAAGTAAAGCAGTCACAAAAGGGCATGTTTGTATAATTCCATTAAATTAAATGTCTAGAATAGATAATTCATAGGAACAAGCTATACTAGTGGTTACCAGGGAAAGTGAAAAGTGAGACTGAGGAGTGCCTGTTAATGGGTAAGGGTTGTTTTGAGGATGATGAAAATATTTTAAAATTAGTTGTAAAGGTTGCAAAACCCTAAATCTACCAAAAGTTGAATTATATACATTAAGAGTATGAATTTTGTAGAACATGAGTTATATTTCAATAAGCCTACTATAAAACAGATTATATAAAAAACCAGATTATAAAACAGAATGAAGTTAGAATAAAATTGCATATTGCTTTTCTTTTTAAGAGTTTATAAAGAGTGTTTATTCCTTTTTTTTTCATTTTGTCGTAGACCCTCTAGTGAGACTATGGTTTGGGTAGCACATGTTATGAATTAAGAAACATTCACAAAATGGTTTGCCATATTGCAAAATTTATTTAGTTCTATAAGCAAAGCCATGTTTTTCAAATCCCAAGGCTCCATTTTAAGTACATAATTTCATAGTTCATCAGTCTCTTTTATTGTTATTCTATCTATTCATAGACTTTAAAATACATTCTAATTTTAAGACACTATAATAGAACTTGTGTTCACTTAATTGTTTTGTTTTCCATATAAGGACACTAAAGCCCAGAAAAGTTAAAATTCAGCATTTAAGCACATGAGAAACAAAAGGATCTGGGTCTGGATGCTGAGTGTTGCTTTGAGTCAAGTGAATAAAGCACTGGTCTGGGTAGAGAAACGATCTAAATTTGAATCTCAGAGCAGTCATTTTTTTATTTTATTTTAATCATTGTTCAAGTACAGTTTTCTCCCCCCTACTCCCATTCCAGCCCATCCACCCAACCCTCCCCCCTTCAGCAGTCACTTTTTAACTGTCTCATTTGTAACATTGACCTAACCACATTGGAAAGTGCTTTTGTTAAATGAAAGCAAAGTGCAGATATTAGTTGCTATTATTGTTAAATAGAGAACTTATAAATGTTTTAAAGGGGAAATGTAACATTAAATGACCAAAATGTTGTATACATCTCATCATGCTAGTGCAGCATATATATCAATTTCTCCTAATTTGTTTGAATCCCAGCCCTATCACTTTTTAGCTGAAGGATCTTTTTTATTTTAAAAATTGATGATTTGTCATTTTCAAACATTAGTATACTAGTTCTTTGTTTTATAATTGTCTTTGGATTAGAGTAATGAGGTCATGTTATAAATGAGTCAAGTCATAATGAGGTTATACCCATATATATACTCCATAGAGGACACCTTTATTCTGAATTTAAATATAATTGAAGATCTAGAATTTTTATGTTTTGGTCTCTAATGTTTTTAATCCATTTTGAATTTATTCTTGTGTGTGGTGTAAGAATTTCCTGTGTGTAAAAAATTTCATTTTATGCATGTATCTGTCCAATTTTCCCAACACCATTTATTAAGTGAACTATCTTTAGCTCATTGTATGTGCTTACTTCCTCTGTTGAATATTAATAGACTCTAAAAGTTGGGTTTATTTTATGAGCTCTTGTATTCTGTTCCATTGACCTATGTGTCTGTTTTTATGCCATTACCATGCTGTTTTGATTACTATGGCCTTTTTTAAAAAATTATTTTATTGTTGTTCAATTACAGTTGTCTATAGGAGACCATTCTGTGTGTGTGCACCAGCTCCCACTGGAAACGCCAGTGGAAAGTAAAGGGAAGTACACGGGACCCACACCTGTGGATAGGTTCTCCTGGGGGGAATCAGGTCTGCATCATACCTAGGCTGCTTTTGAGACTTGCTTTTTGCTAAAACTCCCACACCCTGAATTGAGGCAGCAAGTGTTTACTGCATATCTTTAAAGCAACTTCCTAAAATCTGTGCTAAACTTCCAAGGATGAATGTAACCAGTTCAACCACTTTTCCCTTTATATTTGCAAATATTCTTCTTTTTCTGATGTAATTAGCTACATCCTCTCCTTGTTTTCTGTAAAAGGTAACCACGTAAAGTGAACCTGTGCATAGTAAATGAGGACAATCCTCAATGTAATATGCCCAGAAAAGCAATAAAAGCTTGTCAAGGCAAGGGTTGGCACGCTCTCACTTTGAGAGAGTGGCTGTGCCATCCCTTTTCCTCCATAGGACTTGGTAGTCCATGTGAGTTTGTCGTCTCATCCACAGTGCCACAAACACTACTTGCCAGTATCTGCGTCAGTTGTCTGCATTTTCCCTCCACCACTCCCCACAACCCCAGCCAAACCCACCTCCCTCCCTTGCTTCCACCCACCCCTTGGTTTTGTTCATGTGTCCTTTATAGTATTTTCTGAAAACTCTTCTCCCCATTATCCCCTCCCACCTTCCCTCTGGTTTCTATCAGATTGTTCTTATTTTCAATGTCTCTGGTTATATTTTACTTGATTTTTTTTGTTGATTATGTTCCAGTTAAATGTGAGATCATATGGTATTTGTCCCTCACTGCCTGGCCTATTTCACTCAGCATAATACTCTCCAGTTCTATCCATGCTGTTGCAGAGGATAGGAGCTCCTTCTTTCTTTCTGCTGCAAAGTATTCCATTGTGTAAATGTACCATAGTTTTTTGATTCACTCATTTACTGATGGGCACTTAGGTTGTTTCCAACAACTTGGATATTGCAAATTGTGCTGCTATAGACATTGGGGTCCATAGGTTCTTTTGGATTGGTGTTTCAGGGTTCTTAGGATAATGCCAGTGGTGGAATTGCTGGGTCAAAAAGCAGTTCCATTTTTAGTTTTCTGAGAAAATTCCATACTGATTTCTACAGTGCCTGCACCAGTCTGCATTCCCACCAATGGTGCACTAAGGTTCCGTTTTCTCTGCATCCTCTCCAACACTTGTTTGTTGATTTGTTTATGATGGCTGTTCTGACCAGTGTGAAGCAAAATCTCAGACATAGCTCATATCAGTAGTTTATTAGATATATCTCCCCAGCAATGGAAACAAAAGAAAAAGTAAACAAAGGGGACCACATCAAACTAAAACACTTTTGCACACCAAAGAAAACATCAACAAAATAAAAAGAAAATACACAGGATGGGGGAACATATTCACCAATACATCTGATCATAGGCTAATATCTGATTTATGAAGAACTTACAAAACAACACCAAAAATGCCTACAACCAGTTGAAAAATGGGCTAATGAGCTCAATAGACACTTCTCCAAAGAGGACCTACAGATGTCCAATGAACATATGAAAGGATGGTTAAGGGTACTAATCATCATAGAAGTGCAAATTAAAACCACATTGAGATATCATCTTACACCTGTCAGAATGGCCATCATCAGTAAATCAACAAGCAACACACTGCTGGTGAGGATGTGGAGAAAGGGGAACTTTTTTACATTGGTGGTAGGAATGAAGAGTGGTGCAGCCACTATGGAAAGCAGTATGGAGATAACTCAAATATTAAAAATGGATCTGCCTTTTGATAGGAATATATCCAAAGGAACCCAAAACACTAATTCATTAGAACATAAGCACCCCTGGGTTCATTGCAGTGTTATTTATAATCACCAAGATATGGAAGTAGCCCAAGTGTCCATCGACAGATGAGTAGATAAAACAATTATGGGACATTTACACAATGGAATATTACTTAGCCTTAAAAAAGAATAAAATTTTACTCTTTGCAACACGATGGATGGATCTCGAGAATGTTGCACTAAGTGAAATAAGTCAGAGAAAGACAAATACCAAATGATTTCACACATATGTGTAATCTAAAGAACAAACTCAATTAACAGGCAATGTAGAGACAGGCTCATAGGTAGAGTAGGCTGACAGCTATGGGGAGGGTAGTTAGGGGGTGCAGGGATTGAGCAAAATGGAAAAAGGACTCGAGGCATGGACATAGTGTGATGACTGTGGGGGTAGGGTTATAAGGAGACTACTTGGCAATGGAAAAATACAATAAAAATAAATTAATTAAAAATAAATAAATAAATATATAAATAAATAAATAAAATTGAAGATCATGGTTTCAACATGCATAAATTAAATTCTTGGATTCTTTCTATGGAAAGGATAAATATTGCCTAAAACCTCACTGACAGGAACACTTACTCCATCATTATATGCATTTTAAGCTTTATCAGCTTAAGAAGAAAAAGCATTAACATTCATATGACCATGCCACAGGTACACAAAGAAGCAAGCAGGTTGGTTTTTCTCAGAAAATAAGGTCAGTACAAATTTCATTTGAATTCTTGCCATGGACTTCACTAATAGAGCTCCTTTATAATGAAGATATATCTATGAGCTAAAAGAAACATCCTATCCATTATTTATGCACTTAAACTGGAATGTCCTTCAGAATCATATGAAAGAAGAGAAAATATATAGTGACTGGAAGTGTATTAGGTACTAGCATATGCTGTGATGATGTAGGAGGTATGAACGCTAGTAAAGTTATTCTGTAGTGTTAGGAGGGTGAGTGGAGCCATGCCATTTTCGAGTGGTGTTTGTGTGTATTTTCAGATGTCCAATAAATAAATGTGTTTATATACATATTCATTTCATCAAACATTAAACATCTTAGTACTAAAAAGTTTATATTAAATATTGATGTTAAACAAATAGTATAATAATTATGATGAAATTATATTTAGAAGTATTCCCATATTTATGCATAAGTTAATATTTCAGGGGCCCTCACAATTTCATAAGTAGATGATAAGAGTGGATGCTTACTGAGTACTCTGAAGAGGTTAGATATCAAACACTTACCATGTAGAATATTGCAATCAATTGTTCTTACTAATTTAAAAATGTTATAGCTGCCATTGATTTTAGAATTGACCACATTGGCTAGTTCTCCTTATCTTAGTGTTGCTGTAAAATATTGATGAACAGATTTGCTTCTTTATTAATTCATTGCTTCTATTATCTTTAGTTCAGCTCTTTATTTGTTGCTATTATTTTATTTGCTTTCTTGTCTCAACACTCTTTATATTGTTATTCTAGTATTGTTTATATGACATTTCCCATTTGAAATACTACACTAACCAGGTTCCCCAGGGCAGACTTATTTCTTCTAGTTTTGTCTTTTTTCAAACGTCATCTTGCTTGTGTTCAATTGGATCAATATGCTTAGCTGATTCTCTCAATACTCTTCATTGTTATGGACTCATGCTTCATTCCAGGTTTTTTAACTTACACATCTACTTTGCTTTCTTCTCACACACACAAGATAATACAATTCCTTCAAAGCTTGCATGTTGAATGAGCGTATACTGAGAGGGGTTTCCTTGGAAAACACTGAAGATGGAAAGCCTTTATATCTTCCTGCTCATCAACTAGTGAATTGACAGCTGTTTCTCTGTAGAAATTGTTAGTTCATTGCAGAAAACTATGTGCAGTGTTAATAGTAAAGTGCACAAAATTAGAGTGTTTCATTGGATGCAGAAATGAGGAAGATAAAATAATGTGCTTCAAAGATAGAATAAAACATTTGTTTTAAAACCTTGAGAATTTTACATTGGAGTATTAACTGTATCTTGCTTTCTTCATAAGGATTGCATTCATTTAAATGGATTTGATGAAATAAATCATTTCCCATTTATCTTTGTCTCCTACCATTATTTATAATTAAATATAAACCCTTGCCGGTGTGGCTCAGTTGGTTGGAATATTGTCCCCTAAATTGAAATGTCATGGGGTTTGATTCCTAGTCAGAACACATGCCTGGATTGTGGGTTCTATCCCTAGTCAGGGCATCTACAGGAGGCAACCAACCAATGTTCCTCTCTCACCTTGATGTTTCTCTCCTGTCTCTCTCCCTCCCTTTCCCTCTCTTTCTAAAATCAATAGGCAGTTTTTTTGAGTAAGAATAAAAAGTAATAATAAATTTAAATAATGTAATTTTTGCTGATGCTTTTTAAAAATTGTGTCATGGAATAAACTACATTCATAATTCATACTTATTCAAAGATGGATTATGCTTCTGGAGTACTTGTGAATTTGTTGCTAGCTTAAAAATCAATGTGAAATAATTTTATTCTTTTTTACTCATTTCATAGGAAAGATACATGTGATACAAATGCAAATGTCATTTCTATCATATAATAGCATCTGTATAGGGTTCTTCCAGTTAATTCTTTTGATTTATTTGATTATAACTTTCCCTCTTTTTCCATCTTTAAGATTAGCTAGATTGTACATTTAGCTAACTTAACATATGAGAGAATCTATATGAAACAATGAATATGTCAGTTTAGAAAACACTTGGAAATATCAAGTGAGAAAACATCTATACTATACAAAATAGTCAATAAATATATATATTTTAATAAACATTTAAAAGTGCCAAACCATTCAAGAAGAAACAACCTTCACCTGAAACTGCTAAAAATCTAATCTATATGTATTCATGTTTCATTCATCTAAAATGGGAGACTGAAAAGGCTAGTCCAGATTTAAGGACTGGGAAAAATGACAATGAGGGCTTGACTCTTGTAATTTTTAAAAAATGCTATTTAGTGGATTTTGGTTCCTGTTCATGCATTCATTTTGGAACCTCTTCATTTTATTGGCCTCTATTAAGAAACAGTTGCTTTAAACTTAAATTATATAGATCTTTAATGAATGACATTTCTACAGAGAATAATTTTTCTCTTCCATTTATTTTCATATAAAATCATAGAAATATACTTTCATTACAGAGAATATTTTTCCTAAAGTTGGAGAAGAATATTTTCCTTAATATTTTTTCCCACCAGGTCAGCACACTGAGATGCAATGTTCTCTGTTAGATTTTGTCAGAATTCATTACCACGTATCTTGAGTCCAAAGTTCTCTATTGCCTCTTCCACCAGCTATACAAATGTGCTTTCATTTCTGGGGTCCTAGGAGATTTGTGAACCCACCAGCTAGTCTGACACACACTCTTTCTGTCCTTAACACTCATGGCTAATATCCCTGCAGCCTGGTAGTGGAACCCATTGATTAGGATCCCATTGATGCTGAACAATTTCCAGGCAGAAGAGGCAGAATGGTGCTGTGCTTCCTCAGAGCTTTGTGAGATATGCCATGAATGGAGGCCATCTGGCTCACAGGAACAGATAAAGCTGCATTCTATCACTAGTAAATGCAGAAGTTCTTTCAGCTGTTACATACACAATCCAAGTAGAACCTAACTCACACTAGACATTTCTATGACTGTGCTCCTTTTCCCCATCATCCCTTAAAAAGCTCACCAAAAAGTGAAGTATCAGGTACCTCAAAAAGCATCAACAGAACCATAACGATTTCAGGATCTTGGAGCCTTGCTAAAATCCTGGGACTTGCCTTTATGTAAAGAGTAAACTAATACCATGCCCCAATACTCTGGAGCTAGTAGCCTGAATTGTTTCTTTTCTTGTATCCTTTTGTAACTTGTTTCTTTTGTACTGGGAGAAGGCCTGAGACTCCCTTCTGAAACTACTATTTTACTTATGATTTATTAGAATAGTCAAGTTTGGTATAGGGCCCAGAGCTGAGACAGAAGGACAAGGTGAGGCTTTTCAAGTCATCCTGTTTTCCCATTCCCTGGATTGAATATCCTTGATTATAGCATTGTTGATCATATGACCTAGTCTACAGTAACTATGAGTTGCCCATTAGGTCCACCCAAAGTGAGACATTACTTGGAACTATAGCCCAATGGTAAATTTGGAAGGGAGATTCACATCCAGAACCCTCCAAGAGGAGAGGCCAGAAAGTGGAAATGATAGTAATCACATGGCCAGAACACCTGGCCTTCTGGGCTCCCAGGTCCAATGGGCATTTCAGTAAATCACAAACAGCTGAGGAATTCTAGGAACAAGACTCCCCAGCTCACATCCACAGTCAACCCTGTATCTAGTCCATGGTCCTAAGCCTTTTTAGTCCCTGGTTCTAAGCTTTTATAGGTTTGGACATTCCACACCTATACTCTTTTGAATCTCCATCAAGAAACCCCCAATTTAATAGCATTGGGATGATGGCTAAGAAATGAATTTGTCAGAGCTAGCAAATCTGCTGCTTTAATACCGTCTATCTTCCCAAAAGATTTTCTCAGATCCTATACCTTGATTCTATCAGTGATAGGATAGCCAGGAAGCTGTTGGTCTCATCCTTATATTCGTCCTTTTTTGTTCTATTCTTAGTAATCCTGTTGACTCTTCCAAGAACAGGGCCAGATAAAATCATCAGGTTCATGTTTGAGAAATGCTAACCTGGTTAGTAAAATATTTTAAAAGGGAATGCCATTGTAAACAGTACTAGGATGACAGTACAAACAGGACTTTATGCTACTTTAGTTTGGTGTACTCTTGTACCTGTAGAAGAAGATATAAATTTAATGAAGAAGATATAAATTATATTTCAAGAATATGAGGTGTTAGTATTTCCCTTTGCTCTTTTGAAGTCTACACATCCAGTTGGATTTGCTGCCTTTTAAATATTTTGGGTCATGGTGGAGTATGTACCACTTGTTTCCACCTATTACCATCTAGGAGACTTCAGTATGTTGTTCCATGCTGCATTTCTTACTACATTATCTGGCCTGCACAAGGTTTTGGGCAGCAAACCTGGCTGTGGCATCCCACACATGATCATTTTGGGCCAGTCTATGGCAAGTGGGATCAATGGAATTTCTTTTAAATAAATTAGGGCTAATTTTGACTGAGTTGGTCAGCTTAACTCAAGGCACCATACCTGGGTTATGCTGAAGATGAATGGATTCTTGATAAAATTAGGTAATCCATGAGGATGAAGAGTGCTGATGCTTATTTCCAGGCTCAAGGTTCTGGATACAATGTTCAGCGCTACTCCAAATTTTACCCATATTTCTGGTGCTTTCTTCTTTAGAATAGAATGAAAAAGAATGCCCACTCTTATTAGTGTTAATATTTCAAGGGCTACTAATACCATTAGGGTTACAGAGAAGGGAACCATCTATTCTAGTTTTATATGAACTTTTATTCAGAGGTTCAGGTTGGGATGGGTAGTCAGTATCATTTAAGTTTTGCCAGCTCAGTTATTCTGTAAAACATCCAGTGCATTAGTAATGCCATAGTAATCACACATATATTTGCTACTTTATATGCACATATTGAAAAACTATCATTATTCTCAACCATATACAATAGATGTTTTGTTTCAATGAAATACCAACTATTTTATACCAGGTTATTCCTTAAAGAATAAAATTATAATGTGGATATGTACTTATACACCTGTAAACTATACCAGGACTTAATAAGAATTAAGAAGACACAGAAATTTTAAAGGCATTTAGTATAACTTGAAATATAGTACATTTATTTTCTCATAGTTTAGGATTAATGGGGTTCTAAATTTATGAAAAACTTTATATATGTGATTTAAGCATATAGATTTGTTTTAATAACAAATGAAATGTGCACTGTTTAATAAAAAAAGGGAATAGTAATGGTTTTTCTTATAGCTGAGATGATGAAAAGGATAGGTGAGCAGTATTTTCAAACAGTTTTGTCCTTTTGTTATTGGCTACCTGCCTCCTTTTCAGCTACATGTCTTTCTGAGTATTCTTTTTTCCACTCAGAAAATTTGGGTTCCCGGGGTAAAAAGATATGCATTATTATAATAGAGAATTAAAGTGGAGTATCATAATCCTTCTCATTTATTATATGTATCTAAGTGGGAGCAGGTAGAAATAAAAGGATTTGACATTTGTAGAAACCAAATACCTGAAACAACTAATAAATTCTACTGTTTATAAATTGAGCTAAAGCTGAAACAAATCCTTTTTTTCTGACATTTATTTTTTTGTATAAAATTTCTTGTATTCTGCTTTAATCAACAGGGTTACTTTAAAAATATGTATCTCTGAATTGGCACTCTTCCTGTGTTTTTGTAGTAAAATTAGATTTTCTCTCAGGTAGGGGCGGACATTTCAGAGGTGAGCCAATTCAGAGAAGGAAACAATGAAGCCATGAAGACTGAGAATAGAGACAGAATGTATTTATTGCTGTAATCAACTAAAACTCACTGAGGTCTCTTTGACACTTAACAGTATATAATACTTTCCTAAATTAAATTGTATATTAAATATGTGTGAGGTGTGTGTAGCAAATAGAGGCAGAACAGAACTGTCTAGAAAGCCTACAGAATATAACACTTTGTATAACACTTATACACTTATATAACACTACAGTGTTTTTGTCTATTATTGTATGACCTGAACCTATTTCCATTTTGTTTGAAAATGTTTTTATAATTTTGAAATAATCCTAAAACTTCACTCCTACAAGATAACAAAACATAAATTATATGTGGTTAAAGTATATGACTTGAGTAGCATTAGTTTTAAACAATTGAATCAATTTAGAGTTAATCCCATTTTCCTAGTATCTAAGCGATTTATATCTAAAAATACCATGTTAAAACTTTTGCATGAGTCAATGTACTGCTAATATTTTTTCCCCTTTTATTTCTATCTCTTCTCTGTGTCTCTCTGGTCTCAAGTTCTTCTGTTTTCATGTCCTGGTTTTTCTCTACTTTTGAGACATCTCATCATTCACTAATATTTCTTTGTCTCCTCTATCCTGTGAGGTTCCTGAGTGTTGGTCTAGTTGCTCTCAACTCCGCATTCCATATATCAAGTAGGAATAAAATGTGTTCTGTGAGTTGGGCTTAGGACAGTTGAAAAGCCAGCATTGCAGTCAGTTGGCTGTATATGGACAGCCCCAGGGTGCCAAGTACAACTGGCCTTTTTGTGGCAGGAGAAGCAAAGACTGGACAAGGTGGTCAAACCTTAGCTATACAATTGTTGCATAGGCAAGCAACAATTGTTCGTGCACCATGTAGGAGAGAAGCTAAAATATCACTAAAATAAACCAGAACTGTTTAAGCCAAATTTCCCCACATCACTCCTTACATAACTGGAAAAAATGTAAATTGGTCACACTCCTGCCAAAATAGACAGTGCCCTTAAATAAAAAGTTAAAGAATAAAATGAAATGATTCTCAAGTACTGATATATTGGCTGAAAGTTTTGTCCCATATACTTGCAGTTGCACTGATCCGAAGTCAGAAGTTGTAGCCTGCTCAAATTCTGAACTTGAATAATGGCTGGTCTAATGTAGCTTATTTGGAATGAGTTATTGTTGCACAATTTAATTTAATCAAAATTTAGTTCCTCTAATATGCTTCCCAGGAAGCAGTCTGGTTCTCACCTATGCAAAAGAAAATTGAAAAGAAAACAAGAACTACAAGAAAGCAGGATGTACTTTACAGAATTTTTTCTAACATGGATTCTACTTAACCAGTGGATGAGACCTAGGAAGAGAATATGTTTTTATACACTGTTTTTGTCAATTCAAAAATCAGTCTTCTTCCACCCTCTAACAATTGAAACAGATATTTCAGGAATATAATTTAAAAATGGTAATATGGTATTAACTTTCTAAGGTACCTGCATACATTTATAAACTGTGGTTGAAAAAATGAAGGGTCAGTGAGAGCTGGGAGAAGAGTGAAGGTGTTGTCTTTCCTGAGGTCCAGGCATTCTTTGCCATAGGTAGGGAATGAACAGTATAGGTGCACAATAAGAAAATAAATATATTTCCTTTTTCTTGTGTTCTGGAACTTCCAGATGTTGGAAGTGATGGTTGATGTGTAGTTGAGAGGAGGATGTGGTACTGGTTTGAACAAACAAAAAAAAAGGTATTTAGAGGAGATCTGCAGGACCTCTATCTATATTCGTACATCAAACAAATAAAGAAAGGAAAAAGAGAGACCAAGATCTGTATCAGTATGATAGTACATAATAGCAAGCACATTATAAATTCACTACCTTATAAAATATTAGTCCATTATGATAGATTCATAGACTGTTGAAATAAAGCAAGCTATAATAGACTTGTGGGAAAAGATGAAACATAAACAGGGGCATCAACAAAGAAATTCAGAGTTGAGATTGGTTGTGAAAATAATGTTCTGGGAAAACATATGCAAAGGCAACAATTTTGAGATGTAGTGTTTCAATGAATTTTTGTTATATTTTTCAGAATGACAGATTTTCCATATTCGTCAGTCAAGAACTATTTAATGAATACTTACAAGGTACCAGGTACTGTTTTAAGCAGTGAATAATTCATAGTCCCATATGTAGGAGGTTATATTGGCCCAGATTTTCAGGTGTTTTAGTGATATACAAAGTAAAACAGGACATAACAAAAAGAGGGGAGCATTTTTATTAGTATGGTGAGGAAAGGTACTTCTGAGAAGATTGACTTAAGGAATATGAAGTCAGTTGTGTAAAAATTTTGCAGAATATCATCCATAGCAGATGAAACAGCTAGATCAAAGGCCCAAGAATAGGAATAATCTTCATCTTTTAAAGAGATAGAAATAAGGAGAATGTGGCTCTAGTGTGATGAACATGAAGAGAGATTAGAACAGAGAGGTAGGCAAGGACCAGATTTTATAGGATCTTAGAAAGCCATTTTTGTTGTAATGGAATTCCATTGGCAAGTTTTCAGAAAGGGAGGAAATAATGACACAAGACTAGAAAAACACTTTGGAGGAAAGATCACTGGAGATATTAAGAGTGGTAAACAGGAAGTACTCTTAAGAAATTAATGTTGTGTTTCAGGTAAGAAATGATGATGGCTTGGACTAGGTTGTAGCATTGAAAAGGGTAAGAAATAACTCAGCTGGATATGTATATTTGAATTAGACAAAGGAAAGATTACTGATGGACTACTTGATGAGTGAAAATAAAATAAAATGATCATTCAAGGATTAAGCCAATTTATAGGTTTGAGAAACTATAAGAGTTGAGATAGGGAAGGTCTGATGCTAAGTACATTTCCCAGGATAGAATTTATACTTTACTTGGACTTTATTAAGTTGCAGTGATGATGACTAGTAAGTAGTTTATGAACCTGTAGCAAATGTGAACTGGGATATAACTTAAAAATAATCAGCATAAATGTTATTTACAGCCATTTGATAAAAAGAACAGTCACCTATAGAGAGAGTGCACCATGAAAAGGCTAAAGGAGGGTCCTTAGGGACAATCCAACATTTAAAAATCTGACAAGGGTGGGAGGAAGCAACAAAGGCAACTGAAGAGGTGTGAGCAGTAAAACAGTAGGAAAATCTGAGAAGAGTGATTATCCAGTAGTACATAAAGGTTTTTAATGAAAAGAATTCAACATATCAAAATTGTTGAAAAGAAGACAAAGGTATAGAACTAACCATTGGTGAACTACTCTTTCTAATGTTCTAATCTTCCTGACTTGGGCCACTCAACTTCCATCTGTCCATAGAGACCTCACTCAGTATTAAGGAACTAATTCTATCTCTAGGTCAGTAATTCATATTCTCAGGATCTTATTTAACCTAACTAACCTATTTCCTGGTTGCTATCTTGCTTCTCAATGACTAGGGTGACTACATACCCCAGTTTTCTCAGGGAAGTCTCAACTAATGCTTTGTAGTTAGTGCTCTATTTTATGACCTAAAGTGTATGACTAATTATCATATCCTGTGAGTCAGAAACAACTCAGGCAAGGACTCAGTTATAGGGAATATATATTCTGCTTATATGAAGTGTGGAATAGTATTATTTACTGTTTTTGAGTTGCAGTTGAGTCCTATGAAGGTTATAGAGATTAGATAAAGTTCCATATATAAATTAACAGTGACAGATTGGTCAGGTGGTGAGACCAGCTGTTCCAAACTGCATTTCATTGTTTATGACATTGAGGGTTTAGAAAGAAAATAATCTTATATTTATATTGCTTGTTCACAGGCCCAAGATATATGTCATTAGATGTTCTCAGTGTGGCTCTGGATTGATTTCAGTGCTTACCATTTTTTTCATGCCACTATACATAAGGAACATGATAATATATTTGCTGTTCACTGTAGTAAATGAACCAGGCTATGACTTGCTTAGAGGAGAGGAGTACTCAGTACATGAGTAAGCCATTCACAACAGTGTTGTGTCAGAGAATGCTATAGGGGAAAGCTTCACGAAGGAGACATGATCCTTAGGAAGCAGACAAAGGAGTCTTGAGCAATTTTACAAGAGGTAAGGGAAATAGCCACTTTGGTATAGGACTGAAAATGCCTGCTCACGACAGAATGGGCGTGATGTTTCCAAGTAGAACCCCACTTAACTTAGTAATAATACCCATTTGATACTGGAGAGTAATGTGTTGCTTGAGAAAGAAAGATATTTCAAACTAGAATTTGTGCCACCTATCACCATGATAAATTTTCTGTTGACTGAGAAGACAGTGATATTTCCAATGCTAGTCTCTTCCTAAGAGAATGAATAATTTGTGTTGTTGAATGCCTATGCCTGCTAAAATAAACAGACTAGCATAATCAAAATCTTATGGGATAGGTCTTCCATTTCAGTTTATGTTTACAGCTCTTAGATTCTTAAAACACAACTGTTATAAACTGACTCTACTGTATTCTTACCAACTTTTGAGCTTCCATGCATTGGGCTCTGTGAATACTTATGACGATAGTATTATAGGTTGAGACTTGGCTTATTTTCTAAATTTGGAGGGCATGGGTGCAGAGCTGCAAAAATCTTGTATAATCCTAATGCTTTGAGTTCTTCAAGTAAGACTTAAGAAAGACTTATTATTGAATAATTCAACAACTTGATTCCTGAAAGACTATACTAAGAAGACTGCAATAAAAAAATAAGGCTTCAGCTGTTAAAAAGAACCCTAACTATAACAGCTGAAACTGAGCAGAATTAAAAGGTTGAAAGGGTAGATAATTACCAAATATTAACTAATTCAGAAAAGCAAGATATTTTGTGTTTGGACTTTAAATTTGGACTTTAACTTTAAAAAGATTTAATTTTTAGATTCAGTTTTTCCCAGAAAATCTTAAAATGGAAGGGACTTTACATTCAAATTTGTCTCATCTCTTATGATGGTGATATTTTATTGTTGCAATCTCTTGATATTGTCATTTGATCCCACTGCAGAACCCCTGCTAGCCCCTATGGGACAGTGTGGTTGAATGTGATTCAGGATGGGAAATATCATGGACAGTGAAATTTTGGGCCTTGAAGACTGTAAAGAGGTATGTTACGAAGGATTTCTGATTAACTTTTGCTCTAATATAATTTCTTCAGTGGGATAACAATCTTCTGCAATGCCTATCTGCCTGGATGAACTTTCACCCTGACTATAGTTGGACCCCTGCCAGCTGACTGCTCTGTTGCTATTTGAAGAGACATTGTGATTTTAGGTTCAGAATAAAATTATTGGTAATGGCCCTTTCACTTACATACATGCAACTCCTGGCATTAAACTTTTCTTAACATGGTTATCTCAAAGTACTTAGCTTGGTATTAATCCCTGGATTTAATGACAAGATGTAGCTCTGTTACTTTACTCCTGGGCTACACTATTTCTTCTTTCCTTTGATGTGTCCCATTGCCATCCAAGACCTGGCCTTGACATTGACCACACAGTTCTGTTATGATCTGAGCTTTTCATTGTGACACAAGGCTTAGCTTAATGTGAGGTGTTTATATTAAATGTGGACTTCTTAATGAAGGCTGTTGGACCTGGTTTATAAAAATCATGTTTGTTTAGGAGTAAAACAAACTGAATGGAATAAAAAGTTGAAAACAAAAATAAATCCTTTATGTTATGAAAGCAACATTTTGTCTTCCACACTGGTAGGTAATGAGAAAATAAGAAAAATTGTTGCATTTTATATTTTAAAGTTCAACTCGATGTTTTGCAGATGTAGTAATAAAACACCGGAGCTGTCAGAGATTTGTACCCTCCTATTTCTATTTCTCTTTCTGCAGAGTTGGGAAGCAGACTCAGATCCATCTGGCTCCAGAGACTGGGGGCCAAACCTCTGTAATTCACTGCCTCTTTCTATGATTATTCTTTATTTCACATGACCTGCTTCTTCCTTTTATAACTGTTAATTTATTCCTAAGAGTGAGAGGTTGATTTTCTTGAACCCAATGAGAGTGATGAATAGTGTCCAAACAGCCTATGCTTGGTATCATGAAACACAACTCATAACTCACTGTGGAGCCAGACAAACTCTATTACTTTGTTTCATGCTCTGGATCCCATGCTGGTTGTATGTAGACTTCAGAGTTAATGAGGTATGGTCTGGATTTTCTTTCCAGATCCACCCTTCACTCTGTGACCTGAGGAAAGCTACCGGTACTTTACTCAAAGTGCATCAGTGGCTTCATGTGCAAAGTAAGGAGTTATGTGTGCTTTTCCCTGGGTTTTTGTGAGGATTAAATGAACTGATGTCAATCACTGGTGAGCTCAATAAATAGGAAACATAAGAATGAGACTGCTCTATGTTCTGAGAAAATTTTGGTTTAAAATCCATTGTTGAAGAATTTCCTTTCCTGTCTTCATCCTGGGACATTTTTGTTAGTAAGGAAAACCCTTTCCCATGAAGAAGTTGTCTCCTTAGGGGGAGCAGTACATGGTGGTGTCAGTGCTTACTAAGGTTAATCACTTGCTGGGCTTTGTCAAGGGATTAGCATTATAAGAAAGAGAGGCAAAGAAGTCTTCCCTCTGGAACAGATTCATACTGAGTATTTGGGACTTATTTGAGGCAGCAGGTGTTCATTTTATGCACTGAATCCCTTCATTTGTTCATTTTCTTGTAAGATATCATGTATATACAGAAAGGCCACATTTTTACAGTCCACTTCACTTTTGTTGACTGTATCCATCAGGGTTCCTTCAGGAGTGCAGTACTAAAATATTATGAAAATAAAATTTTTATTATAGCAATAGACTTTACACAAATATGAGAGTAACTGGGAAAGTGAAGTTCTGGAGGGGAGAGTTTAGGGATCAGAGAGAGAGTTATCAAATCCCTCTTGAAACAGTGTCCTGAATGGCAAGTGAAAACTTGCAGTAAAACCAAGAGGCCAAACACATTCAACCACCAAGGTGGGACTGTGAAGAAGGAGCTTGTGGAGAGGTCTGTGCATTAAGAGAGACTAAGCATTTTGTGGTGGACCAGGGGCTAATTTGATTGGCAAGGTCAGTAAGTGAAAAGACAAGCTGAACCCAAAACAGAGGAGAGTGAGGGTAAGCTGGGACCCATTGGGAAATTCTACATTTTTCTATTTTCCCAACCACAATTATCTGAGAATAATGGCAGCTGCTTTGCATCCTCCTTCCCACAGAGGTCCTTCCTTTAGTCAAGTCTTACACAGAACTACACCAAGAAGGGGACTCTGGAAAATGTAGTTCCCAGTTTAACTAAATTGATATAACACAGATAGGACATAGATATGTGGGTGATTTCCAGGGTGGTAAGCAGAATAATGGTTCCTCAAAGATATCCCAGACCACGTAACTGTGATATTTTACAAGGTAGAATGGACTTGGGGATTTTGTAGATGTGATTAAAATTAAGGACCTTGAGATAAAAAGACCATTCTATCATTCTGGGTCCAACCTAATCTCATTGTTCCTTAAAAGGGAAGAGGTTTTCCAGGCTAAGGTCAGAGATGCACCATGTTGCTGATTTTGAAAAGGTGGAAGGTGGCCATTAGTCCAGTAAAATGGGTAGTGTCTAGAAGCTGGAAAAAGCAAGGAAACATTCTCTCTAGAGCTTCGGAAAGGAATGCAGCTCTGTGACTAACCTCGAGTTTAGCCTTTGTCAAACTTTAAAACTATAGACATATAATAAATTAATTTTTCTTGTTTTAAGATGCTAAGCGTGTGGAAATTTGTTAAAGCAAAAAATGTTGCTATTCCTTACTCGTAATATTTCTCCTCCCTCTGTCCTCTCAAAATCATTCTTCCTTCTTTTGGTCATCTCTCATTCTTTCTCCTTCTTACAATATTCTTCTTTTTTCTCCACCATTGTAAATTTTAGTTTGCTTGGCATGGATATTACTGTTATTGCTGTTCATGTTCAATTGTATTCCTGTTTGTTCATTATTTTTAAGTACACTTTACTGATTATGTTATTACCATTTTCCCAGGTTTTTTTTTTCCCCTTTATACCTCCTCTACCCTGCAGGCCCCTACCCTCCAGCATTCCCTCAACCCCTTAGTTCATGTCCATGGGTTGTACATATAAGTTCTTTGAGTTATCTGTTTCCTATACTATTCTTAACCTCTCCCCATCTATTTTATGCCTACTAATTATGCTTCTTATTTCCTGTAGCTTTCTCCCCAATTCATCCCCTCAGCCTCCCCACTGAAAACCCTCCATGTGATCTCCATTTCTGTGGTTCTGTTCCTCTTCTAGTTGTTTGCTTAGTTTTTGTTTTTGTTTTTTTAGGTTCAGTTGTTGATAGTTATGAGTTTGTTGTGATTTTACTGTTTATAGTTTTTGATCTTCTATTTCTTAGAAAAATCCCTTTAATATTTCACATAATAAGGGCTTGGTAATGATGAACTCCTTTAACTTGACCTCTTCTGAGAAGCAGTTTATCTGCTTTTCTATTCTAAATGAAAGCTTTGCTGGATTATGTAATCTTGGATGTAGGTCCTTGCCTTTTATGACTTGAAATATTTCTTTCTAGCCCCTTCTTGCCTGCAAGGTTTCTTTTGAGAAATCAGCTGATAGTCTTATGGGCACTCCTTTGTAGGTAGCTCTCTCCATTTCTTGTGCTGCTTTTAAGATTCTCTCCTTATCTTTAATCTTGGGTGATGTAATTATGATGTGCCTTGATGTTCCTCCTTGGGTCCAATTCCTCTGGGACTCTCTGGGATTCCTGGACTTCCTGGAAGTCTATTTCCTTTGCTATATTAGGGAGGTTTTCCTTCATTATTTGTTCAAATAAGATTTCAATTTCTTGCTGTTTTTCTTCTCCTGGCACCCATATGATTTGGATGTTGGAGCACTTAAAGTTTTCCCATAGGTTCCTAAGCCTTTCCTCATTTTTTTGAATTCTTGTTGCTTCATTCTGGTCTGGTTGGATATTTATTTCTTCTTTTTGTTCCAAATCATTGATTTTGAGCCCCAGTTTCCTTCCTTTCACTGTTGGTTCCCTGAATATTTTGCTTTATTTCACTTTGAGTACCCTTCATTTCTTCCTTCATTTTGCACCGAGCTCAGTCACTTGTGAACATCTTGATTACAGTGTTTTCAACTCTGTATCAAATAGGTTGTCTATCTCCTCAACGCTTAGCTGTTTATCTGGAGTTTTGATCTGTTCTTTCATTTGGACCATATTTTTTTGTCTCAGTGCACCTATTATGTTATAAGGGGGTGGAGCCTTAGGTGTTTTCCAGGGCTGGGCAACCCTCTTTGCTGCATTGTGGTGCTGCTGTCCATGGGTGAGGGGTCAGAGGGGGAATAATGTTGCACATTTGCTCTTCTGTAGCCCCATTTTCCAACAGACTCTCCTGTGAGACTGGGAGTTTCTTCTGCCATTGCCAACCCCACAGTTTACAGCCAGTTTTCAATCTTTAGTTTTGCATGAGCCAGACCCACTTCACCTTCGTGGTCTGCTGCCTTGCAGTGTCCTCTCCACTCAGCTGCCTGTCTCTGCCCCTCCCACCAGTCTGGGTGAATGTTTCTTTAACTCCATGGTTGTCAAAGTTCCATGCAGTTTGATTTTCTGGCACTTCTGGTTGTTTATTGTTTTTAAATTGGTTGTTGTCCTTCTTTTGGTTTTGTGAGGAAGTGACGTGTTTCTACCTATGCCTCATCGTGGCCAGAACTCTCTCATTATTATTTTTTGAACATCAAATCTCAAAGTTTACTCTCCCCTTATCTGCCTACATTTTGCCTTCTTCCTGCCCTTGCTTATTTGAGTTTGGAATTTTATTTTCCCCTTTCTTAGGCTGGATTCTATTCCTTACTCTTGTTATTTCTCCTCCCTCAGTCCTCTCAAAATCATTTTCTTTACTGTAGGTATCTCACACTTCCTTTTGTCTCCCATATAATATTCTTATTGTCATTCCGCCTTTGTTAATTTTTGCTCAGTTGTCATTGTTTTTGACCCTGTTGTGGGTTTTGTTCCCTTTGGCTCAGTATTTTTAAAATTTTATTTCAAACTTCATATTATACTCTTATTTTGTCTTTTTCCATTTTTTCATTTCCCTCCCCTGTTTCACTTATGTTTTGTATTATTTTCTAACTCATTCAAACAATCTTTCTTTTCTCTTATTTAGGTGTTCAGTTTTCAGCAAAATATTAAAATGTTATAATTTTTCTTATATAAGCTATACACAACTTTTATTCTTGGAATTTTATTCAGTGCTCTTTTACATGATTTTTTTAAAAATTATAGTATATCTGCTATATATTTCTGGTATATAAATAGTATTGATTGCTTTATATTGATTTGGAATACACCAATCTTTCATAACTTTTACTTATTCAAGTAATTTTAATGTATTTTTATTATCATTTAGTCCTCTTATATCCCACCCCACAATCACCGCACAAATGTCCATGTCCATGAATCCTTTTTCCTTTTTGCTCAATCTCTTTACCCTCTAATCTCCCCCTGAGCTTAGTGGTCATCCTGGTCTCTATCTCTGAGTCTGTCTCTGTTTTGCATATTAGTTCAGTTTGTTAATTAGATTCCATGTATAACTGAAATAATATGGTATTTGTCTTTCTCTGACTGGCTTATTTCATTCAGCCTGTTTTTAAAATTTTTTTTTCCATAAATAATCATCATCTGTGAATAATGATGGGGTGTTTTTTTCCCAATATGCATAAGTTTTACTTCTTTTTGTTTTCTTACTCAACTGCCTAGGACCACTGGTGCAGTGTTGACTGAAAACAGTAAAAGTAGGCATCTGTCTTTTGAGCATGATCTCAAAAGAACGATCTCAGTAATTTGCCATTAATATGAGGTTGGTTGTAGATTTGTTGTTGGTATTTTTTTGTCCACCCAAAGATATCCTTTAGCAGGTTAAGAAAGTTTTCATCTTTTTTTTTTGTTTATTTTCAAAGAGAATTTAAAAAAATGACTTTATTTTTTAATTTATTTTATTTATTTTGAAAAGCTTTTATTTATTTATTTTTAGAAAGAAGGGAAAGGAGGGAAAAAGAGAGAAATATCAATATGTGGTTGCCTCTCACACACCCCCTACTGGGGACCTGGCGCACAACACAGGCATGTGCCCTGGACTGGGAATCAAACCAGCAACTTTTAGGTTTACAGGCTGGTGCTCAGTCCACTGAGTCACACCAGCCAGGGCTGACTTTATTTTTTAGAGTTGTTCTAGGTTCACAACACAGCAGAGTAGAAAGTACAGAGTTTTCATACCCACTTCCTGATGCTCACCCAGTCTTCCTGTCTTCGTTTGCTTGGGCTAGTATCACACAATATCATGGACTTGGTAGCTGAAACAACAGACACTTATTTTCAGTTTTGGGGGCTGGGAAGCCCAAGATTAATGTGCTAGCCAACTTGTTTTCTTGTGAAATCCCATTTCCAGTGTTATAGATGGCCACATTCTCACTATATTGCTATATCCTTATAGGGCAGAAATAGAAAGACAGACATACACAGGGAGGAAGGGAGGGAGAAGAGAGAGAGAGGAAAAGAGAGAGAGAGGGGACTAGTTAGCTCTCTGATCTCTTCAGATACTCTCATAAGGGCACTAATTTCATCATGAAGTCTTTACCCTAATGCTCTCATCTAAGTCTAATTACCTCCCAAAGATCCCATTTCCAAATACCTTCATATTGGGTTTAAGGCTTTAAAACATGAACTTGGCAGGAAACAATTCAGTGTATAGCACTCTTCCACTATTCCATTCCACAACCGAGTAGTAAGTTGTTAAGGGCTGATGAATGATTGTCAACAATTAACACACCATTGTCAAAATGTAATTCTGAATGTTGAATTTTATATATAATTTTTTGCAACCATTAACATTATTTTGTAACTCTTCTCTTTTATCTGCCAATATGACAATTAACAGTTGATTTTCTAATATTAAATCAACCCTGCATTTATGATAAATCAAATGAATTCTACTGTACTTTGTATTATTCATGTATTTTGTTATAATTTGTCATGTATTCTGTATTTTGTTATATTCATTTTGACAAAGTTCTGTTGAAGACTTTTGTATATGTATTTAAATTAGAGTGAACTGAAAATTTCTTTTTTTAATAATGTGTTTTATAGGTTTGCAATAAAGATTATGCTAGCTTTACACAGTGTTTCATCATATTTCATCTCAGGAAGAGATTTTGTGAGATAATGACTTGTTCTTAAATATTTGAGACCAAGTTTTGGAGGAGGTTGCTCAGGTAATAACAGGACTATTCCAGTTTTTTCTTGAACCAGTTTGATAACATACTTTTCTAGAAATGTCCATTTTATATAAAAGTTTTTAATTTGTTACATGTTATTTATAATATTCTATCATCTTTCTTTAGCATTAGCATCATCTACAGTTAGCTCCTCTTTCTTTGTTTCTTATACTGTGCTGTCACTTTTCTTTATCAGTGTTAGAGATTTTTCATTTATTTTAATACTTCCAACAAACCAACCTTTGGCTCTACTGATCCTCTTATTATATGTTTATTTCTATCTATTTTGTTAAATTCTGTTCTAATATTCATTATTTACTTTACTTTACTTTGGGATTTTTAGTTTGCTCTTCTTTCCCTAAATTCTTGACATTGATACTAACATTATTGCTATTCAATTTTTCTTATTTTCTGTGCTTGTAAGGTTATTTACAGATTTTCTTCTAATTAGAGTTTTAGCTGTATCTCAAAAATTTTGGTATTTCAGAATTTTATTATTATTTAAAAGATTTTTATTTTCACTTATCAATCTTTTTCAATTTTTGAATTATTTACTTCTTTTTTAAATTTTAAAAAATTATTGTTCAATTACAGTTGTCCCAATTTCCCCCCATTACTCTCCCTGCCCTACTCAACACTCATGTCCCACACTGAATCCTCTCTCCCTCTTTGGCTTTGTTCATGGGTCCTTTATACATGTTCCTTGACTTGCCCTCTTCCTTTTGTCCCCCATTACTCCTGTCCCCTCACCCCTCTAGTCACCGTCAGTTTGTTCTTTATTTCCAAGTTTCTGATTCTATTTTGGTCATTTGTTTGTTTTATTGAATAGGTTCCACTTATGGGTGTGATCATATGGTATTTGTCTTTCACCACCTGGCTTACTTCACTTAGCATAATACTCTCCAGTTCCATCCATGCTGTCACAAAAGGTAGGAGTTCTTTCTTTTTCTCTGCTATGTAGTATTCCATTGTATAAATGTACCATAGTTTTTTACCCACTTATTTACTGATGGGCACTTAGGCTCTTTCTAGCACTTGGTTATTGTAAATTGTGCTGCTATGAACATTGGGGTGCATAGGTTCTTTTGAATTAGTGTTTCAGAATTCTTAGGGTATAATCCCAGCAGTGGAATTGCTGGGCCAAAAGGAAGTTTCATATTTAGTTTTTTGAGGAAATTCCATACTGTTTTCCATAGTAGTTGCACCAGTCTGCAGTCCCACCAACAGTGCAGTAGGGTTCCCTTTTCTCTGCAACCTCATCAGTACTTGTTTGTTGATTTGTTTATGATGACTGTTCTGACCAGTGTGAGGTGGTATCTCATCGTGGTTTTAATTTGCATCTTTCTGATGGCTAGTGATGCTGAGCATCCTTTTATATGTCTCTAGGGCCTCTTTATGTCCTCCTCAGAGAAATGTCTGTACAGGTCTTTTGCCCATTTTTTTTATTGGATTGTTTGTCTTCCTGGAGTGGAATCATGTGAGTTTTTTATATATTTTGCAGATCAAACCCTTGTCCATTGTAGTCTAAACAGTTTGGTACTGGCATAAGAACAGACTCATAGATCAATGGAACAGAATAGAGGGCCCAGAAATAAATTGAAGTCTCTCTGGTCAATTAATATTTGACAAAGGGGACAGAAGCATAAAATGGTCAACAAATGGTGTTGGGAGATCTGGACAGCCACATACAAAAAATTGAAAGTTGACTACCAACTTCCAGCATACACCAACATAAACTCAAGATGGATAAAACACTTAAATATAAGGTATGACACCATAAAAGTCCTAGAGGAGAACATAGGAAGGAAAATTTCAGATACTCCATGTAGAAATATTTTCACCATTATGTCCTCTAGAGCAAGGGATATAAAGGAAAGAATAAACAAGTAAGATTATGTCAAATTAAAAGCTTCTGCACAGCTAAAGAAAATATCAGCAAAATGAAAAGGGAACCAACCATATAGAAAAATGTGTTTGCCAATGATTCATTTAATTATTTTTTAAAGATATGTAGGTTTTCTAGTTATCTGTTTGTTGTTAGTGTTAGTTGTATTAAAGCTACAGAACATGCCATGTTTGGTTATAGTGCTTAGAAATTATTTAAGATTTGTTTTGTGGCATAATATATTGTTAAAATTTATATATACACAAAGTTAGATATATATATATATATATATACACACAAATGTGCATATGTGTGTATGTGTGTGTATACATGTATATATATGCACACATACCAACAAAATACAAAAATACACATTAAAAAATTCTTGTTTTCATTCTCTCTCTTTTTTCTATCTAGGAAATATAAATTCAAAGGTTATATCTATAGAGTGTTACTGCAGCATTTGTAGTTAATCATACCTGACAAAGTCCTCTTTAATAAACTTTAAGATCAGTTACATTAGTGTCATTTACCAGGAAACCAGATTTCCAGGTTGTGGGGCATTTAGGGGTTACTGTGATTTATAATCCTGAAGAGTCACTTGGATCTATTGATGATAATCTTAAGAATACACATTAAATCTTTCTGATATTAGGCCAAAGTAACTTACAAAAAAGCAGAGTCAAATAAAGGGTTAGGCTCAGGAATATATGGGACATCTAGCAACCAACCAACTATATCCATTCTTTTAGAAAAAATAAGGCATCTAAGAGGGGTTTTATATGGTTGTTATATTTAATCCAAGTACCACCTGCAATTAGGAAATTGCATTGCTTCCATCACATACAAAAATTGTGAACTAACCCCAAAGTGTATCTATACAATCTGTATACATATTTGTTCTCTTATTTCCATTGGCTGAAAGGTTCATGTAAAGGCTACAGTTTTCAGCCCCTTATACAGACTTGGCTTCTGGCAGAGGGTTAGAGTTGAGCAGGACTGAGTAGAATAAATTTATATCCAAATTAATAGCCTCCTTGTTTGGTTCTTAAATAGGAGATAAATCTAGCAGAAAAATGGTGGGTATTTTCAGTTAAGAGTAAGGTGTAATTGGCCTGAAGAATCATGAGATAAAATAGATATTTTTAAATGAAGTCAGCAGAAGCCTCCATTACCTGTGCTACTGGTGCCATGGCACATGAACTGGGAGAGACAATTTTCACTGTGGAATCAATGAGCACCTATTATAAGTAATATGTTTCTGATATTCATTGTGTGTGAAGTTAGCACCTTAAATGGGACCTGATCTTCCAGATAAAAAGAAAAAAAGGTTTATAGTAATCGGGGAGCCTAAGATAGGGGATTTTAAGAAAGTTCTTTAAATTATAAAAGACAATTTAATATCTATACAAAGAAAAAGCTTAAGTTTGTCAGCATTTATCACCTCAGAAAAGTTAGGAATCCAATATATACAGTATCCTATGGGGCAAAGAAATCATTTTAATAATTAATCAGGTAAAGTCATGATTGACTTCTAGTCTTTGAAGGAAAATAACTTTTCATTTTGTCTGATGTTATAGCCTAGACAGAAACTTAGGTCTGACAATATTAGAGTTTATAGATAAGCATTTTATTTTTTTAAGGTAATTTTATTCTCAAGTGAAGAGAATTAATTCTGTAACACTCTTGAAGAGCACAATAGAAGATCATCAACATATTGTATTTGAGTGGATTCCTGGGAATAGAATGTCTCTAAATTTATGATTAAGTATTTGCAAAGAGTAAGAGGATACTTGTGTAAACCCAGGGGGCTTACTATTCAAGTTTATTGTTATTTTCCCAAGTCAATGCAAATAGATACCGTAAGTCTGGGTGTAAGTATACTAAAGAATGCTGAGCATAGATCTAACAACATAAAGTAAATAACTATGTCAGTAATCAAGGATATGATGATATTAGGGTTGGGGAACACAAAGAAGCAGAGAAGCACAGTCTTTTAATAAATCAGTAGTTGCCTACCCCCCTTTTTGGCATTTTGATGGGCAGAAGAAGGACAAAGGCTAAGACAAGAAATAGTGAGTTGTTTCAGGAGACGCACAGATATAATCAACCACAGCTCTTCAGTAGTATCTCTTTTTGAGTGGTTATTGGACTAGTTTCATGAAGGGTTCAGCCAACTCCATTCAAGCCATTAATGGTTTGGCCTCATTTATGAGTCCAACATCTGAACTGTTTCTAGCCCAACATTTTTTGGAGACAGATTCACAGTTTGAGGCATCTATAGAGGAGGTTTCAGGTAATGAAATCTAGACAAAAGATTTTTGTCCAGAAAGTGGCTAGAGAATTCTACAAAAGATTTATAAGTGATCTTCATGCTGCATGTCATAAAGTCTGCTGCCACTTCATGAGCAATCAAAAAAGACACAATGCAATGAAAGAGTTAATTAGGAACCTAGGCAAATGTTGCTATCTGATCCAAATTTAATAAGGGCATTCCATTTCTAAAGTAGGTTTTGTACCAGCAGATTCATTGGAGAGAAATATCTCATTAAAAAAGCATGTTGACTATAGCTTGATGTCTTAGACATTTGGTAGGTGAGGTAAGAAGTAGCTGAGATCAAGGCAGATGTTGGAGGGGTATTTGGGATATTACCCATGAAATATTTTTGTTACTACAAGGAAGGAATAATAAAACGGTTGTAGGGTCAACTGGACATGGCATATAGTGTTTTTGCCACTTGTGTGGAAATGTCTCTTTTTTATGGTAAGGGAAATTTTGGGCAGAATGGAGATGCTACATCCTTTGGGCAGAACAGAGATGTTACAGAGATGTTATTCTGTTAGAAAAATTTGTTTTGTGTCTATTGATATTCTATCTTCTGAGTTAAAGCAGGGTTAATGTTCTTCCAGTGTCCTTTTTCCTCATGGTATGATTGTGGTTTCGTCCATGTGAGACATGGAGGTGGTATTGTTGCTTAATGGAAAGAGGTATTAACTTGGTCTGCAATTTTTCTTATTTTGTAGTCAAAGAATCTTCAAAGTCTTTTTTACTAGCTCTTATAATTCATACAGAAGGCAAATAAAACATCTTATTTTATGTTTCCTTAATAAATCTGCTTCCTCATTTTTAAGATCATCAACAATATATAGGGTAGATATGTTTTCTCTGATTTCAATGGATATAGTCTCTAGAGGTAGTAGGGCCATAGTCTCTAAAGCCTGGGAAAAGTTTGATTTTTACTTGTTTATTTGACTAAATTTTTGACTAGACAATTTTGATAGTAACAAAAATACATCAGAGATAGTAGCTAAGAGACCTTGTACTATTTTATACCTTTTTTGTTATCAACTTACATTTAAGTTTTTTCTTATGTTCAATATACTTTTATAATCAATATATTTTACTTTTTTATATAAAACATGATTTTTTATTTCTGGGTCTTATGAGAAGATATATTAATTAATAAAGGCCAGGGAGTCTCAGATTATATGACTTAGGACAATTCTCAGTTCTTCATTAAATTTTTGTTTCTTAATGTGTGAACTAGAAAAATCAGTTGTGTGGGTGTGACCTTGACCAATTTGAAGGTATAGTTCCACTGGATTTGGGGTGATGTTCTTCCTCACTTACATTAGAAGACATGGTGAGGAGTTGTAGTCCAGTAGGAGGCTTATGTGTAAAGTGTAAAGGAGGAGGAGATAACCATCATACAAAGGCCCAGGAGGCAGGGCAGCCCTGAGTTGGGTCAGCAGGAGAGGAGAATTTAAGCCTGGATTTTAAATTCTTGATGTTCATATTCTTCTTTAAGGATTCCTTAAGGGAAGAAGTATTTTATCTTTTAAAAGCCTCTTCATATGAATTTTAAAAATGGACAATGGAAAATTTAGATTTGTTGAGCCCTTTGACTCTAAGGAACCACACTGTGGATTATCATATTTATATCTCAAGTTCTCCAGGTGGCCACTGTCTTTTTAAATTGTTTTCAGGAAAGTCCTGCCAGAACTACAAGTATTTGGTGCCATTTGTCCCTGTGACATTTGTACATGTGGAAAAATTGGACAGAGTCTTTGAATGATGAGAAATTTCCATTTTCAAATGATATTAATAAACATGACACAAACCTTCAGCTCCTGAGAACCTCAAGGCTACTCCTTACCTCATCCAAGAAGACTCTGAATAGTGAAACAAATTTAGTACATAAAATGTTTTCACATGGAACATTTAAGAAGAAAAATGATGGCTTAGTGTGTGTTCAAGGAATGAAGCTCTTGTCAGGTGCAAGATGGACTCATTTATCGAGTCACTGGGACTCAGAGGAATGCAGCAAACATATGTTCAGCATGTAGCATGTGACTGGAGGTTCGTTTCCTTTTTTTCTCTGCCTTAGAACTTTTCAACCCTGCCTGCCCACTAGAATAATTAGAAAAGCTTTAAAAGTATCAATGTAATGTACCATCATAACCCCAGAGTGATTAATTTAAAATCAATATTTTGTGAATCTCCCTAAGTGATTTTAATATGCTTCAAGAACCTCTGCATTTCACCAAGCTTCTACAAGAATTCCAACAATTCTCTGCTTAAATAGGGAGTACCTGGTTTGGATTTTATATTCATAACAACAACAACAACAAAAAATCCTCTCCATGTCCAGGATTCTGTCTCTGTTCTTGTTTTCTTTGTTTTTTAGATTCAATTATCGATAGATATGTACTTATTGCCATTTTATTGTTATAGTATTGATCTCTTTTTTCTTAAATAAGTCCCTTTAACATTTCAGAATCATAAACACAGAGAACATTTTGATGGTTGCTGGATGAGAGAGGGGTATAGGGGGTTGAGTGAAGAGGTGAGGGGATTAAGGAGTACAAATAGGTAGTTATAGAATAGCCATGGAGATGTGAAGTACAGTATAGGAAATGGAGTAGCCAAAGAACTTATACTCATTACCCATGGACTGGGAAATAAGGAACAAACCGCTCTGGCTGGTGTAGCTCGGTGAATTGACTGCGGGCCTGTGAACCAAAGGGTCACTGGTTCAATTCCTAGTCAGGGCACATGCCTGGGTTGCAGGCCAGGTGCCCAAGTGGGGGGCACATAAGGGACGACACATTGATGTTTCTCTCTCTCTCTTTCCCTCCCCCTTCTCCTTTCTTTAAAAATAAATACAATCTTTAAAAAAATAAAAGGGACAAACTGACAGTAACCAGAGAGGAGTGGGGAGAGGGATACCAGGGGAAAGCAGAGGAGGAGTCTACTCAAGAAACATGTTTAAAGGACTGATGGAAAAGTACAACAAGGTGGGGACTGTCTGAGGGCATAGGGTGGGTGGGGCATGGAAGAACAAAGGGGTAAAAATAGGAACAACTGTAATTGAACAACAATAAAAATAAAGATTATTTGTAGGACGCCCCTTCCCTCGGAGTTCTCCTGGCCACCAAGGATGAAAATGAGTCCTCCTGGACACAGTCTGTTGTTCAGGCAAGAAAGGGTGGCAATTCCCTCTAGTGAAGAATGCCCTGAGCTTACTGATCCCAATGAAATGAACAAACCTCTCAGTATTTTAATGTTAAAATAATGGTTGCCATTAATTAAAACAGCTGTATTTTAGGGGAAGGTCCATCAAGGAACCTGCATAAAGGACACGTGGACAAATCCAAATGGGGCAGGTTCGAGGGTGGGAGGAGGGAATGGGTGGGGCAGAGGGCCATGGTGTGGTGAAAATAGACAATGGTACTCAAACAACAATAACAAAAAAAAGTAAAGCAGCTTTATTTTCCCATGGTATCTGCTAAACTTTACATAGAAATTATTAAATTTACTTAGAATAAGTGTTAATCTTTTATTGGGATCAGTAAGTTTAGGGGTATACAGTGTGCAGCAAAGCTCATCAATCAATGTCTAAAGGCCACAGTTAAAGAAAACAGATATCTATAGATAACAATGGAGGAAACACAAAGATCTGCCTCCAGTCAGGGTCTGTTAGATATGCTGGTGCCAGAGGGTTGTTAAGGCATGGTTCATGAGATTAGAAGTTCACTCCCTTTAAATGTAAACATCTGATTTACACCAGCAGGGCTATAAAGCAAAGCAAGCTTCAAAGGACACAATGTATTATTCTTCAGGCCTGATTTCACTAGGAAACTCTCCGTGTTAGTATCGGGTCCTGCTTGCCACCTGCGTTCCCAGAGTTTTGGTTGAGGCTTACAGGCAAGGCCTTGCTCACGTGGGACTAGTTTCTGATACCACACAAAGTGATTACCTTTAAAACAAAACAACCATTACCTTTAAAACAAAACAAAAGAACAGAAGATTATTTCAAGAGTTTTAAGAAGTATAGAAATAATGTTCTTAATTTTTTTCATACCATTCACTGAGATCATTATAAAACAATTAAAAACATTATTAAAAAGAATGTTACCAATAAGATAAACACTTATTCTAAGTAAATTTAATAATTCCTATGGAAAGTTTAGCAGATACCATGGGAAAATAAAGCTGCTTTATTTATTTATTTACTGTTTTTTTTGTTGTTATTGTTGTTTGAGTACCGTTGTCTCTATTTTCACCCCACCATGGCCCTCTGCCACACCCATCCCACCTCCCACCCTCACACCTGCCCCATTTGGCTTTGTCCATGTGTCCTTTATGCAGGTTCCTTGATGGACCTTTCCCTAAAATACAGCTGCTTTAATTAATGGCAACCATTATTTTAACATTAAAATACTGAGAGGTTTGTTCATTTGATTCTGTCTATCTGTCTATCTGGTACTTTTGACTGAGTTCTGGTGAATAGGATGTGAGGGGAGGTTATGTCCCCTGCTGTGACAGTTTTATGTGTCAATTGACTAGGCTGTATTATCCAATGATTTGGTCAAACACTAATTTGGTGTTGTGAAGGTATTTTGTAGGTGTGTTTAACATCTACAATAAGTTAGTTGACTTTAGGTAAAGGAGATTCCCTCAATAATATGGGCAGATTTAATCTAATCTGTTGAAGGTCTGAGGAAGAAAAACTCAGTCCCTCAGAGAAAAAGAAATTCTGCCTCAAGACTTGGGAGTCAGCATCTGCCTGAGTGCTGCCAGTCTGCCTTGTGGATTTTAAAGTTAGCTCCCACAACGGTGTGACTGATTCCATAAAATAAATCTATTTTATTTTATTAAAATTATTCTATTTTATTTAAATCACTATCTGGTTTTCAGAGCAGAATTATCTTCCTCACTGCAAAGATTTGGGCAAGTTTTCAAATATCACAAAATAGAGTAACTGTATAGATTTATGTAGATTATCAAAGAATAAAGAAAAGATTTTGAGATTTTTTTGGACAAGAAGATTAACTATTTACAAAACTATATTTAGGCATCTTGATCAAAGAAATAACATGGGGAGATTAAACCCATTATTTCTTTGTTAAATGAAAAATAAAAAAGTGAAATCATAATGTGTAGTTTAGTTAATAGTATTGTACCAATGTTTATTATTTAGTTGTGACAAGAGCACAATAGTAATGGAAGATATCAACAACGGGGGAAAACTAAGTGAAGGGTATATTGGGACTGTATATTCTCCTGGCAACTTCTCTGTTATTCTAAAATTAAAAGTTAAAAAAATATATCATTTAACTAAATGTTAGGAATAAATTCAGTTAGCAAGTAGATCATAATTCCCAAGAGAGCATCATTTTTTTTCTATTTAATAAAATATACAACTGTCATCAGGAATATATCTGGTGGACATGCAGCCAGATGAAAAAGGGAAAGATGATATTGAGAAAAGTCTCTGAGATAAGTTTTCCTGAGACTGTCATCCCTCAGCAGATATTTTGAACATAGACATAGTGTTCAACATTGCTTTCTTTAGCCAAGGCTTGGATAATGGATCTCCTTTCTGTATGTTTCCATGGCAGACCATCTGCCTTTTGTTCACAAAATTAATCTCTTTCCAGACAGAGAACTTAAAATAAATTGGACTTCCTATTAAAACATTGCAGTTCTCCCAGTTCTACTTCCCTTAGATTATTCCCAAACCAGTATTTTCAAGTTTGGGTCTCTTCCTTTTATTTTTTCAATGACGTTTTGAAGACCATTTTTGTATATATAGTTTTATACACTTCCCAACTAATTTTAACAACATAATTTCATAGATTTGGGAAATCCAAGAAATATTCATATAGAGATTTGTTGCATTTTATTAAGTTGCCCTGCAGAATATTTGTATTAGTTTATGTTACCAAAAGAAATAGGTGGGAAACCTGATATCTTGACATTCTTGACAATTTGGTATTGCCATTAGTTATATTTTTTAAAGTGTTAAAGTTAACAGTAGTATTTCTTAGTTTCACTATTTTTTTGAAGACTTGTATCATTTTTAATCCTTCCTTGTGAATTTCCCATTTCTGTTCTTTGCTCAGGCATTCCAAGTTTTATAAATTAGTTTCTTAGTGCTGAGAAAATTAGCTTTCTGTGTCTGAAGGTCTGTATAATATTGAACTCACCTAGAGAGCCATCTTGAGGTCCTGATCTACTCAAGCAACACATTTCTTTCTTAAACCAGGGTCCTTGACATTTAAAATTAGATGATAAATTACTGGCTCTGGCCTTTCTATTGTGCTCTATACCTATGAGTTTTCCAAACTTTAGCCCTACTTTTTTATTTCTTCACCAATTGCAGAAATAGGTTATTCTCACAATTAGCCACCTCTGGCCATATATATTTTCCCTTCAAAGCTAATGTCTGTCACCACTATAAGTGTGTGTGTGTGTGTGTGTGTGTGTTCAATAAAAATCAATTACATTTATTTTAGTCTTTCCCTTTTGTAACTTTTTCAAAATTTTAATCTTTAGTCTACATGTGCCAAAGCTTTTATCCTCCTCCAACCCCTATTTAAGAAAAAAGTATATTTTAGTTCTCAATTTAAAATATTTTTTCAAAAGTTTCTAAGAAGATAAGTAATGTTAATTCAAGCTATTTTTTATGAGCATATGTGCTACAGTAGGATTTTGTTTTAGTACTTTGGTGGAAAGAATCAACTAGAATTCTGGATGTTGCTGATTCTCCTATTATTCTCCACAAAAATAAAATTCATGCTCAGAAGGCTTTCCTCAAAGCTTTTTCTCTTAGGTCATTCTTGTTACACATATACATCTTTTTCTCTTACCCCTTTCCCATACAGATTTTGAAGTCTTATGAAATTCCTCTTGATATTTATTTTCACCTTCCCCCACCATTCTATGTACTTGACTAGTGAGGAATAATTCATAGAATCTCAAAAGTTTCCATTTGAATATGTTTTGGAAGAGCCGTTTGTAAAATGAAAAACATGTCATAGTAGCCTTTCTGTATAGAGAATACATACAGTCTTAGAAACTGTAGTGTTATCATTTTCAGGTTTTGACTGACCTGTGGTAAATCTTCTCTATCCAAAAGAGATCAATGTAAATGGAACACAGCTGGTCAAATTTTCTGACTGTTAAGAGATTGACAGTCAGAGACTGTCAATTAAGAGACTGTTAAGTGGTGAACCAAAAGGCCAAGTTAAAGCAAATCATAATCACCACTCATGTACTATGTCCTCCTTTCCTTTACCACATGGTTTTGTAACCAAACAAAAATGGAGGTTGGACTGCCTGCTACCTCAAAAGCCAAACTCATGAGCAGATGCTAATGCAAAAGGAAAGAGGTTTTATGCAGGTGTCGCACAACCTGGAAGAATGGTGGACTCCTGTTTCAAAGACCATCTCTTTCTGCTCAAGCCTGAGGTTCTTATAGGGGTAGGGAGGAGAGAGCTTTTTTTTTTTCATATAGAATTATCTCTGTAGCTTTTGGTGCACTCAAAGGCCCTATTTATTCATCTTTCTAGCTTGCAGCAAGCTTGGGCCCTTTTCTTTTATATCTCTAGCTTTCAGTGTGCTCAGATAAGAACCTCTCCCTGCAGCCATCTTAGCCATTGGGGGAGAATCCCCAGTGCTCTGACTGTCTATAGGAAGGCTTTGAGCAATCACTTTCTAAGCATTAGCCCCCCCAAATTTCTGGGAGTACTTGTTACATACAACACGGTGAGCAAGTTTCATATAATTTTCACTCGTCTTTTTTTGTCATCTCCTTCTGTAACTAATTTGTCCCTGTTTGATCCTAACACAATATATGGCAAGTACGAGCACCCCCTTAGTTATCATGATTGACACCTTCATTGGCTTTAGGACTTTGAGAACTTCAATTAAGTGTACTGAGAGGGTTGGGCTTGTGGGGACCCTTGCAATCAGGGGATCTGTGACTTCATGGTTTTCCCCTGTACTTAAAAACAATTATTTCTCCAGGGCTTTTACTTCAAAGCCTTCTTATTTTTCAGTTTTGGGCATACAATAGAAATATCATTCTTTCCAAAGGGATTGTTTTCCCCTTTATTTTTATTAGAAAGTTATATTGGGTCACTTTTTATAGAATTCTTACTATAAAGAACTTATTATATTGAGCTGTTTTAAGTCTAGAAAAGCCTATCACTAAGATATCATGAGAGTCATACTAAAGGGGGATTTAAGACCAATTTTCTGTCTATTTTTAAATTATCTTCTTTGTATCCCTCTGCTATACCTTATATTTTTTCAGCTCTCTGCTGACATAGATGAATGAAAGATTTCTGGATGAAAGAGGTTTGAAAACATAACCAAGTCTTCCAGTAGCAATGAAGGACCCAATTAAATAAAAATAATATGAAACTTTACAGAAGTTATTTATTTGTGCTTTAAAAATAAGCGCAAATGGCATTTTCTCCTGGAATTCTTTCCTTCACTTCCTGATTATATCAAGGATCTTTAAAAACTCTGTACATTTTTATTGTAAATATTCTCTTATATTGTGATTATTTGTTTGTTTCCTCAACTAAGCAGTATTTATTGAGTCTAGAAGTATATCATACATTGCTATATCCCTAGCTTTTAGTATAGCACTATTACATAATAAGTATAAAACAAAGATTGCAAAAGTAAAAGTAATAGTTTTTGAGGGCTTTTCTCTGTGTCATGACTAAATTGGGTACTACTGTACTAAGCATACTTATAAGTAGTACATTATTGGGTTGGCCAAAAAGTTTGTTTAGTTTTTTCTGTAAAATAAAATACACATATTTCATTTTCACCAATAACTATATTGATTTGGATATTTTGAATGTGTCAGCTATCTCCCATGTGGTGGAATGTGGATTGATCTCAATTAATGTTTAAATTTGACCTCTATTAACTTTAAATGGTCTATCCAACCATGGCACATCATCCTGCAAGAAATCTCCAGCATGAAAATTCGCAAACCACTTTTGACACATTTGATCAGTCAGAGCACATTCTCCTTACATTGCACAATTTTTTTGCCTTTCAGCTGCATTTTTACCTTGAAATAAGAAAGCATAATATACCAAAAATGTTACATATTTTCTTCCAGACTAAATATTAAAATGGCTACACAAAAATTCACCAGTTTTGAAAAGTTTTATTTTAAATGTATGCTGAGATGGCAGCTCCCAGAAAATAGTATAACAAAATTGTTTTGAATGAAGTTAAAGACAACTAAGTGCTACTAGAGCCATCTTACAGGAAAAAGAAACAAAACAAATGAACTTTTTGGCCAATCCAGTATTTATACTAGTTCATATACTTTACCTATATGGAATTCTCTTTAATTGTCTTATAGACTTTAATGGAAAGTTCTGTAGTTGTTCCCCATTTTTGACAATAAACTGAAGTATTGAGAGGAAAGTTAAACATATTATCAAAGAACATATAGTAAATAATTGGTTAAACTAGAATTTGAACATTATAGTAAATGCTCTCACCCCTAACCACTGTCCTACACAAAATGAATAGACAAATGAATGGTTCTTCCTGATTAACTTTGAATTAAGTCCTAAATTGCCTCCACAACATAATTTTGACCATTAGTTCCAATCTGAAAGTATAGGCCTACCATCAGTTTAATAAGTCTCTGTAGACTTATACTGATATGTGTCTTCATCTTCTTTGTTGGATAAGCTGACCTATAGCTAAATATCTCAAAGCTGGCCAACTAGAGAACCAGAAAGAAGAGAAATTTAAAGAGATACATGATTATTTAATAAGCCTAGTAAATAGCCCTAAATACTTAAACATTTCTGGTCATCTAATTAATTCTCCATCCTTTTTGCATGTACACCCAGTTTACATGCCTATAAACTGCACATTGAGAGCCTTTATAATTCTGCGGTTTAGTGTCTTGATGATCATGCTCATCTTGACCTTTTGAGTTGAAGTGCAAACCACATCTAGTGAAAACTTTAAGTGGAAATCATTTGAAATTATAGTACTTTCAATGAGTCTAAAATACATTAAAAAGAACAATGGTTGTGATAAAGTATTCAAAGCTCCTAAAAATGTATTCATTTATGTCTGCAGAGCTGAGCAGTAGGTTTATTTAAAGTTAAATTACCTTTATATTCCCTTGCTTCTTTTCATTTCAAAGTAGTAGCATGCCATAGCCAGACTTCCCTTGAGCAACCAAAAAATGAGAAGTCTGTGTAAAACTCAGATATTTAACTGACTGCTTCAAACAATTTCTTTGAAAATGTAATGGCATTTTTGATGAAAGACCAAGTAAATTTTTCCATCAAATACATTCTTAGAAGAATGACTTTTCAATGCTTCGTCTAATTGAAGGATGTGAATATATTCAGAAAATCCCCAAATGAATTTATTATGCAGTCTGAAAGTACAAACAGCATATTACAAAAATTTAACAAATAGGGTTAAAAAGAAGTTAGCACCACAATGCCAGGAGTTTTGCCTAGATTCATAATTAACTCTTTCATTGCATTGTATCCTTTGTGGTTGCTCATGAGATGGCAGCAGACTTCATGACATGCTGCTTGGAGGTAATTTATAAGCTCCTTTATACAGTTCTCTAGGCTGCTGCTTCTTTAAATTGGGCTGCCAGCTGGCATCTGGGAAGTCAGCTCTGCAATATTTAAGACTGACAGACTAGAGAAACGGGTTATTAGAGCTTAGCACTTAAGGTATTTCATTTGTAGGGGCATGTTGGCAGAATTTTCTTCCCCCCCCCAGTAGTGAATATAAGGAAAGTTCCTCTTTCATTATTTTACATATAACCAAATCATCTATTCTCTGCTATTAATTTAATTCTAATTTTAAATATTTCACTCCAGTGTGCCTAAATTCAATTGTGGTGAGGATGGCAATAACAGTCCACTTGAAAAACTGGGGAACTATTTTTTTAAAGATTTTTATTTATTTATAGAGAGGGAAGGGAGGGGGATAGAGAGAGAGAGAGAAACATCAATGTGCAGTTGCTGGGGGTCATGGCCTGCAACCCAGGCATGTATCCTGACTGGGAATCGAACCTGCGACACTTTGGTTCACAGCCTGTGCTCAATCCACTGAGCTATGCCAGCCAGGGGAACTATTTTTAAAATGGACATACAAACCTCATTGTTTGACTAAACAACACACATTTCTTTAGAATTCTCTTCTGTATTGTGATAGTGCAAAAGTACTTTTTTGAGAGTATGTCTACAAAATGGCTGATGCTTGACTTGTTCTAATGAAAGTTTATCATCTAATGAAAATAGCTATAGACCAACTTTTGACTTTATTTCTTATCCTATTACTTGAGAATGTTGAATATCTGGGTCAAGATGTTCTATGGCCCTGAAAGTAACTTGTTTTGTACCTAAAAATGAAAAGATACTTTATTAGCTCATCAGCAAAGGCAATTGAATATATGTCTTTATTAAAATTATATAAGTAATTAGGAAATTTAAGGGATATTAATAAAAACTGTCACATATAATGGACCTTAATTTGGGAGAGAAGATAATGTATAAAAAGTGACTCATGTAAAAATCAATTATGAATAAAAATTTATAAAGAAAAAGATAATTTTCTTTTTGCCTCTCTAAAGATTAGGGTTTTTTTTTTTCCAAATGTAAGTATCTCTAGTCCATTTTAAAACAGAGATGAACATTACTTATATGCAAGAATATCTAATAAGTCTCTGAGCATCCATCGTGACTGATTGGAGATGTTTCAACACTATTTGTAAAATCACTGATAATCAAAAACATACTATTATTATGATTCAAGTCCCACAATCTATTAAACAAAAGTTTATTATTTGATCCTTTAAGTTAGTATTTTAGATCATTTTACTTTTATTAATTAGGCTGCCACTTAAGTCAGTGTTTACTGGGGTTGCACATTTTCTCTCTATTGGTTCTGTAAGTAAAGAATCACTGGTCAGAGTGTACTTGGATTGCACTGAATCAAGTGTGGATAGAAGGCAATCAAGGAGAGGAGGGTTGGATTGACTATATTGACCAACTGGAAGGATGTGACCTCAAAATAGATTCCTCCATTTCCACCTTCCTTTTTTCATCACTGGCCACATGACCACACAGCCTTGCCTGCGCAGTAGACAGTACAGATTATTCAACAAATATAGCTGGCATGTTGGTTGTCAATTCTCTAAGAATAAGACAGACATATGTGAGTCCTATAGTTCTCAATACTAAATAAATGAATGAGGCATGATGAGTCATTGTAATTCTCTTTACACAGCAGTCATCAGTCATAAGGATAGGCCTTGGAGTGGATCTGTCTCTCATGTACACAAAACTGCAGTGATATTTGCCCAGTTTTTAACAAAAAATTTGGGAAATGAATGAAAATTATGAGGAATTCATGTACAGTAATTTTTAACACCATGGAATTATAAGTTATTAAGATGTGGGGCAACTAGCTCTGTAGCTTTGGGCTGCTTACATAATTTTTTTCAAAGATTATTTTACCGTATGTCAAGTAAGGATAATCATAGCACATGACAGGATTGCTGTGAAGGTGAAATAAGGCAACATAAATTCTTTACCTTAGCACAATGCTTAGCACAGTAAGTGCTCAATAAATGCTATTTAAACATTTATATGATGTAATCATTGAACTCAAGCAAACAGTAAAAATAGAATCTCAGATTTTATAGACAAAACTTAATTTCTTAAAACATTGCCATATGGCTATGTAATTATTTCCACAGACACTGATAGAGTGAAATAAATATTTTAAAGTCTTTAAATGTTTTCCTCATAAATTTGGTATTTAAGAGATTAGTGTTGTCCAGGCCAAAAAATCACCCTTTACTCATGCTTTCTTTAAGATGTACAATTTTAACAAAAAATGTAGAATATTATAGAAAGTATTCTTCATTGTACCATGGATTTTCCAAAAATATTGTTTATTCTTTCTGAGGAGTTTACACTTTAGCAATGAAGTAGATTTTTATTTACTAGTAATCACATACATACATATATGTGTATATATATATATATATACACATATATATATATATATATATGGTTGTGTGAGATTTTCTACAAGACCTTGATGTAAAAAGGAATTTTCCAAAGTATTTGTGAAATATAGTCACTTTTCCTGAAAGAGTTTTATGCTGTAGTTGTAAAGCACTTTGGCTGTCTATAACTAGTCAGCAGTATATGATTTAATTTCTATTTCCATTTCTTTGCATTTTTAGGCAAAGCATTTTCTATTTAAATCAGATAAGCATTTTCTAATATGCCAGGGCTTTACTTAATTGACTGGGCATATGGTGGCTTAATTCACCTATTTATCTCCTGCCCCATTTTCAGACATGTCCTAATAGCAACTATTGTCTTCCCGACTTGCAACTTTGCAAAAAAGTGAGTGTCCCAAGTCGATATCTCTGTTTTTTGTTTTTTAAAACTGTAATAATATCCTAGCTGCTAGTGAAAAGGATTAAAATGTTTGAGACAGAATAAGGATATGTATTCTTGTAAAATCTTTTAAATTTAAAAAATTATTGCTGAGGAAAATGATAATTCTGTTCTGCTTGCCTCCAAAGATTAGTATGGAATTTCAAACAGTAAAAGAGAAAGACTTTTACCTTGTTACTTTATATTAGGGAAAACATTCATGGACATATAAAAGATCAGAAAAACCTCTACAAATATCCTGTCTTCAGAGGTAATAATGAAACTTTGGATGACAGAATTGATAGCAGCAATGCATATAAGGAGAGGGACAATATACATACATGTATTTTGAAGAGAAGAACAAGAAATAACTTTATGATTTTTAATTCAGATTATTTAATAATTTATATCTGTGAAAGAATTCAAATTTATTGAATAAAGGGCTTTGCTTGTATTTTATAAAGCAATTAAAAATAAGTTGTTGAAGGGTCAGCATTTAAATAATACAGTTTTTTGAAACATTCATCTGTCTTTTTAATCAACGAATTAGCAATACTTATTTCTCAAGTGTTTTCAAGTATTTTAGTATTTGAATAATATTTCTTTGGAATCAGAAGATAGATTTTTTTTACTATTTTCAGGGGTTAACACACAATAACTTTTGAAAGCAAATATGTGAAATTTGGACCTGGAAAACCCTCAGCCTGGGATAGAAAACACTGGACTTGGAGCTGTGCCTCAACTTCCCCCCTGCATGGAGCTTTCCTTCTCTAGCACAGATGACTGCTCCAGAGGAAGATTTCCTTCACTGAAGGATCAGTAGTTTCTACACAAATAACCTTTTTCAGGGGGATCTGTAACTGACATACATTTGATTGCAAAAAAGAAACTTTGTATTAGTATATCATGCAGATTTATATAATAATCTAAAATAAAAAAACACAAGAGAACCAAATATTTTTGAACGCTAAAACTATTAAGTTTACAGGAGTGCGAGACACCAAAATACTAGACAAAAACTTTATTTTATTTTTTGATTGCAAAAGTTTGCAAAATTATATCTTTAATATAATTTTTTTAAACAATTTGCTGTTCAGTCACAATTGTCCCACCTTTTTCCCCTTGCTCACCCCAACCTCATCCCCCACCAGTCCCACAGCCAATCCCCCTCCTTGTCTGTGCCTATGAGTCCTGAATTCATGTTCCTTTGCTTGTCCCTTCCCCTTTTTCCCCACTTTATCCCCCTCTGTCCTCCCCTCTGGACACTGTCAATTAGTTCTGCACTTTCATGTCTCTGGTTCTATTTTGCTCATTTGTTTGTTCTGTTGATTAGGTTCCACTTATAGGTGAGATCATATGGTATTTGTCTTTCTCCACCTGGTTTATTTCACTTAGGCTAATGTTCTCTAGATCTATTGATGCTGTGGTGAAGGGTAGGAGTCCCGTCCCTTCTTTCTTTCTGCTCAGTAGTATTCCGTTGCGTAAAAGTACCATAGTTTTTTGATCCACTCATTTACTGATGAGCACTTAGGCTGCTTTCAGCACTTGGCTATTGTAAATTGCACTGCTATGAACATTGAGGTGTATAGGTTCTTTTGAATTGGTTATTCAAGATTCTTAGGGTATAGTCCCAGCAGTGGGATCACTGGATTGAAAGGCCCTTTAATTTTCTGAGGAAATTCCATACTGTTTTCCACAGTGGCTACATCAGTCTTCATTCCCACCAACAGTGTACTAAGGTTCCCTTTTCTCCACAACTTCACCAGCACTTGTTGTTTGTTGAAAGTAATTTTTTCATTTTCTATTCTTGGCATAAATTTTAATTCTTTTTAGTGGAACCACAACCTCCTTAACCCTTTTTAGTGTCATCCAAAACTTGAACTTCCTCTATTTCTGGATTAAAACAAAATTCCATTCACAAGAATTGTGCAGCTGGCTCACCCTATTTTACTTCACACTTTTCTTTGCCAAAACTACATAGTACAGCACCACTATTTCCTTCAAATCTTCATCTGTGACGCCAGCTCCTAGGTCTTGAAGTGTTTTGCAGCCAAGCCAGGAAGTGGAGCTACTCTTCCATAGGCCCCTGGAAGGAAGAGCGATCTGAATGTTGGTTCTCACAATGGTTTTCTCCACAGGTGGTACTGTGTAATCATCACCACTCTACAGGTCATAGCGATGATCCTTTGGTCAGAGGAGTGGACTACTCTGAGAGCCAAAGCAGAGCTGCATGTTCTCTGCTTCGCAGGCTGTAAGACTTGCTGGGGGAGAGCTCAGGCGTCTCTTCAAAGCACTGAAAGGCAGAGTAGAATGTGGGTAGAGGTGAGAGCAGAGAGAACAAAAGGTACAGGATGGGAAATATTTTTTTAATATTGAAAGTTGAAGATTGCAAAATAGGATACAATTTTATTTACTTTTTAAATCTATTTTTCAAATTTTACTTTAAGTAGTTATGATTACTGATTACATATTAACATATCAAGAATTCTGTTTTGAAAAAGTGTGATTGCACAAGCCAGTAGGTGAAAGACAAATGCCATATGATCTGACCTATAAGTGCAACTTAATAAACAAAACAAACAAGCAAGCAAAATAGGACCAGAGAGTTGGAAATAAAAAACAAACTGACAGTGACCAGAGCGGTAAGGGATAATAAGGTAAGAAGGGGAAGGGTCAAGTCAAGGAATATGTATAAAGGACCCATGGAAAAGGACAAGGGGAAGAGGATTGAATGTGAGATGGGGCTGAGTAGGGAAGGGGAGAGCAATGAGGAAAAAAAGAATTGTACCCTTGAAATCTATATAATTGTATTAATGAATACCACCCCAATAAATTCAAGTTAAAAAGGAACAAAATAAGTTGGAGGTATAAGTATAAAAACAGTGTGACTGCAACTACAAGTATATCTGGAGAACTGATCAAAACTCAGAAGTATTAGAATGAGAATATAAATTGCCCACTAACAGAGAGAACAAAAGTTCAAGCTACAGCTAGCATTGTGGGATGTTCTGGGATATGATTTAATGCACGAAGAAAATGTACTTTGGAGAGACAATGAAAAATTAGTCTCAAGAGATATTTTATCTACAATTGCATTTTATAGGGTAGAATTACAAGACAGAGCCAAGGGCATAGACTAAATGTTGAGTGAGCAAAGGGCAAAATCTGCCTATGACCAGAGTAGCCCTAGGAAACCAGATCTCACCAAAGCCACACAGTATGGGATGCTGCAAATTTTGTAGTGTTTATGATGTAGTTCTGAGTGTTCAATACATTTTCAATAAGATAATGAGACTGAAATAATGTGAGTTGCCATTAGGAAATAGTAATTGTGACCGTGATTACAGTTGCATTTGAATTAGGAAATGTCTTTATATTGGTGAGCTGTTTAGATAAAAAGAAAAGGAATGACAGGAGTGTGGGAGATTGTGCATGAAGAAATACTGTTGTGTGAGTAGTAAGTCTGGCTGGTGATAAATTTCAAATGAAATGTTTTAATAAAAAAAAATGTTTTCCACAGTTGGAAAAAGATTTTCAGTGCCAGAACCTTGAAAACTAAAACAAACAAACAAACAAACAAATAACAATAAGCACAACAAAAAACATTTTGACTTTTAAGATACTTCGATCTAAAGTTTGTTGCATACTGTTACATTACCTATCTTCCTTTGTGACTGAGATTGTTATACATTAATATATTAAATAAACACTATGAAAATACTATGAAAATAAAAATGCCTCCCAGAGTCCTTACAGACAAGATGGATTTGTACTAGACATCTAGCTTTTATACTAAAGTGCCTTAAAATAGAAATTACTGGAGTATTTTTCAATGGGCGCCAATTTGTTTTACTCCCTGCTAGAGCTGTCCACTGAACAGGAGCCTCTTAGTCAATGTTGTGTAGGTATGTGTATGCAAGTGTGGAAAAGGGTGAAACATTTTTGTTAACTTGTTAAAGAAAAATTCTGAATCCATTTATGATCTCTCTTAAATTTCATGTCAGAAACACACAATTAAAATATAAACAATAATTTGAATTTTCAACTGATTTTTTTTCCCTCTGTGGCAGTGATGACCTCTGGTCACCATGACACAGGCTTTTGAGAACTTAGAACTAGTGAAATGCCACATGTTTTAGAATTTTGGCATTAAGTGGTTTGTATGCCATTTGTATTTTTGAGTGAACACTGTACATTAGCACATTTTAGATTCTGTGAGAACATTTAAGATATATGAGACTATTCTTGTCTCCAAGGGATGAGCACTTTTACTCACATTAAAATATAATATAGCTCTTGAATTCATTTACTTTAAAGGAGAGGGTTTTTTTTTTCTAAAGATCTCACAAGAGATTTAAGCTCAGATAGTCCCACCAGGTGACAAGATTAAATGGACATAAACATACATTTAGTGGAATGGGGGAGAAAGGCACTTTCAGAAAGTGGGAGAAATACCAGAATCTCAGCACTTCACAGAGAAGAATGAAGTGATGCCGGAGAAAATATTGAAAGCCTGTAAGACTGGCTTTTGACAAGACAAGAGCACAATTATTTGTGATTTTTAGTTTGCAGTTCTGTGGCACAAGTTTCTGATGCATTTTTCCGTATTTTATTGGTTGCCTTTATACCACTATGTTGAGAATTCATAGTCATCCCTTTATTATCCTTTATAATTTGTTCAAACTGTCCAAGGCAGAGGGTAGAGGTTGGGATGGTGAATTTACACTTCTTTTATACTCTGAGACCCAAGTTAAATATGAGGTATAGATATTAGAGTGGACATTGGCACTAGTCAAGATTATGATTCTGGGTCTCCCCCATAATGGGAAAGAACACATAAACAAAAATCACATATCAGCACAGACATGTGAACATATTAAAGCAATGCAAAGAGCCCTGGCTGGTGTGGCTTAGTGGATTGAGTACTGGCCTGCAAACCAAGGGGCTGCTTGTTCGATTCCTAGCCATGACATAGGTGTGGGTTGCAGGCCAGATCCTGAGTTGGGGGCATGTGAGAGACAAACACACATTGATATTTCTTTCCCTCCCTCTCTCTCTCCCTTGCTCTTTCTCTAAAAATAAATAAATAAAATCTTAAAAAGTGAAACAATGAAAAGAGTTTAAAATAGGGGCATATAATAGGCATTTATTCCCTAAATAATTATGAAAGTTCAGCAAGGAGAATCAAGGAGTATGAGTTTGGTAGTATGATTGAGAAGAAATTTCCTAAGTTTCAGTAAATTTTTATTAGTATTACTAGAAGGGGTCAGGAGCAAGGAACAGAGTTAGCAAATGAGTAAGTACAGACTCTTTAGGAAAGAAAGTTTGTGGTCTGTGAGGGAATGTGTAAATATAATGTATGATAGAGTACTTAGCCTTATGGCATTTTCTGATTTTCAAAATTCAGCTATGGCACCTGAATATAACTTAGGATTTTATTTTTATTTCTTTTATCACTCACATTTTTAATGGTTAGAAGCTGTAGTGATTGAACCATAGCTTGATTAAATGTTTTACTATTTTCACACAACCATAAACTTTCATTATCTCCCAAAATTTTGCTCTGAATACTTGGGAACATGAGCTCTATCTACATTTGGGTTAAGTATAAAGATGCTTCTAGAAGTAAAGATCCTGTTGTTATTGGTCTCCTGAACAAAATCAAACCAAGTGTGCTCTGGAATGATTGTGCCATAAAAAAAGCCAATACGAGCATAATAGGATATTTTCATTGTAAATAGTAGAAAACTCTAAAATTAGATTGTTGTTATGTTAATGTTTCTGATATATTGGATTGCTTTTAGCTCAGTATGTGCCTCAAATGACCAGGCTGTTGAAGTTTTAGAACTGGTGTTAATGGTGAGCTCTGCATTTATGTTTTGTTCTTAAAAATAAAATGAAACCTCTACCTCTTTTACTATAGAAATGCTTTCAGCTCATGTGTATTAATTAGATTTTATAATATTTTATTGTCTCATTCCCAAAGATTTATTTAGGAAAATGTAATATTTCAAGTTTTAGGTACCATATTTTTCTGAATATAAGATGTACCTTTCCCCCCTCAAATTTGGGAGGAATCATGGTTGGTAATGCTGCTGTTGAGTTCTGTTCACATTTATATTGGTGCAATATTATATTACTTATGTTTATCAAATATTTTACCACATTTTTTGCTTCAAAATCTTTTCCCTATTTCCCTCCTCTAAAACCTAGGTGCATCTTATGGTCTGAAAAATATGGTATTCATTTATTAGATGATTTACTTGAAAATTTTTAGTTGTAGTATTTAAAATAGACAACAATTTACAACCTACTTATTCACTTTATTAGACTAAATAAAAAAATAGAATGGCAAATTAATCAAATTCCACACATATCTATAATATTTCATACTGCCCTGGCTGGTGGGGTTCAGTGGATTTAGTGCCAGGCTGAGAAGCAAGGGGCTGTTGGTTCAATTCCCAGTCAGGGCACATGCCTAGGTTGCGGGCCAGGTCCCCATTAGGGGGCACACAAAAGGCAATCACACATTGATCTTTCTCTCCCTCTCTTTCTCTCTCCCTTTCTTTCTAAAAATAAATAAATAAAATATTAAAAATTTCCTACTATAGGTTCTTTATAACACTAGAAAATATGTCCCCCCCCCCAAAAGAAACTATTAGAATGAGTTTTTGAAAAAAATCAAGCCCTAGAATGCAAACTTACTGCCACAACTCAGAGTGGAGTGAGCTAATGAATGCTTTGAGGGTTGGTTGTGAGTTAGTACACAAATTTGGAGATAGTTGCCTCTTCCCAATTTTAAAGTATAAGAAGGTACAATGGCCTGCCTTAGGGAAAACTTTGAATAAATTACTAGGTTTGAACCATTGTAACTTTTCTGATTATTAGAATCATGAGGCTGGAGTTACTTATTTTCTCTATTAGCTGCATTTCTTCTTATCAATACCACGCCTTCACCCTGGCCCTGTTCCCAACCCATCCAATGACTTTATAAATTCTTAATTGGGTACCACATAGAATTATTTCATTGCATAATATTTCATTATCTTCTGGAGAATTTTCATCAGCACAAAGTTGATAAATGAAAGTTTTGATACTTATTTCTAAAACTATATATTCTATTTACAGGTGGATTTATTGGGAAGGCCATAGTAATATATTCATGTGGTTGAATACTTTTATAATTTTTCAAAAATAAACTATTTAAACTGCTATTAGTTAAGATCCACTATCTTTTAGCACACTGACTTCCTGTTCATTACACATTCTATAAGTCAAATGGTATTGGATTACCAACTAAGGGAAACATTAGTCCAGGGAGATATAGTTATCTTTTGCAGTCATTTTGTACATAGTTAAATATTGTTTGCTATTCTGGTGTAGGAATGATGTCCAGATTTACTCTAATACCCACTGCACTGATTTGACTGATTCTGTGGGCAGGTGCAGGGCCAGAGACCTCAGTGCAATGTAAACAAGTGTTAAGGCCCTGGGCAGTAGGAGTGTGTGGGTAGTGGAAGAGAAACTGTGCTTGAGCTGTATGGCAGCACAGCTAATTCATGGGAACATTTTCAAATTATTGGCACACTTGCTAATGAGTTATTTCAATTCAAAGAATACTTAAGATTACTGCACAAGAACGCTTGAAAGCTGTGAAATTGCACAACTTATATATGAAACTTGTGAGATATCCCAAACTTGACAACAATCATAAATATTTAAATATTATGATCATTAATAAACTATAAAGCTGAAACAGTTCTAAATTATAAGTATGAAAAATTAATTAAAAATTAAATATTACAAAATTAAATTTTGATACCAACTATGCTGGAGGAAGAAACTTCAGGTCTTACAGACTGAATTTGCCTTTGATTCCATTTAACATAGAAAAATGAGAGACTATTATAATAATTACAGTGAATGATAACAGTGAAAAGAAAAGTTGTTTAAAAGTTGGTATAAATGGTTTCTAATAGAAAAATGTCTTTTGTGCTCAGAGAAAGAAAATACTTCATTTTCTTTTGCAAGGGAGGCTAGTGTAGTGTTTAATTTTCAAATTGGATTTGTCATTATGTCTTTTTTTAAAATTGTTGTTCAAGTACAGTCGTCTCCATTTTTATCCCACCATGGCTCCTAGGCCCACCCAGCCCCACCTCCCACCCTTGAACCTACCCACTTTGGCTTTGTCCATGTGTCCTTTATACATGTTCCTTGATGGACCTTCCCCTGTTTTCCCCCATTATCCATCTCTCTGCTGCCCTCTGGTTACTGTCAGTTTGTTCTTTATTTCAGTGTCTTTGGTTATATTATGCTTGCTTGTGTGTTTTGTTGTTTATGTTCCACTTATAGGTGAGATCGTATGGTATTTGTCTTTCATAGCCTAGCTTATTTCACTTAGAATAATGTTCTCCAGTTCCATGTATACCACCATGAAGTGTAGGAGCTTCTTCTTTCTTTCTGCTGCATAGTATTCCATTATGTAAATGTACCATAGTTTTTTGATCCACTCATTTACTGTTGGGCACTTAAGTTGCTTCCAACTCTTGGCTACTGTAAACTGTGCTGCTATGAACATTGGGGTATATAGGTTCTTTTGAATTGGTGTTTCAGGATTCTTAGGGTATAATCCAGAGTGGTTTTATTCATATCTCTTATAGTGAGTAAGGTTCATCATCTCTTAATATGTTTAACTGCTATTGGCATTTTATTTAAATTTTATTTTTGATTACAGTTGCCATTCAATATCATCTTATATTACTTTTAGGTGTACAGCACAGTGGTTAGATGATCATATAATTTAAAAAATGATCTCCCAATAATTCAAGCACCCCCTGGCACGCTGCACAGTTATCATATTATTGACTATATTCTCTATGCTAAACTTTATATCCCTTGACTAACTTGTAACTACCAATTTCTGTTCAGGTAGGTTCTCAATTCCTTGCTCTCTCCCTTCTCTTTCTGGTACTTCTAAGACATGGATGTTGTCACATTCGATGTTATACCAGAGGCCACTTAAACTATCCTCCTATGTAAAAATTCTTTTTTATTTTTGCTGTTCAGATTGGAAGTTTCATGCTACTTTGTCTTCCAAATTGCTGATTTTATCCTCTCATGTAATCTGCTGTTGATTTCTTCTAGAATATTTTTCACTTATGTTATTATATTCTTCATTTCTGACTAGTTCTTTATTAAGGTTTTTTCTCTTGTTTATGTTTTTTATCTCTTTGTTAAGTTTTCATGGAGTTTATTCATTCTTTACCTACATTCCTTGAGTATCCTTATAATTGTTTTAATCTCCATAGGTGGTAGATTACTTGTCTCCATTTCATTTACTTCTTTTTCTGGAGACTTCTTCTATTCTTTCGTTTAGGATATCTTTCTTTGTCTCCCAATTTTGGCTGCTCTTCTGTGTTTGTTTCTGTATATTAGGTAGATCCACTATGACTCCCAGTCATGGTGGGGTTGACTAATGCAGTAGGTGTCCTGTGGGATTCAGTGGCACAGTCTCCCTGGCAACATAAGACAGGTGCTTGAGGAATGTCCTTTGTGTCAGTTATGTGTACCATCCTGTTGTAGTTTAGTCTTGATGCTGTTGTGTATCTGCCGGGAGAGTTAACTTTTAGGTAGAATAGCTGTGGTAACTGTGTGGCTCTCCCTGCTGGGCCTGGGTACATGTGGGAAAGGCCAAGTTTTCAACCAAGTTCAGGTGTCACCAGTTCCAGGCCTGGGACAGGTCAGCAAAAGACCCAAGGTACCCTGGAATCCACTGTCACCTGCTAACCAATGAAATAGGTTTGGTTGGTATGTAATTTCCATGAAGCAGGTTCTCAGGGAGTCACCAGGTAGGTCGAGTCATGTTTATAGGTTAATACAAGTTTAATCTCTGTGCCAGTGCTGGGTCTGAGGCCACTCAGCAAAAGTATCAGAGTACACCTAGGCCAGCTGCCACTCTTCTAGGGTCTTCGATGTGGGGTGAGTTCGGGTCTCAGGGAATTGTCAGGATGGAGCTAGTAGAGCTCACCAGTCTAAATCAGATTAAAATTTGGCCATGTGGAGGGACTCTTGACACAGAAAAGGTGATGCTGGCCATGCAGGAAGATGGCCTTCATTCTGAAGCCCACAGTTTGTTTCTGTGTGTCTCTGACACCCCCTAACTCTACCTGAATTCCTCCAGGGCTTTTTAAGAAAGACTGCAGTGTGGGCCCAGGGTACAGGCTGCTGAGAGAGCTCCCAGCTGTGTGTGAATTGGCCAGAGGGAGGACCCAGAGAGTCATCAGACTGGAGCTAGTGTAGTTCACCAGGCTAATGCTGTGGGGTGGAGTACTTAACCCATGTAAGATGGTGCTGTAAACTGTGTGGTAGGAGGACTCAATAGGTGCATTGGAGGCTTTGTCTTAAGTCCTCTCCCTGAAGTCACACCACTCAGTGTCTCCTTGTGTGACTCTGGAACCCCATGAGACACCCAGGGTGAAGGTCTATGGGCAACAAATTTTCACTTTAAGAGGATGCCTCTGTTTTCAGTAGGCTTCCATCTCACCTAGCAGGCAGGACCCCTGCTGATTTTCACAGTCTGATGTTGTGTGGGCTCCTTTTCCTGGCACTGGTGCTCAGGGCTGGGGACCCAGGAGTGAGGCTTAAATCCCTTTCTCCTCAGGAGGGACCTTTGTAGCTGAGATCTCTCTGGATTCTCAACTGCCTCAAATAGGTATGGGGCCAACTTATTTCTTGTCTCCCCACTACCAGTCCTGACATGGCTTCTTCTGTATGGCTTTGGTTATGTGACTTCCATTCAGCTAGTCTCAGTTGGTTTTCCAGGTTGATTGTTGTATAATTTAGTTGTCATTTTAATGTGGTCACAGGAGGACATGAGTGCAGCTTCCACCTACTCCAGGATCTCCCACTTTATTTTATTAAGAACTGTATGTTTATATCTCTTACACATTTTTAAACCAGGTATTGATTATTTTCTTTCCTATCTTTTCAATTCTGTATGTGCTATAAGTATGATGCAAGATGCAATATTTCTCAACAATATATCATTTGTATCTATATGGGTGTCTGGCACTAAGTAGGTGCTCAATAAATATCTATTAATGAATATTCATAAAAATGAATGAATTTTTGATGGGAAATACACTGTCTTCTTTGGTTCATCCTTCTCTTGGATTGTTCCTAAGTTCCTCAAAGCAGAATTAATGATATCATTGTATTACCATAGTGTTTTGCAATGAACTACAAAGTATCTTATTCCCAGCTGATTTGTACTTAATTGTTTAACTAGATTCTTTACTCTTCACATTATGAATTCTCTTAGGTCAGGGTCTTTGTCATGATCATTATTTTGCGTTCTCTGTGTACAGTATTTTGACTGTAACATTTGAGTAATGTTCATTAGAATGATTTTAAGAACATATTGGTTAAATGGCAATAATAAATTTTATTCTGAGACATATTAGTAAAAGTTATTTTTTCCTTAGAGGAGAATTCAAAATTAAAAAAAAAATCGGTGACAAGTCAACATCTTTAATTGAAAAACCCAAGGCAGAGAATCTTTGGAGTTATATGTTCAGAAAGAAAGTATTATTTCAGTAACTATAGATATTACAATCAGAGAAGAATTCATAGTAGATTAGTCAATTAAGCTGTTTGCTGGCTGTTTGCAAATCTGAAGTATATAACAGAGTATATAACATTCTTGAGCTTAATAGGCTTTTTAGTATTTCTCATGTCAGTGAAAAGGGGAGAATAACTTGAATTTTCAGGAGATCCTCTTCATTTTTGGGTTATATTCCAGGGAAGCATCTCCAAAAGTGTATAAAGAAAATTATGTTAATGGGATATTGATAAAGTTAAGTGAAAAGGAATAAGAAAGAATTACTAAGTGAAATAAGGTAAAGATATTTTTTTTACTGCAGGATTTCTTGCAGCTTTTAATATGTGTTGGGATTCATGAAGGAATATACACAGAAGCCTATGCTTTCTAAAACTTTTTATTTACAGAATCTTTCTTACTTTCTTCTTTCTTTCTTTCTTTCTTTCTTTCTTTCTTTCTTTCTTTCTTTTCTTTCTTTTTCTTTCTCTCTCTCTCTCTATCTTCCTTCAGAACCTTGACTCCTCAAAGTTTTGACTTCATAACTTAAAATAACTCCACACACAGCAAATCTTGATGTAACATATGGTTTTGGGGAAAAAATGTCAATCACAGAAACCCTGGCTTTAGGTAACATCCTTCATGGGTTGACACCAGGTACTATATCAATTTATCAGTGAGAACCTTCTTCATATCACTCAAGGCCTTAGTCATTCATACCTAATGTAGAGAAACATATTTCATTGTTATATTCAACATCTATTTTTATTTAGGAAGATCTATAAATTCATAGCTCACAGGATCTTCAGGTTTTGACGTAAGATGAGTTATTTTGAAAAACTACTTTGTTTATTCAAGAGCAGTTCTCCTATGGATTCCCATGGTCTGAAACTACTATAATTTTGCCAAATGCTCTAGGTATTATCAGGGACATGATGTAATCATAGTACTTCACAAATATGAAACGTTTTTCTGCTAACACTGTTTGGGTCTATCTGCATTCTCAACACATTATTTGGAGGAGGCTGCTTTTCCAACTGAATTTTTTCCATATCTGAAATATTGCACAAGATGGTACAGCAGCTGGGTGAAAAGCTGGTTGATTTCAAAGTGATCTCTAGCCTTGTGATTATCTGAGTTCCGAAATAAAATGAGTGTAATTATGGCCTATATAAAAGTTTATAGGCTACAGAAGGGCTGACTCCAAATCAAATACCAAATGGTGCCATCATGTATTTTTCTTTAGGCTTGTTGAAAGCTGAACATTTGGAAAACACTTAATTTAATTCAACAAATATTTATTGCATGCCCATTATATGCAAAATAGTTTGTGTCATGCTAATCCCTGAAGCAAAGTAACAGTCTTAAAATTTAATCAGTAAGGAATTTTTTGGAAACCCAGCAGGATGGTTCCCTTCAATACAACTATAATTCTATGTAGTGAACCTTTATCCAAGACGTATAAGCAACGAGTGAAACAATTGAATGAGTACAACTGGGAGGGGATCAGCAATGCTGGCAGCCCAGCCACTCCAATTCCAGGTCAAATCTACACACAGCAAGTCAGATATATGGTTTTGGCAGAGTTGGATCCTGACAGAAGATCATGTCAATAATTTTACCAATTATTGATTAATTTCCAACAAATTTGGAACTAAGTGAAACCAAACAGAATGAAGAGTTTATCCAAGCACTGTTAACATTTTTAAGAGCCAAGAGAGAACATAAAAGATAAATCCAATGCCAGTGAGTATGCAAATGATTCCAGGGGTAGAGGGAGCTAGAAGAATGCCCAGTATCATGGTGCAGTTCAGGAAGGGTCGAGAGCTGAAAATTGGGTTGAACCATACTTGGTATTTGATAAATACCAACAAGTGAATAGAGAGATGAACCCATATTTAGACTGCAAACCAAATCAGAAAATCCAGGAAAACATTAGAGAAGAGAACAACATGGTGAAGGTTAATGTGCTGGTTTGAATAACAGAGAAGGCGGAATTAGAGGAAAATATTAGAGTTTACACTTTTGTTTTTATTTAGAAATTAATACAAAGAAAATGTCAGGGTTCCAGGACTCCTAATACTTTTTATTCCTGAAGGTGGGCCCCAAAGAAAAGCAAGCTTTGTCATTGTACCAATTCTGTAATCTAAGCAGGAAGGAACTAAGGTTTGGCAGGGGGAGAGGGGAGGCACTAGGTGGGAGGGTTGTGCTGTCTGCTCCAATTTATCTGAGTCTGTAGAAAAAAGGTAATTCTAGAGAATCGACAGCAGAGATTCCAACTTAGCATCCCTTTCCTACCTAAATTTTGGTGCTTGTCCTCACTTTGTTTCTTGACCACTTTTTTCCCCTTTATCTGCCCTAGTGGAGGGAGACAGGGGCTCCATGGTGAGCTAGGCAAATGCTTGTGAAAGAATAGTGATGATAAATGCAAACTTAATTTTAACTGTGTGCTCTAGAGTCAAAATAAAATTTATTCCCAGATCAATTTTTTGGCAACAAAACTTGTATTGTTGCCAGCACATATAATACTGTAAGTATTCTCAGTAGCCAGGATTTCACACAATCTCTGCATTTAGATAAAGATGAGGGGTAAAAACTACTGAATTTGCTGAGTATAGGATTAATATACAGCAATACAATTCAAAAAATATTAATTGATAGTCCTGAAAACTAGATGGATATTTCCCTTTGCCATAGAACTTAAAGTTTAGCATAAATACATGTAATTAGTAACAGGCACCTTAAGTGTTACGAAAGAAGACATATTAAGAAATTCAGTAGTCTCTTTTAAGGTGCTTAACCTAGTACAGGGAGTTAAAGAAATCTTTCCTGAGTGACTATAAGTTACAATGAAACTTAATAAAGCCTGATAGCTTGGTAACAAGCTGTGGTAGAGTACACTCTCTCTAGCACAGTGGTAACCTGTATTTACAAACAGAAAATGAGCAAGCTGAGCAAAGCAAACTTCCTGGCATCAGAAAACCCCACAATAGTGGGCCACACAATAGTGACTAAAAGTCATATTAAATGAATATGATGTTTTCACTCTAGGTGGGGCAAGCCGATAGTAGCCATTACTCATGGACACATCATGTGTCAGATACTTCTTACACCTTAATCCATGTAATCCTAACTGTATCCTGAGAAGATGGCTATGTCATCTCCCAGGAAGACTGATGAATTTTCCCATTGCTGAACAGAATCGGGTAGGGACTCTTTTCAAATACATATCTGAGGTTAAACCTCAGAATATCTTTTATCCCAAATTCTTCTACTAATGCCTTACTGCTGCTTAAATACACATGTAAGGATCTGTTAGGAGTTTAGTGGTTGCTGTAGATGCCCCTTGAGCCTGGCTTCACTGGCCACCTCTGATTTCAGCTGCAGCTGGGTGCTCGGTTCCAGACCACACCAATACTGCACTTCAAGCACCCACATCATACTATGTTTTTCTGCCCTTGGTCTTTCCCTGAAACAATGGGATTTGCTCAGCCTGGGTAATTCTGTGGGTGTTATAGCACCCTCTGAAGTAACTCTTACCCAATGGAAGAGGGTAGTCTGGTTGATGAAGGCCCCCATCTTCTCTCCTTTGAGGGACAAATCTGAGGCACCTTCTGCATATGAGGCACCTTCCTCAGAAGGGCTCCTGGTGGACTGAAACCCAGCTGTCCTCAGAGACGGCCACCTGAATAAGCACACTTCATTTTTCTTTCTCCTTTGTCTCCCTCTCCCCACTCTTTCTGAGATTATTTCCCAAATAAATTACTTTCACCCCACTTATCTCAGGTGTTTTTATCAAGGGAATTTGAACTAAGACAATGGTTTCTAGCATTTAATTTTTAGTAAAAATTTACCACTGCATTCATGTTGGAATCTGTTAGATCTTTAGCTAAAAATAATGTTATATTTTACTGGTATTTTACTATTATATGGGAGTCCTCAGAAATTTCATTTAAAAAGAAAAAAAACAAGAGCAAAACATACATGAAACATGGTATAAAATCTGAAGGAAATTCAACTACTTAGAAAAGTATCATTGGAAATATCTCTTATAGAAACTAAATTTCAGAGTTAAAAATATCAAAGTCCAGATTCTATTAACACTACATACATTTATGAAGTCATCACTGAGTCTGAAAATTATTTGTGCCAATTTCATTGAGTTTGTATAATTGCATTGATATTCATTTGATCATCTCACTGATGTTATAAGATAAAGAGTACCTTCCTATAGCCATTTAAAACCAATCCTCTTGTAAATGACTTTTAAAATATAATTAATGTTATTTAATTTAGTGTTATATACATGGCACCACTGATTTCAAATTTATCTGAAGTAAGTGAAATATCTCTGATCTAGCTTCCTTATAAAATGCTACACAATTTTTCAGAAAATAGTCTCCTCAGCTTTTTTTCTCTCACTCTCATATATTTCAGAAGCAATTGCTGTTGTAAAAGGTTAGTCTTTGAAGAGTTTCTGTTTTTCTGTCTTTAAGTGTCAAATATAGGAATATAGAAAAAGCAAACATCTTGTATTGAACAATCTATCATTCATTGGAAGGTGATAGATGGGGTCAGACTCATTCAGGTAGTAAATTCACATCCATTTTCTCAGAAAGCTTTTTGACATAGTTTTGAAAGTCCTCTCTTGATGTAAAATATCTCCCTCTCCTTGTTGCTCCTCTTTCTCCATTTCCTTCTCCCTGGTGTAGAAGATAGTGAGCTTTCAACTATTCACATTAAAGACCTTTTAAAAAATCAAGCACAGTTGATGTATTCAGTGAAAATCCATGCCTTGAAAATCTAGAACTTTAAAAAAAGTAACCTGTGAGTCTTCTCTTAAAATTCATTAAAATGAGTTGGAGGCAAAGGTAATTATTTGTTTCACACATTGAGAAACAGGTGTAAAGGCTATTTGAAGATGCAAATAAATATGCCAATTAGTGCATTAGGTTTATGTGCAAATGTAGAGTCACTTAATTGCCATGTCTGAGACAATTTGACTTTTTTTATAAAGTAAGTTTTGGAAAATAACACTGCTCATGATTCACGAGTTATGATGATAGAATGCTAATGGGTGAGTAGAAAATGTCTCCACACTGCATCTGCATCTGGACCTTTTGGAGATGCCAAATTGCAATGCCCTGGGTTCTGCCCTCTCAATTAACACTTTGGATTATTGCATGTGCCACCAGGGTCATACACTGCCTGGAGCACAGAGCTAAAGAAAATCGGTTCTGATATAGCCTATATGTGTAGGTGATGGGAAAGACAGAAAATGATGATGTTATATTTTGGAATAATTTAGTAAGGCAGGAAAGCAATGCTTCTCAGATCTGATACCATGATTACATTTCAAGAGAAATAGCAAACTTAAGAAACATTCTTAAGTTTGCTATTCTCTTGATATGCAATCAGGGAAAGAAGGGAAAGGGTTGTCAAGGAGCATGTATAAAGGACCCATGGACAAAGCCAAAGTGGGGAAGGAGTAAGGGTGGAAGCTAGTGATGGTGGGTGGGGCAGGAAAAAATGGTGGTGGGAAAATGGGGACAACTATACTTGAACAACAATAAAAAAGAGAAATTAGTTTACTAGAAAAAGAAGCATTTGTCTTAAATAATCTTGTTAAAGATTAATGTTAAGATGACAGATTTTATTTTCTTTTTAAAATAGTTTCATTAATTTTAATCTATAGAATGGAGGCTAACTTTATGAATTGTGACTTTTGTTAGATCAGGAAAATAATACATGTCCAGCAGAATGAATTTCTATAAAGTAAGCAATATGTAAAACAACTGATTATTTAGAAACATCTTTTGTGTATATAGGTTATGACTTGTGGTAGGAGGTTGGCAATCTAGAAATAGAACCTCTTTTGAAAAATGCTGGTGCTCTCACAATGTAGCACTTGTTTGAATGCCTCTGAACTTTGTTTAGAAGAACAAAACGTTGTCAGGGAAGGCAAAGCCTGTCCTTGCAGTGAGAGGAAAAGCATGACATTCTTACCTGGACAAAGTATATCAGTTTTAAGTGCTGGGTCTACTCAGAGCCTTCTTGCTTTTGTAGCAGATAATTTCAAATAGCTGTGTTTGAAATGTTTTTTGACAATACAGATATTTTGAGGACACAGTTATAAGAGTATAGAACAAAAGAATGTTCTAGTGCAGTTAATGTAATCAGATTCCTCCTGTTCAGGGAACTTTAGAAGCTGACACACCTGCAAGTTGTTACTTGGTCTGTATACAAAACAGTCAGTCAATATTTTAGCAAGATTTACTACTTAATGTGCAGACTGTTTTTTTTTATTAAATGTATTACATAGCATTTCTTTCACTACATGGTGGGAGAAATAAAGTTCAACTCTACTATTGGTTCTACAACCCCTCAAAAAGCTTGCAACCTAGTTGTGAGGACAAAGCATAATCACATTAATAAAATGGAGCAACCGAAAAGTCATAAAACTAAGGGAGCAGGCTGTGTAGCCCACATATGTGGAAAATACAGTTATTTTATATGCAATAAGTATTTTTTTCAGGGCAGCTTTTATCTTATCTTCACATAACTTCTTGATTGAAACAAGGATGATCTCTTTATTCCCACCATCCCTTGACTTTTTAATATTTCTTAAGGAAAAAGTGCTTTTGCTTTACTTTATGTTGATGGCTTGACTGGCCTACTCTTGTGGTTTAATTAATTGTTCATAGCTTAGAATGTTGTTATAGTAAACAATATAGTATAAATCTCTCCTGTTTAACATTTCTTATACATGTATTTTTATTTTTAATTTCTAGTATTGTTTCTCAATCCTCTTCATTTTACATATATGTTTTTGCTTGTTTCTGTTGTCTTAGAGTTAAGTCCATGCTTCCTAAAAAGGAAGTATTTGTTGAGAAGCTAAAAGAGCAGTAACCAAAAGTTTACTGTTGGTTTTACGTTTGGTATCACTGATATACTCCATGAAAGGTTAACAGGTCAGATTTAAAAAGCCATTCAGTCTATGTTAAAACTTTATATAGGGTCTGAATATCTGTAGCATTTATTTGCTATATTCTTGAGTCAAAAGAAAGCATTTTGAGAGACATAACTTTGTTCTGCTGGTATAATAGTCCATTTTGTTAGTCACGGGCTTCCAGCTGCTTCTTAATGAGGTACAAGCATAATTCAGAGAAAAATAGATGAAGAAACCAAGACTCTTAGCAGCAAACAATGTAATAAGAGTTAAGGAGGAAAGAATATGAGCCACAAAAGGACTTTTTACCAGGCTGCCCTGTGGTACACTGATTGCACACAGATGCGAAATGAGACTCATCATTATATTCAAAAGTTACCAACTGTTAAATTGGCAACTTTATAATGGAAAGAGGAAAGTTTAAAATTCTTGCAGCTCTAAATAAAAGTTATCTTTTAATGACGTATGTAACATTTGAACTTTTTTCTTGATAATTAAAATAATTTTTGATGCAAGTTCTTTGAAATGTGATTATTGTTAAGAGTGCTTAAGCCCAATAGATATCTTAGAAATATTGTAAAGTTTCAAATGTTATCAATTGATCGTTTTACTTGAGAAATTCTGGATTTTTTTGGTATGAAATCACTACAGATTAGATTTAACACCAAGCCAATGCCAGATATATTTTAGATGCATATATAATTTGCCAAATAGACAAGCAGACAGAATTCTAATGGACCAGTTGAAGGATGTCTACTCTCCTGAAAGATGCTAATCTATAACTTTGTGGAAGAATTTTTTCTATGATAATCACCCAATGTATTTAGTTCTCTGAATGACAGGATGTAAAGGAATTTGCTGCGTAAAGCATTTGCTATGCAATTAGTAGATTAGCCTTGGACAGGTCAGCCCTGAACAAGTTTAGTGAAATATTATAGAGAGCCAGTCACAGGGATTTGTTTGCCTTTCAAATGACATGATGTTCAGTGGAATTATGAAAAGAAAGAATTTCAGCTGAAATGAAAAGGCATATACACAAAGGAGTGAAATAATATAATCCATTTTTATTGGAAACATATTTTTAAATGCATGAAAGCATCTGATATGCATCGGTTTTCTCAAGAGGCTATGTATTCACTGTGAAAAATGAGTGAGTAACCAATTACAGGTCATCTAAATTATTGAAGTGAGAAATTTGTCATGCTTTTAATAAAAATGTATATAAGTGAAAACAATTTTCATCATATTTGTCATAAGATCCACAGCGTCTCCTACTTGACAGTATCAACATAAATTGAAGTAAAAATATTTTGTTACTACACCATTTCCAAATATTCCCTCACATGAAGTAGCATTTTTTGTAAGTTCTGGTGAGTCCTTTAATTTGTATGCATCCCATTTCTTCTATGCAAAAGACAGACCACTCTGACATGGAATGTCATCCAATTCACTTTTATGCAGATAAGGAGAATTTTACCTTCAGTTTCCAAAATGATGATTGTTCTCGCTTCAAGATCTCTAGGATGAAAATTTGATGAAATAGTAATTTCATTACTTGATCACCCTTGTACAAGATATGTATTTTTTCATCTTTTCATCAAATATTAAAAATCTAAGTTACAGGTTAAATGGTTTTCCTTTAACTCTGAGCATTATGGCTCTAGGTAAAGGCAGCAGAAGCCCCTTGAAACCACTCTCTAAGTTCTGCCTCCCTTCAGGTGCAATACTTCTCTCATGCTGACCATTTTTTTTGTGAAATGGCTCATGTAGTTTCAGTAGATATTAAAAATTCATTCAAGTGGTATCACTGTTTTTCCTTAGAATATGTATAATACATGGAGTCTATGGAAGTGTTCATCCAGAAAGTTAGGTTTAAGAAATGATACAATTTAATTCCTCATTCTGTAATTTTCCTTAGAGATGTTATTCTGATTAATGAGGTAGCTCATTAAAATTGCTGTACATGGTATTTAGACAATTTGGAAATTAGTCAGTACACTATTAGAGTGACTTAGATTTCCTGAGATCTAAGTTTTACTTATGACTCTGATTCTTGAGTGACCTTGAGTAACTGTTGAGATATATGAACTGGAGTAAAGTTATTATATTTAGTTTCTATATTGTTAATGTAATATTAATTGAGACAGTGTGTGTGCATGTGTTCTTTTTGTTTTCATTCAAATACAGTTGTCTCTATTTTCTCCCTAGCATACCCCTGCATCTCACCTGTTCCCATCTCCCACCATTGAACCCACCCCCTTTGGCTTTTTCCATGTGTCCTTTATACATGTTCATTGATGGCCCTTGCCCTATTTTCTCCCATTATCCCTCTCCCCACTCCTCTCTGGTTACTGTCATTTTGTTTTTTATTTCAATGTCTCTGGTTGTAGCTTGATTGCTTGTTTTGTTGACTAGATTCCACTTACAGGTGAGATCATATGGTATTTGTCTTTCACTGCCTGGCTTATTTCACTTACCATAATGCTGTCCAGTTCCATCCATGCTGTCACAAAGGGTAGGCACTCCTTCTTTCTTTTTGCTGTGTAGTATTTTATTGTGTAAATGTACCATAGTTTTTTGATCCACTCATTTACAGATGGGCACTTGGGTTGTTCCCAGCACATGGCTATTGTTAATTGTGTTGCTATGAACATCGGGCTGCATAGGTTCTTTTGAATTGGTGTTTCAGGATTCTTAGGGTATTATGTCAGCAATGGAATTGCCTGGTCAAAAGGCAGTTCCATTTTTATTTTTCTGATGGAATTCCATACTGTTTTCCACAGTGGTTGCACCAGTCTGCATTCCCACCAACAGTGTGATACGGTTCCCTTTTCTCTACAGCCTGGATGAAGAGCACTTGTTTGTTGATTTGGTTATGATGGCCATTCACACCAGTGTGAAGTGGTATCTGATTGTGGTTTTAATTTGCATCTCTCTGATAGCTAGAGACACCCTTTCATATGTCCCTAGGTCCTCTGTATGTCCTCCTTGGAAAAGTGTCTGTTCATGTCCTTTGTCCAATTTTTTTATTGATTTGTTTGTCTTCCTGGAATGAAGTCATGTGATTTCTTTATAAATATATAAGCCAGGTGGTGAACCATGATCTCACCTATTACTGGAACCTAACCAATAAAACAAATAAGCAAGCAAAATATAACCAGAGACATTGAAATAAAGAACAAACTGACAGTAACCGGAGGGCAGGGGGTAGGGATAACAGGGGAAAGAGGGGGAAGAGTTGTCAAGGAAGAAGTGTAACAAACCCATGGACAAAGCCAAAGGTGGGTAGGACTGAGTATGGGAGGTAGGGGTGGTTGGAGTATCAGTGGAGACAACTGTGCTTGAACAATAACAAATAAAAATTTAAAAAAGAAAAGAAATAAAAAAAAACAATGAACAAAGCTAAAATGTTAGAATATCACTAGATATATTGTGGGAATAATGGTGTAGAGAAGAAGAGATGAAAGTGAGGCAACATTAATGAAGCATGTAGATACCTCTACTGAAAATAATTTTGAATAGCAAGCAGGTAGAGAATCTGATCTTCATTCCATATGAACAAGGAACACAGGTCTGACAATAATGATTTGGGTAGATTTGAGAATGCTATTTAATGAGAAACTAAGATTTAACTTTGTCTTTACTTTTCTATTATTCACTGTTGATTTTTTTTGTATTTTCTGAATATTTATGATTTGTTATTACAAGAAATGATTTTCAGCTTTTAGGGCTTGTTAATCTTACTCAAGTCTCCAGAGATAAAATTGTTTTAAACTTTCTTTATGAGTATGGTCTCTGCTATTCTACTTTTTACTTTTTTATTGTACAATTGCAGTTGTCCCCATTTTCCCCCCATTAATCTCTTCTGCCTTACCCACCCCAACCTCTCACCTTAAACCCCTCTCCTGCCCATTTTCTTTGTCTATGGGTTCTTTATACATGTCCCTTCCCCTTTTTAACCCAATTGTCCCCCTTCCCCTGACACCAGGTGACTGTCAGTTTGTTCTTTATTTCCATGTCTCTTGTTCTATTTTGCTTGTTTGTTTGTTTTGTTGATTAGGATCTACTTGTAGATGAAATCATATGGTATTTGTCTTTCACCACCTGGCCTGTTACACTTAGAATAATGCTATCCAGTTCCGTCCATGCTGTCATGAAGAGTAAGAGTCCTTCTTTCTTTCTGCTGGGTAGTATTCCATTGTGTAAATGTATCACAGTTTTTTTAAACAATTTTATTTTTGTTCAAGTACCTTTTTCTGCCTTTCCCCTCACCCCTCCTCACCACTCCAGCCCTCCCCATCTCCCTCCCCTGTTTCCACCCCCCTTGTTATCATCCATGTATCCTTTATAATTGTGTTCTATAATTTATAATTATGTTCCTGCAAACCCTTCACCCTTTTCCCCTGTAATCCCCTTCCCACTCCCCTCTGGTCACTATCAGCCTATTGTCAATTTCAGTGTCTTTGATTATATTTTGTTTGCTTGTTCATTTTGTTGATTAGGTTCATGTTAAAGGTGAGATTATATGGTATTTGTCTTTCACTGCCTGGATTATTTTGCTTAGCATAATGCTTTCCAGTTCCACCCATGCTGTTGCAGTAGGAGCTCCTTCTTCTCTGTACTGTGTAGAATTCCATTATGTAAATGTACCATATTTTTTTGATCCACTCATTTACTGATAGACAATTACATTGCTTCCAGCACTTGGCTATTATTGATTATGCTGCTATGAACATTGGGGTTCATAGGCTCTTTTGGATTGGCATTTCAGGGTTCTTAGGATATAACCCTAGCAGTGGAATTGCTGGGTCAAAAGACAGTTCCATTTTTAGTTTTTTGAGGAAATTCCATACTGTTTTCCATAGTAGTTGCACCAGTCTGCAGTCCCACCAACAGTGCAGTAGGATTCCCTTTTCTCCACCACCTCTCCAACACTTGTTGTTTGTTGGTTTGTTTATGATGGCCATCCTGACTGTGTGAAGTGGTATCTCATTGTGGTTTTAATTTGCATCTCTCTGATGGTTAGTGATACTGAGCATTTTTTCATGTGTCTCTGGACCCTCTGTATGTCCCCCTTGGAGAAGTGTCTGTTTAAGTCCTTTGTCCATTTTTTAATTGGGTTGCTTGTCTCTGTAGAGTGCAGTCATGTGAGTTCTTTATGTATTTTGGAGATTAAACGCTTGTCTGAGGTATCATTGGCAAATATGTTTTCCCAAACGGTTGGTTCTCTTTTCATTTTAACACTGTTTTCTTTAGCCGTGCAGAATCTTTTTATTTTGATGAGATCCCATGTGTTTATTCTTTCCTTTATGTCCCTTGCTCTAAGGGACATATCAGTGAACATATTGCTGCATGGAATATCTGAGATTTTCCTGCCTATGTTCTCTTTTAGGACTTTAATGGCATCACGGCTTATATTTAAATCTTTTATACACCTTGAATTTATTTTTGTGTATGGTGTAAGTTGGTGCTCAAATTTCACTTTTATGCATGTAGCTATCTAGGTCTCCCAATACGATTTGTTGAAGAGGCTATTTTTACTCCATTTTTTGCTGCTGCCCCTTTTGTTGAATATTAATTGACCTTGGAGACTTGGGTTTCTTTCTGGGCTCTCTGTTCTGTTCCATTGGTCCATGTGCCTGTTTTTATGCCAGTACCAGGATGTTTTGATTACAGTGACCTTGTAATACAGTTTGATATCAGGTATTGTGATCACCCCTACTTTGTTCTTCTTTCCCAAAATTGCTGCAGCTATTCAAGGTTGTTTATAGTTCCATACAAATTCTGGAAATGTTTGTTCTATGTCTGTGAAATATACCATGGGTACTTTAGTAGGTATTGCATTGAATCTGTAAATTGCTTTGGATAGTATGGACATTTTGATGATGTTAATTCTTCCAATCCATGAACATGGTACATGTTTCCATTTGTTTGTGTCTCCCTTAATTTCTTTCTTTAGTGTTGTGTAGTTTTCTGAGTATGGGTCTTTTACCTCCTTATTTAGGGTTATTCCTAGGTATTTTATTATTTTTTGTTGCTATATCAAATGAGATTTTATCCTGATTTCTGCTTCTGATGTTTCATGGTTGGTATATAAAAATGCCTTGGATTTCTGAAAATTGACTTGTACCCCACTGTTTTGCCAAATTTATTTATTAGGTTGAGCAACTTTTTAGTGGAGTCTATAGGATTTTCTATGTACACTATCATGTCATCTGCAAACAATGACAGTTTTGCTTCCTCTCTTCCAATTTGTATGCCTTTTATTTCTTTTTCTTGCTAAAACTTCCAGTACTATATTGAATAGAAGTGGTGAAAATGGACAACCTTGTCTTGTTTATGATTTTAGTGGGAAAGATTTTAGTTTTTGTTCATTGAGTATGATGTTGGCTGTAAGTCTCTCATATATGACCTTTATTTTGTTGAGGAATGCTCCGTCTACTCCCACTGTGCTGAGTGTTTTTTATCATAAATGGGTGCTGTACCTTATCAAATGCTTTTTCCACATCTATTGATATGATCATATGATTTTTGTCTTTGCTTTTGTTTATGTGATGCATTGCATTTATTGATTTGTGAATATTGTACCATCCTTGCATCCCTGGGATGAATCCTACTTGGTCATGGTGTATGATCTTTTTAATGTACTGTTGGATGCGGTTTGCCAATATTTTGTTGAGGATTTTAGCATCTATGTTCATCAGCAATATTGGCCTGAAGTTTTCTTTCTTTGTTGTGTCTTTACCTGGTTTTGGGATTAGAATGATTCTGGCTTCTTCCATTTTCTTGGATTTTTTGGAATAGTCTGTGAAGGATAGAGGTTAGCTCTTCCTTAAATGCGTTGTAAAATTCTCCTATGAAACTATCCAGTTGAAAGCTTTGTTGTTTGAGGAGTTTTTTTGATTACTGATTTGACTTCTCCAGCTATTACTGGTCTGTTCAGGCTTTCTGGTTCATCTTCATTCACTTTTGGAAGATTATATCTTTCTTTCTTTTTTTTTTAAGGTTTTATTTGTTTATTTTTAGAGGGGAAGGGAAGGAGATAGACAGAGAGAGAGAAACATCAATGTGCGGTTGCTGGGGGTTATGGCCTGCAACCCAGGCATGTACCCTGGCTGGGAATCAAATCTGGGACACTTTGGTTCCCAGTCTGCACTCAATCCACTGAGCTATGCCAGCCAGGACTGGAAGATTATATTTTTCTATAAATTTGTCCATTTCACCTGGGTTTTCAAATTTCTTGCCATATATAGTTCTTGTAATTTCCTACAATCCTTTGTATTTCTGTGGTATCAGTTGTTATCTCTCCTCTTTCATTTCTAATTGTGTTTATTTGGGTCCTTTCTCTTTTTATTCTTAATGAGTCAGCTTAAAGGCTTGTCGATTTTGTTGATCTTTTCAAAGAACCAGCTCCAGGATTTATTGATCCTTAGAATTGTGCTTTTAGTCTCTATGTCATTTAATTTTGCTCTGATCTTGGTTATTTCCTTCTTTTTACTTGCTGTGGGCTATCCTTGTTGTTCTTTGAGTTCTTGTAGGTGTAGGGTTAGGTTGTTTATTTGAAATGTTTATATTTTTTTTTTTTTAGGTAGGCCTATAGCACTGTGAACTTCCCTCTCAGGGCTGCCTTCACTGTGTCCCATAAATGTTGGCTTGTTGTGAGTTCATTTTCATTTGTTTCCAGAAAATTTTTGATTTCCTCCTTGATCTCATTCTTGACCCATTCATTTTTTAATAGCATGCTATTCAATCTCCATGAGTTTGAGTGTTTTGTTGTTTTTTTCCTTGAGGTTGGTTTCCAGTTTCAGTCCCTTGTGGTCAGAGAAAATGCTTGATAGGATTTCAATTTTCTAGAATTTGTTGAGGCTTGTTTTGTGTCCTATCATGTGATCTATCTTTAAAAATGTTCCATGTGCATTTGAAAAGAATATGTATTTAGTTTCTTTGGGATGAAAGGCTTTATCAGGTAAGTTCATTTGATCTGGGACATTGTTCAGTGCCTCAATACCTTTGTTGATATTTTGCTTGGACGATCTGTCCAGTTTTGACAGTGGAATATTGAAATCTCCTACTATTATTATGCTGTTGTCAATATCTTTCTTGAAGTCCTCCAAGATTTTTTCTTATATATTTGGGTGCTCCTACATTTGGTGCATATGTGTTTATAACTTCTTGATGGATTCTTCCCTTGAGTATTATGAAGTGTCCTTCTGTGTCTCTTTTAATGTCCTTTGTTTTGAAGTCTATTTTGTCTGATGTAAGTATTGCTACCCCAGCTTTTTTTCCTGTTCATTTACTTAGAATGTTTTTTTTTTCCAACCCTTCACTTTCAGTCTGTGTAGGTCTTTTGTTCTGAGGTGGGTCTCTTGTAGGCAACATATGTGTGGTTCATGTTTTCTTATCCATTTAGCTATTTATTCTATGTCTTGATAGGAACATTTAATCCATTTATATTTAAGGTTGTTATTGATAGGTACTTATTCACTGCCATTTTTCATACCTGTGTTTTTCTCTCTCTCTTTTCTTCCTTTTCTTAAAGCAGTTTCTTTAGCATCTCTTGCAGAGCTGGTTTAGTGGAGGTGTATTCTTTTAGAGTTCTTTTGTCTGGGAAGCTCCTTATTTGGTTTTCAATCTTGATGGAGAGCCTTGCTGGGTAAAGTAACCTTGTTTGCAGGACTCTGGTTCTCATTACTTGGAATATGTCTTGCCATTCTCTTCTGGCTTGGAGCATTTCCATTAAAAAGTCAGGCACTAGCCTTCTTGGGGCTCCTTGTATATTACTTCCTGTTTCTCCTTTGCTGCCTTTGAGATTCTCTCTTTGTCTTGGAATTTTTCCATTTTAATTATGATGTGTCTTTAAGTGGGCCTCTTTGGGTTCCTCTTGATTAGGACTCTCTGTGTTTTCTGGATTTGTGTGGCTTTTTCTCTCATCAAATTAGGGAAGATTTCCATCATTAGTTTTTCAAACAGGTTTTCTATCCCTTGCTTTCTTATCCTTCTGGTATCCCTGTTATATGAATATTATTACATTTCATGTTGTCCTGCATTTTCCTCAACCCTTCTTCATTCTTTCTGAGCCTCTTTTCCTTTTCTTGCTCTTTCTAGGTGTTTTTTTTCTACCTTGTCCTCTAGTTTGCTGATCCTATCCTCTTCTTCATCTAGCCTAGTTTTGATTCCTTCTGTGTTCTTCAGTTCAGAAATTTTATTATTCATTTCCTCTTGGCCCTTGTCGATAGTTTCTATTTCCTTTTTCATATCTATATAGTTTTCAGTGAGTTCATTTTAATTTCCCTGCAGTTTTTGGTAATTGTCTGTGAGCTCATTGAGCTTCCTGATATCCATTGCTGTGAACTCAGTATCTGATAGTTGACTTGCCTCTATTTCATTTAGCATTCTCTCTGAGACTTCCTCCTTTCCTTTCATTTGGAGATTGTTTCATTGTCTTCCCATTATTTGTTAGACTCTTCTTGTTAGCCTCTGTTTCTTCAATCGATCTGTTCTGACTCCTTGGGTTTCTGGTGTGAACTGCTATGGTAGAATATCTGTGAGATTCAGTTGTGCAGTCTCATTAATCTCCCGAGCTCACTGATCTTATACTGTTGTTTCTATTGGCTCTCTGTATGTCTTTGGGTTTTGATTGTTGTTGGGTCTTTCTTTGGTGGGTCTTTCTCTCCAGCTGGTTAACTGAGGGTCACTCCATTCACCATGTCTTGTAATCTGTTGTTCATATGTGGACAGGTTGTGTTGAAGCTGATTCTTCTGTGTGTAGAAGGTTTTGAGGCTTCTCTCTTACTCTTGTTCAGTTGTTTGTTCTGGGTAATTTCTTCACTATTTAGTTGTATTTCCAGATTAGTCCTGTATTGAGGTTAGTGTGGCTTCCTCTCCCTCCTTCACCTTCCTATGTTGTTATCTGTTGGTGGTTTCTTTGTTGGTGGGTTTCCTTTTCCAGCAGGTATCCTGGTGTTCACAGCTCCCACCTACTCTTTTTTGTGATCAGTTGGAGGGGGACAGCAAAATGGTTTAAGATAGCAGGAGTGTATTCTATGGTATTTAAAATACCAACCTATAGAGAAGAGATAGGAGATCCTTTGAATATGTATAGTGTTAACCATGATGTTTCATCCAACTAGCCACTTTTTGTAAAGGGTGGGAAAAAGATACGACTCTTATAAGGGGTGGGGAAGGATTATGAGTTGGATCTAGAAAGCAGTGAGCTTGTGTGGGGGTCAGATTATGCAGTAAAGAGTAAAGGATAGAAAATAGGTGTAGTATGTGAGAGAATAGAGTTAACCACCATAGTAATAAAGTTCAGGAAACAGTGAAGTGAGCTAAGATTTGGAAGGGATGCTGTGTAGTATTTGCAATTATGGAACAGCAATTATTTGGAGCAACAGTCATAACAGTCAAACAATGCAACTTAACCAGCCAAGTGAGGAAGACTAAACAGAAAGAAGAGAAATACAGAAATACTAACAAAATAAAAAATGTAAGAATAATGAAAATAATAATACAAATATACAATAACTTGCAAGTTCTCTGGAGTAGCAAAGTGAAATTTGCCTGTTTCATTTGTTGGGATGACCTTTCTTTGGGTCCAACTTTGGTCTTTTCAGAGCTTCAGGTTTTATTGTCCCACTTGTGGGAATAAAAAAAAAAAAGGAAGGATGGAAGGAAGGAAGGAAGAAGGAATACAAAAGAAAGACAGGAAAAAAAGAGGGAATTTTTTAAAAAGTCTTCTGCTGGCTTTAAACCAGCCAAGCCAGTTCTTCTGGTCTTCCTGGCTGCAGCAGGGTGAGGAGCAAGTGGTTTCACTTTTCTCACTTCCTAAGCCACACTCTGCTATTGCCCAGTCCCCAGCCCAGTTCCTCAGTTCGTTCCCCGGTCCCCAGTGCCCTTCTGTGCCCAGTCCTATACCTTCAGTCCACCAGTTGTGCTTTCCTTGAGGTGCACCAATTAGGGACAACTTGAACACCACCTTCTTGATCTTACTGTCCTAGTTGTTAGGGACTCTCAGAGTCCCTTCAGGGTAGTTCATCGCTCCACTGAGTTAAGTCTTTCTAGGGATTGCTAACTCCCTGAACCCTGCAGCTGTCCTCTGTGGGGCATCTCTGCCTTCCTCTTAGAAAACTAGTCTGCCCTGCAGGGCCCTGGGTGCAGGGCCCAGGTGGGAGGGGCTGGGTTGTGGGGCTGCAGGTCTGGGCCTGAGCACTCTGAGGAGCTGCTGGGACTGGACAGGCAGCAGCCGGGCCACGTGGTCAGGTGCGTGCAGTCATAGAAGATGCTTGATATGATTTCAATCTTCAATTCAAAACACTTGTTCTGTACCCTAACATGTGGTCTTTTCTAGAAAATGTTTCTTGAGCTCCTGAAAAAGTGTATATTCTTTTGCTTGGTGTGATATGCTCTGAAAATATCAATGAAATCCATCTAGTCTAAAGTGTCATTTAAAGTTCCTGTTTCCTCATTGAATTTTGGCTTGGAGATCTATTTATGTCAATGGGATGTTAAAATCCCCTACTATCAACAAATTGACAGTAATCAGAGGAGAGGTGGGAAGGGATAATGGAGGAAAAGGGGGGAATGGTTGTCAAGGAACATGTATAAAGGACACATGGACAAAGACAAAGGGTGGTAGGATAGAGGGTGGGAGGAGTGGATGGCTTAGGGGGAGCGATGGGGAGAAAATGGAGACAACTATACTTGAACAAAAATTAATTTTTTTTTATTTTTAGAGAGGGAAGGGAGGGAGAAAGAGACAGAGACAGAAACATCATTGTGTGGTTGCTGGGGGTCATGGCCTGCAACCCAGGCATGTACCCTGTCTGGGAATCGAACCTGCGACACTTTGGTTCGCAGCTCGTTCTCAATCCACTGAGCTATGCCAGCGAGGGCTTGAACAACAATTTTAAAAAAGAGAGAAAAATAAAATAAAATCCAATTATTTAACATAAAAACATCCCCTACTATGACAGTATTACTGTCAATCTCTCCCTTTATGTTTATCAAGATTTACTTTATGTATTTAGCTGCTTTTATGTTGGGTGCTTAAATGTTTATGAGGGTTATATCCTCTTGTTGGACTGGTCTTTTCATCATTATGTAATGTTCTTCTTTACCTCTTATTGTAGTTTTTGTTTGTTTGTTTTAAAGTCTATTTGTCTGCTCTAAGTACTGCTACACCAGCTTTTGTTTTTTGCTTCCATTTGCATCACATATCCTTTTCCATCTATTTATTTTCAGTCTGTGTGTGTCTTTAGTTCTAAGGTGGGTCTCTTGTAGACAGCATATATATAGGTCTTTTTTTTCTTATCTATTCAGCCACCCTATGTCTTTTCTTTGAAGTATTTAATTCATTTACATTTAGAGTGATTATTGATAGGTATATATTTATTAACATTTTATTATGTATAACTATGTTTTTCTGTTTTTTTCTTTTCTTCTTCATCCTCCTCCTTGTCTTCTTCTTCTTCTTCTCCTTCTTTTCATTCTTTCTTCTTCTTTTTGACCCTTTAACATGTCTTATAATACTGGTTTGGTGGTAATAAACTTCTTTAGCTTCTTCTTATCTTAGGAGCTCTTTATTTCTCTTTCAATTTTAAATAATAGCTTTGTTGGGCAAAGTAGTCTTGGTTTAGGTCTTTGCTTTTCATCACCTTGAATATTTTATGCCACTCCCTTCTGGCCTGAAATGTTTCTGTTGAGAAGTCAGCTGACAGTCTTATGGGAGCTCCCAACAAGGTTGGGTATCTGTGGACATCTCCCTTTGTGTATGCTACTTGTGGAGCTAATTAGGTCATGCTTGGGTGTGTTTTGAACCACTTGTAGCTTTGGTTCTGGGGCTTCTAGGGAGGGAAACCAGCGTCCATCAGTGTCAGGTGCTTCCAGTGATGGGCTCTGGGCTACCTTTTTGGAACTACAAAGAAATCCACAGTTTTCAGCTGCCTCTGCTGTGCCTGGGTGTGAATGGAAGGGGTCCAGCTATTCACCAAGGTTAGTTTTCACCAGCTCGAAGCCTGGGAGCAGGTCAAGCAAGGATTTCCAAGCTCTGCTCTTGTTAGCTGCCTGTTAGGCTCAGTTGCTGAACGGGCCCATAGTAGTACATGATTTGCTTACAGGAGGCTCTCAGTGACTCACCAGGTAGAGGACAGTAGTGTTCACCAGACTGATACAGATCTAAACTCAATACCAGTGCTAGGTTTGAGGTCATTTGTCCTTCCTCTGCAGGATCCCAAGAAAAGTGGCTACAAAGATTGTGTGTGCTGGTCCTTTAAGAGGTCACCTGGCTATTTCAGGGGGCTCCAGATGTTATATGAGCACCTCCTCTCCTCTGTTACTTCCACACAGATTAGAGTTTAGATCCCATGCTCCTCAGGGAGGACTTTGACATTTCCGGGATTCTTAGCCACGGCACATGGGCATGGGAACAACCCTCCTAGCCACTCTGCTCTTCCTACCACTGTCAATGCGGCTTCTTTTGTAAATACTTGATTCTAAGACTTATGTTTAGCTAATCTTCAGTTGGTTATTCAGGTCTATTTTTCTAGTTTGGGGCTGGGAGGAGGTGAGTGCAACTCCATTAACTCTGACACTATCATCTGGAAGCTAAAAATATATTTTAAAAATATATTTTAGTATTCTGTCAAATTTACACAAAGAGATTTGACCATTTTATGATATTGCTACAGTGAAAATATGAATACTTTGTATATTTAATACATTTATTTAGGCATAATTTAATTTATATACCGTAAAATCCATGCATTTTAATGATAAAATTTAATAATCTTAGTAACTTTATATTCATAGTTATGCAGTCATCAATGTATTCCAGTTTTAGAACACTTTTATCAACCCCCCAAATTTTCTCACATCAGTTTGCCATTAACTCTGCTCCCATCCTAGCTTGGGTAACTCTTAATCTGATTTCTTTCTCTATATTTGCCTCTTAGGGAAATTTAATAAATATAGAACTGTAAAATATGTAATCATCTGCATTTGAATTCTTTCATTCAGTATAGTATTTTTAGGCTCATCCATATAGTGGCATGATTGATGGCCTCCTCTTTTTTGCCTTTGGGTGCATTCTAAGTCAACCCAAAGGTAATAATTGCCAATAGCAAGATATTTTTGTCACTTCATTTTCAAAACATTACATGTGTATTATACAAAGATTTATTTATGAGCACATTTAAGATTTTGAAATATAACTGAGTCATATTTAGTAATTAAAAGTAATTATAGGCAACAAATACTTGAGACATGCACATCGTGCTATAGATAAGGGGATTACATAGATATTTAAAACATGATATTTTCTAGAAGCTTATTCTATCAAAAAACAAATATGCTAATTCTTGTGCACACCATTTCATATCTATTCATCTCTTCCAATGTAACAAAACACTCTATATTTGTAGATTGAAGCAGGGTTCACAAATTATAGTCCATGGGACAAACCTGGACATATTTTGTGTGACCTTTGTGAGCTAAGAATTATCCTTACATTTTACAGTAATTATTTAAGTGAATAATATGCCACCTGTAGTTTGCTAAGACTAAAATATTTATTATATGATCCTTTACAAAAAAAAGTTCTGTCCCCTGGCTTAAACAATAATCATTATCACCTCTGGAGATTCTGCAGTTGACTGAGTTCAGATGGGTGATTCTTGCTTTGAGTCTTTTATGGTAGTCAGCTCTTGACTGGGATGCAACCATTGTTCATTTACATGGAAGATGATGCTTGCTATTGTCTAGTAAATCAGCTGGAACTGTTTTCCAAAACTTACTCTTGTTCTTTCTATGTGGCCTTACCCTTCTTGTTCTCACATCATGGATTCTGGATGCTTAAGTTGAACATCCCAATGGTAAACATTTTTTAAAATATTTTTTATGGATTATGCTATTTCAGTTTTCCCAATTCCCCCCCTTGTCCCCCCTCCACCCTGCCCCCCCAACCCTCCAGCTTCCCCCCACCATTAGTTCATGTCCATGAGTTGTGCATATAAGTTCTTTGAGCCCTCTGTTTCTCATACCATTTTTATCTCTCCCCATCTATTTTATGACTACTAATTATGCTTCTTCTTCCCTGTACCTTTCCCCCCATTCCTCCCCTTCCCCTCCCCACTGAAATCCCTCTGTGTGATGTCCATTTCTCTGATTCTGTTCCTGTTCTAGTTGTTTGCTTAGTTTTTGTTTTCATTGTTTTTCATTCATTTGTTGATAGTTGTGAGTTTGTTTTCATTTTACTGTTCATATTTTTGATCATCTTTTTCTTACATAAGTCCCTGTAACACTTTCATTTAATAATGACTTGGTGATGATGAACTCCTTTAACTTGACCTTATTTGGGAAGCACTTTATCTGCCCTTCCATTCTAAATGAAAGCTTTGCTGGATAGAGTAATCTTGGATTTAGCTCCTTGCATTTCATGACTTTAAATACTTCTTTCCAGCCCCTTCTTGCCTGCAAGATTTCTTTTGAGAAATCAGCTGATAGCCTTATGGGCACTCTTTTGTGGGTAACTCCTGTCCTCTTGCTTCTTTTAGTATTCTCTGTTTATATTTAGTCCTGGGTAACTTAATGATGATATGCCTTGGTGTGTTCCTCTTCGGGTCCAACTTTTTTGGGACTCTCTGGGCTTCCTGGACTTTCTGGAAGTCTATTTCCTTCACTGGATTGGTGAAGCTTTCCTTCATTATTTGTTCAAATAAGTTTTCAGTTTCTTGCTCTTCCTCTTCTTCTGGCACCCCTATAATTTGGATATTGGAACATTTCAAGTTGTCCCAGAGATTTGTAAGACTCTTCACCTTTTTTGAATTCTTGTTTCTTCATTTTGTTCCTGTTGGATGATTATTTTTTTCTTTTGCTCCAAATCATTGCTTTGAGTCCTGGTTTCCTTCTTGTCACTGTTGGTTCCCTGAATATTTTGCTTCATTTCACTTTGGGTATCCTTCATTTGTTTTTTCATTTCTTGACCAAGCTCGATCAGATCTGTGAGTGTTTTGATTGCCACTGCTTTAAATTCTCCATTAGATATGTTGGCTATCTCCTCTTGGCTTAGGTTGGCTATCTCCTCCTCGCTTAGTTCTCTTCCTGCAGTTTTTCTCTGTTCTTTCATTTGGGCCATATTTCTTTGTCTTGGAACACCTGGTATGCTGTAAGGGTGTTTGGCCTTCGGTATTCACCTGGGCAGGGCAACCGGCTTTGGTGCACTGCAACTACCTGTAGGGGAGGGGCCAGAGAGGGAATAGTGCATCTCATTGCACTTTCCAACAGACTCTTATGTAAGAGGGGAGTTTCTCCCACCATGGCAACCACTGTAGTCCATAGTCAACTCTGAGTCTCAGTTTCACCTTTAGACTACCCTGCCCACCCTGTCCACCTCCTCACTGCAGTTTCTCTGAGTCAACCTGCGTGGTCTGATGGTCTAGTTATTCTGGTTGATTTTTTCTTTTTTTTAATTTTAACCATTGTTCAAGTACAGTTTTCTCCCCCCTACTCCCATTCCAGCCTACCCACCCAACCCTCCCCCCTTCCCCCATTACCCCCCTACCCCTAGTTTTTGTCCATGTGTCCTCCAAATTTGTTCCTGTAATCCCTACCCATTCCCCCCTGAAATTCCCTCTTCTCTCCCCTCTGGTCACTGTCAGACTATCACCTATTTCAGTGTCTTTGGTTATGTTTTGCTAGTTTTTTTTTGTTTTGTTTTGTTGTTTAGATTCCTGTTAAAGGTGATATCATGTGGTATTTGTCTTTCACTGCCTAGCTTGTTTCACCTAGCATAATGCTTTGCAGCTCCATCCATGCTGTTGCAAAGGGTATGAGCTCCTTCTTTCTTTCTGCTGCATAGAATTCCATTGTGTAAATGTACCATAGTTTTTTGATCCATTCATTTACTGATGGGCATCTAGGTTGCTTCCAGCATCTAGCTATTGTAAATTGTGCTGCTATGAACATCAGGGTGCAAAGGTTCTTTTGTATTGGTGTTTTAGTGTTCTTAGGATAGAGTCCCAGCAATGAAATTGCTGGGTCAAAAGGCAGATCCATTTTTAGTTTTCTGAGGAAGTTCCAAACTGCTTTCCATAGTGGTTGTACCAGTCTGCAGTCCCACCAACAGTGCACTAGGGTTCCCTTTTCTCCACAACTTCTCCAACACTTGTTGTTTGTTGCTTTGTTTATGATGGCCATTCTGACTGATGTGAAGTGGTATCTCATTGTGGTTTTAATCTGCATCTCTCTGATGGCTAGCGATATTGAGCATCGCTTCATGTGTCTTTGGATTTTCTGTATGTCCTCCTTGGAGAAGTGTCTGTTCAAGTCCTTTCCCCATTTTTTAATTGGGTTACTTGTCTTCTTAGAGTGGAGTCGTGTAAGTTCTTTATATATTTTGGAGATTAAACCCTTGTCTGAGGTATCATTGGCAAATATGTTTTCCCACACAGTTGGTTCTCTTTTTATTTTGATACTGTTTTCTTTAGCTGTGCAAAAGCTTTTAATTTTGATGAGGTCCCATTTGTTTATTCTTCCCTTTATGTCCCTTGCTCTAGGAGACAAGTCAGTAAAAAAGTTTCTGCGTGAAATATCTGAGGTTTTCCTACCTACGTTCTCTTCTAGGACTTGAATGGTGTCACACTTTATATTTAAGTCTTTCATCCACCTTGAATCTATTTTTGTATAAGGTGTAAGTTGGTGCTCGAGTTTCATTTTTTTGCACGTAGCTGTCCAGTTCTCCCAACACCATTTGTTGAAGAGGCTATTTTTATTCCATTTTATGTTGCTGCTTCCTTTGTCAAATATTAATTGACCGTAGAGGCTTGGTTTATTTCTGGGCTCTCTGTTCTGTTCCATTGGTCTATGTGCCTGTTTTTATGCCAGTACCAGGCTGTTTTGATTACAGTGGCCTTGTAGTATAGTTTAGTGTCACGTACTGTGATTCCTCCTACTTTACTCTTCTTTCTCAAAATTGCAGCAGCTATTCGGGGTCGTTTATGGTTCCATATAAATTGTTGAAGTGTTTGTTCTATGTCTGTGAAATATGCCATTGGTACTTTAATAGGTATTGCATTGAATGTGTAAATTGCTTTTGGTAGTATGGACATTTTAATGATATTAATTCTTCCAATCCATGAACACGGTACATGTTTCCATTTGTTTGTGTCTTCCTTGATTTCTCTCCTCAGTGTTATGTAGTTTTCTGAATACAGGTCTTTTACCTCTTTGGTTAGGTTTATTCCTAGGTATTTTATTTTTCTTTTTGCTATTTCAAATGGGATTTTTTTCTTGATTTCTGCTTCTGCTGTTTCATTGTTGGTGTACAGAAATGCCTTTGATTTCTGGATATTGACTTTGTATCCCGCTGTTTTACTAAATTCATTTATTAGGTCAAGCAGTTTTTTGGTGGAGTCTATAGGATTTTCTATGTACACTATGATGTCATCTGCAAACAGTGACAGTTTTGTTTCCTCCTTTCCGATTTGGATTCCTTTTATTTCGTTTTCTTGTCTGATTGCTGTGGCTAGAACTTCCAGTACTATATTGAATAGAAGTGGTGAAAGTGGACATCCTTGTCTTGTTCCTGTTCTTAGTGGAAAAGATTTTAATTTTTGCCCATTGAGTATAATGTTGGCTGTAGGTTTCTCATATATGGCCTTTATTATGTTGAGGAATGCTCCCTTTATTCCCACTTTACTGAGTGTTTTTATCATAAATGGGTGCTGTACCTTATCAAATGCTTTTTCTGCATCTATTGATATGATCATGTGGTTTTTGTCTTTGCTTTTGTTTATGTGATGTATTACATTTACTGATTTGCGAATATTGTACCATCCTTGCATACCTGGAATGAATCCCACTTGGTCATGGTGTATGATCTTCTTAATGTACTGTTGGATGCAGTTTGCCAGTATCTTGTTGAGGATTTTAGCATCAATGTTCATCAGCGATATTGGCCTGTAGTTTTCTTTCTTTGTTGTGTCTTTATCTGGTTTTGGAATTAAGATGATGTTGGCCTCATAAAAAGAGTTTGGGAGTCTTCAATCTTTTTGGATTTTTTGAAATAGTCTGTGAAGGATAGGTGTTAGTTCTTCCTTAAATGCTTTGTAGAATTCTCCTGTGAAACCATCTGGTCCAGGGCTTTTGTGTGTTGGGAGTTTTTTGATTACTGCTTCAATTTCTTTTGCTGTTATTGGTTTGTTTAGGCTTTCTGCTTCCATTTTTTGAGTTTTGGAAGGTTATATTTTTCTAGAAATTTGTCCATTTCATCTAGGTTTTCAAATTTCTTGGCATACAGCTCTTTGTAGTAATTTGTTACAATCCTTTGTATTTCTGTGGTATCTGTTGTAATCTCTCCTCTTTCATTTCTGATTGTGTTTATTTGGGTTTTCTCTCTTTTTTTCTTGATGAGTCTGCTTAAAGGCTTGTCGATTTTGTTTATCTTTTCAAAGAACCAACTCTTGGATTCATTGACCTTTAGAATTGTGCTTTTAGTCTCTATGTCATTTAATTCTGCTCTGATCTTGGTTATTTCCTTCCTTCTGCTTGCTCTGGGCAGTCTTTGTTGTTGTTCCTCGAGTTCGTGTAGACGTAGGGTTAGGTTGTTTGTTTGAAATGTTTCAAACTTTTTTAGGTGGGCCTGTATCGCTATGAACTTCCCTCTCAGGACTGCCTTGGCTGTGTCCCATAAGTTTTGGGTTGTTGTGAGTTTGTTTTCATTTGTTTCCCAAAACCGTTTGATTTCTTCCCTAATATCATTCTTGACCCATTCATTGTTTAATAGCATGCTGTTTAATCTCCATGAATTTGAGTGTTTTGGGTTTTTTTCCTTGGGGTTGGTTTCTAGTTTCAGTCCCTTGTGATCCAAGAAATTGCTTGGTATGATTTCAATTTTTTTGAAATTGTTGAGGCTTGTTTTGTGTCCTATCATGTGGTCAATCTTTGAAAATGTTCCATGTACATTTGAAAAAAAATGTGTATTTAGCTTCTTTGGGATGGAGGGGTCTGTAAATATCAGTAAAGCCCATTTCATCGAGGGTATTGTTCAATGCCACAATATCTTTGTTGATATTTTGTTTGGAAGATCTGTCCATTTTTGATAGAGGGGTGTTAAAATCCCCCACAATAATTGTGTTGCTGTCCATATCTTTCTTGAAGTCCTCTAAGATTTTCTTTATGTATTTGGGTGCTCCTATGTTGGGTGCATATATATTTACAATATTTATGTCTTCTTGGTGAATTCTTCCCTTGAGTATTATGAAATGACCTTCTGGGTCTCTCTTTATGGACCTTCTTTGGAAGTCTATTTTGTCAGATATGAGTATTGCTACCCCGGCTTTTTTTTCCTGTCCATTTGTTCGGAAAATTTGTTTCCAGCCCTTCACTTTCAACCTGTGCAGATCTTGTATCCTGAGGTGGGTCTCTTGTAGACAGCGTATGTGTGGGTCATGTTTTCTTATCCAATCAGCTATTCTATGTCTTTTGATTGGAACGTTTAATCCATTTACGTTTAAGGTTATTATTGACAGGTACTTATTCATTGCCTTTTATGTACGTGTGATCCTCTCTCACTCTCTCTTTTCCTTTCTTTCCTTAAAGCAGTCCCTTCAGCATCTCTTGCAGAGCTGGTTTAGTGGAGGTGTATTCTTTTAGACTTCTTTTGTCTGAGAAGCTTCTTATTTGGCCTTGTATCTTAATTGAGAGCCTTGCTGGGTAAAGTAGTCGTGGTTGCAGGCCTCTGGTTCTCATTACTTGGATTATTTCTTGCCATTCTCTTCTGGCTTGGAGTGTTTCCATTGAGAAGTCAGCTGTTAGCCTTATTGGGGCCCCCTTGTATGTTACTTCCTTTTTCTCCCTTGCTGCCTTTAAGATTCTCTCTTTGTCTTGAAATTTTGCCATTTTAATTATGATGTGTCTTGAGGTGGGCCTCTTTGGGTTCCTCTTGATTGGGACTCTCTGTGTTTCCTGTATTTGTGTGACTTTTTGTCTCATCAAATTAGGGAAGTTTTCCATCATCACTTGTTCAACTAGGTTTTCTATCCCTTGTTCTTCTTCTTCTCCTTCTGGTATCCCTATTATACGGATATTATTACATTTCATATTGTCTTGCATTTCTCTTAATCCCTCTTCATTTTTTCTGAGCCTCTTTTCCTTTTCTTGCTCTTTCTGGGTGTTTTCTTCTATTTTGTCCTCTAGCTCGCTGATCCGATCTTCTGCTTCATCGATCCTGCTTTTCATTCCTTCTACTGTGTTCTTCAGTTCAGAAATTGTATTCTTCATTTCCTCTTGGCCCTTGTTGAGAGTTTCTATTTCCTTTTTTATGCTGATGTAGTTTTCATTGAGTTCATTGTAGCTTCCCTGTAGTTTCTCATAGCTCATTGTGAGCTCATTGAGCTTCCTGACAATCACTGCTTTGAATTCAATATCTGATAGTTGAATTGCCTCTGTTTCATTTAGCATTCTTTTTGAGGCTTCCTCCTTTCCTTTCATTTGGGGATTATTTCTTTGTCTTCCCATTGTTTGTGAGACTCTTCTTGTTCGCCTCAGCTTCTTATATTGATCTGTTCTGGCTCCCTGGGTTTATGATGTCAACTTCTTTAGTAGAGTAGCAGTGAGTTTCAGTGGTGCTGTTTCCTTGACCCCCTCAAGCTCACTGGTCTTGGGCTGTCGTTTAAGTTGGCTTTGTGTTTGCCTTTGGGTTTTGATTGTTGTTGAGTCTTTCTTTGGTGGTTCCTTCCCACCAGCTGGTTAAATGTGGGTCACTCTGTCCACCACCTTCTGTGTTTTGTTGTGCTGGTGAGGGCAGGTTGTGTTGAAGCTGGTTCTTCTGTGTGTACGCGGTTTAAAGAAATCTTGTTCAGTTGTTTGTATTGGGTACTGTCTCTACTGTTTAGTTGTATTTCCAGATAAGTCCTGGATTGAGGTTTGTGTGGTCACTACTCCCTCCTTCACCTTCTTCTGCTGTTATCTGTTAGTGGTTCCTTTGTTGTTGGGTTTCCTCTTCCAGTGGGTATCCTGGTGTTCACCTCCTCCACCTATTCTTTTTTGTCATCAGATGGAGGGGAAGGCAAAATGGTTTAAGACAGCAAAAGAGAATTCTATGCTATTTACAGTAGTAGCAAGTAGGGAAGATATAGGAGATCCTTTCACTATGTATAGTGTTAACTGTGGTCTTCCACCCAGCTAGCTGATTTTTAGAAAGGATGGAAAGAAGATAAGACTCTTGTTGGGGGAGGAAGGATTGTGAGTTGGATCTATAAAGCAGAGAGGTTGTGGGCGGTCAGATTCCGGGGTAAGGTGAGAGTAAAGGATAGTAAATACGTGTAGTGTGTGAGAGAATAGAGTTAACCACTACAGTAATAGAGTTCAGGAAACTTTGAAATGGGATAAGATCTGGGGGGGGGGGTGTTGTGAAGTAATTACAATTGCATGGAACAGCAGTTATTTACAATAATATTATGACAACATTCATATGGCAGAGTCTATGAGATCTAGGTAACAAGAATAGGGAGTACAGAACATAGAGTAGTATGCTGATGGGACACAGGTGAGTTAATGGACAGTAGATTAGTAATACAGTATAGAAAATGATATCAGGGGAAAGCTGTCAGGTCATACAATAAAACCAGCCTAGCAAAGCAGGCTATATAAAAATAAGAGGGATATAAAAATACTGTTACAAAAAAAGATGTAGGAACACTGAAAAAATAATAATAATACAAATATGCAATAACTTGCAGGTTCTCTGTAATAGCAGAGTGACATTTATCTCACTGTCCCAGCTGTTGTGATGCCCCTTCTTTGGGTTCAACTTTGGTCTTTTCACCGATCCAGGATTTTGTCTCACTTGTAGGTATTTAGGAAAAAATTTTAAAAAGTAAAAAATAGAAAAGGCAGACGAAGGAAGGAAGAAGAGATAAAATTGGAGGACAGGAAGGAGGAAGGAATAAAACAAGAAATCAGGTAAGAGAAGAAAAAGAAATCAAAAGAGAATAAAAACAATAAAACTTAAAAAGTTAAAAATTGTTAAAAAAATAGAATCAAATTAAAAAGTCTCTTGATTTCAAAGTGGCCAAACCGGTTTTTCTGCTCTTGCTGGTTGAGGCAGGCTGAAGGATGATTTGTTTGGCTTTTCTTCCTTGGCCCGTGGAGTTCGCACTGGCTCCTCAGCTTTGGGCCCTGGGTGTGGGAATCAGGTCTTTCCCCAGGGTTACTGCTGTGGGCTGGTGTGCGGGGATGCTCCCCTTGCAGGCGCCGCCCCTGCGCCAGTGCTCCCGTGAGTGGGTGCGGCCCGTCCGCCGCTGGTGTGACCGTGCCTGCGTACTCACAGCTGGGGAGCAGACAGGCCAGAGCCACTGATCACTTCAGGAGAATTCCCCAAACAGTGTCTGTGTCTATTCACTCCTTCCTCTTGAGAAATTCCTCCCGTTCGAGCCCGCCTCTCCCCACAAAGGCCTGGCTTCTCTCACTGCCAAAGCTCCAGCCAGAACAGTGACCGTGGGAGTCCGGGTCTGCTGCACGACTGGGCTCTGGTGTTCACCGCCTCCAAAGCTGCTCACCACCCCGGTGTGTTTGCCAGCACCTGGATTCCTCCCAGAGCCGCTCAGACCTTGCTCGGCTGGGGAGGGAGCAGTTGACCTGGCTCTCTCCCAATAACCCTATGGTAAACCCAGCCGCGGCCCCCGGGCCTGGGGCTACAGCCCCGGGACCACACGCTTGTCCTGGGACCCTACCTTGTTGCAGCACTCCCCTTAGGATCCGTTCTTTGTTCTTTCAGTTCTGCCACAATCCTTGGTCCTCTGTTTTCAAAAATGCTGAAATATGTTGGTTGCTTGCCTTTCTACTCCATAGATCGGTCAGGATTTTCTCCCCTGAGCAGAGGAAAGCCGAATCTGCTCCTTCCTACTCCGACGCCATCTTAGATCCCTGATTTTTTCTTTATTTCCTTGGTTGTCAGAGTTCTGTGCAGTTTCATATTCTGGCTATTTTGGTTATTTATTTGTTTTAGATTGGTTGTTATCCTTCTTTTGGTTGTACAAGGAAGTGAAGGGTTTCTACCTATGCCTCCATCTTGGCTGGAACTCGATCCAATGGTAAACATTTTAAGAGACCTATGCAGAAGATGCAAGTGTTTTTAAAATAATTTCTGCAGCAATCTATTGGATATACAAATCAGCTGAGATTCAGTGTGTAAGGTGTCCATCATACTAGAGAGTAAATACTGGGAGGTGTGATTCACTGGTCGGGGTTAGGGGGTTCTTTGGAGACTAACTTCCACAGTCTCCACTCTGGATTCCAGTGATTCTTCTTCTCTAGTACAAAATACACTCAGCCCCTCCCAAGACTCCCAAAGTTTTATCACACTATGCTGTGAGGATCAGGTTTTGAATCTGGAATTCCATGATCTAAATCAGGTCCAGGTATGGATAGGATTCCTCAAATAAGATGCTTCTTAGTATGAAGATCTGTGGATCAAAGAAACAATTTATCTCCCTCCCACACACACTCGGCATGGGGATGGTTGTTGACCAAATACATTAATGTGATAGGCATGCCCATTTAAAATGGAAAGAAGGCACATAGAAGTCATTGGCCTACAGAAATCTGAAATACAGAAGGTGATAATTCACCTGCTTTGGGTGCAGGAAACATGCTTAGGACCCAGTTGTGCCTCCTGGGACATTTTACTTTTGATTTGGCTTTATCTTAGCTCCAAATTGAGTCATTTCTTATTTTTTATAGAAAATGCCTCATTACCGTGGCTGGGTGGCTCAGTTGGTTGTAACATTGTCTTATACACCAAAAAGTTGTGGGTTTGCTCCCAAGTCCAGGCACATACTTAGTTTGCAGGTTTCATCCCTGGTCAGGGCACAACTGATCAATTGGTTTCTTTCTTACATTAACATTTCTTTCTCTCAATCTCTCTCCCTGCCCCCGCCCCCCATCCCCTTCCTCTCTAAGCATATCTTTAGGTGAGGATTTTTAAAAAAAGCCTCATGTCCTCAACTAAATATATTTTATAGCCTGCATCCTACTCATGGAAATTTGTAGGGCCTGAGACATCTTTTTATTTTAACTGTCCTTTTCAGTACAAGTTGGTATAATTATTTTAAAATTGTATTTGTGTTTATGTATCAAATTATAAGTCTGCTTGATTAGACTAGGGCCATATCCACATTTTTTTTTTCTGAGAGAGTCCCTTTTCTAGCTGGGATCACTCCCACAATTTTTAAGTCTTTATCTAGTAAAGAGGATCTAAAGGGCAACACCTTCAGATTCATAGCTAACATTTTCTTTAGGCAAGAAAATATGAGAAACGTACCATTAAGATCTTGAAAAATATTTTTTCTGAGAGGGTCTAGAAGGCTTCCCCTTATTATTTGTGGAAGTTATTCCTTTTTCTAGCTGAGAAAGCCTATGTGGAATTACCTTAAATCCTCTGAAGCTTTAACAAAGGGTCTTACAGATGCTCTCTCAACCTGAAATTTATCCTGAGGCCATATTTTACAAAAAGCCCTGAATTTTACCTTTTCCCAAATGTCATTTCTTACTTTGAGAAACTTCTTGTGTTGGAATAACTAGGTATAAAAAACAATTTTTTATTTTAGCAAGCATGTCCATGTTCTTTATATTTTTTAAAATCCTGATAAAAATTTTAAGTGTCTTATATAGCTGTACTTTCCATATAATTTTTCATATGCAGCTAAAATGAAATAATCAGTTTGTACTTTTGAGATTCTGCTAGAAAAAATCTCCTGAATTCTATTAAATATCCCATTAGGTAAATTTTTTGATATCACCAACAGTAATGCACCATGGGAAAACTGGTCAGAATAGTCCACCCAGAGGGCAGGCAATAAGGAATGCATATTCCTTAGAAAAGTTAAATATAATATTGAAACTAACTGTCATTCTCCTTTAGAGTATCATCACTGAGCAGCAATTCTGAACAATGTCACTGTGAAAATGCTCCTCTCTTCTGGGTCAGAATACTTCACTACTCTCTTCTGGGGGTGTGTTGGGATGTCACTCTCATGATTGTTATTATGTGGCAAAAAGTATTTTGCAGATGTAATGAGGGTCTCTAATCAGTCAAATGAATCAAAGAGGTGGTATCCTGGGTGGGCCTTACTTAATCAGATGAACTTCTTTATAGGGTTCTAGATGTTAGAAGTAGTCAAAGATGTGCAGTTCTGCTCACCTTGAAGAAACACATTCATAGTGCATGACCTGTGAGAGCCATGTGATTTCAGCTCAGTGAGACTCTGAGCAGAGAGCCAGACATACAGATAATAAATAGGTAGTGTAAATATGTAGATAATAAATAGGTATTGTTTTAAGCCACTAAGTTTGTGATGATTTCTTACACATCAATGGAAATTAATATGTTTGGTTTGCATTTTGTTATGCAGTGGTTTCCTATGGGATAATGGTTAGGAAATACTGAATAATGGCAAGTTTTAAAAATCATTGCAATATAACATAAATAGTTACCAACTATTTGTTAAATATTTCTAAAGTAGGAAAAAGGTACTCTTGGAGATAAATATAAAATTCTTTGGAACCTCAGATGATGAAGTAATTACTTGTCTCTGAAGGTTTTGAAGTAAGCTGCATCATGCTGACATTTGAACTAGGCCTTGAAGTATGAATTATAGCTGGCCAGGCTGACAGAAGAGGAAAGGACATTCTGAAATGAACAACATGAGTTGTCCCCCTGAGTAAATGTTAGATGCTTGGGATTATGAAAGAGAAACAGATTGAACATTAAGGTGAGCTTAATGCACATTTAAGTTTATTGCCAAGAGTCTAATTTTAGAGGATATAATATTTCTTTGAGTTTCTGGATAAAAATAATTTTTTCTTAAAATGTGGAGACCTTTCAGAATAAAACTACTGGGAAATATTAAATTAAATCTCTTGTATTTCTGGACTTTCTTATTTGTTAATATCATCTAAAGTGCCAAGCTGGGACAGGTGAAAGAATTTAGAACTAAATGTAATAAACATTAACTCAGCTACGACAATTGTCTTAATACCAATGTTATTTATATGTAACTTTAAAGAGCTGCTTACTTTATATATATGTATATGCTGTCCCAATAAGAAGTTTTATAAGAAATTATAAGATTTATGGCATATGAAATGCTGGTTTACATTTAGCTGTTACATCAATATTAAACTATATGTTATTTATTCTTTTTAAGATTTTGTTTGTTTATTTTTAGAGAGGAGGGTAGGGAGGGAGAAAGAGAGGGAGAAAATCATTAATGTGTGGTTGACTCTTGTGAACCCCCTACTGGGGATCTGGCCTGCAACCCAGGCATGTACCCTGACTGGGAATCAAAGCAGCAGCCCTTTAGTTAGCAGGCTGGCCCTCAATTCACTGAGCCACACCAGCCAGGGCTATACATATTCTATTTAAACATATGATAACCCATAACAAAATTATTCCGTATTTGAACATCTCTTATGTCAAGTATAAAAGAATGCATTGTTTAGTCAAAATGCACAAGAAAGTCATTTCAGATCAAACAGGAAGTTTGAAGTTCTTCTATTTTTTATTTCATTGTGGATCATTTTAGTGTGAATAGAAGGAAAAACAAACAGCCAAAAAAAAGTTCAGTGACTAAAAGTATAACAAATTCTGGGCATACAACAATACTGAGATACTAATCCAAAAGTAACAAATTATTGTGCTTTTTTCCCCTCTAATTTAACAATGCTGCAGAGATGAGCCCAAGCACTTGTGTAACCAGGGTAAGAAAAGCATGAGTTAGCAATAGTTAAGCTGGAAGAGTAAAGTTTTATAATGTAGGTTCCTAGAGGGGTTTACTGAGCAGAGCTCACATTTTTTGTCCTGTATCCCTTATCTCAATTTTAAATTTGACTGGTTTATACTTAACTATAATGGCTTCTTTTTAGATGAGGAAACTGAGGTTCAGAGAATCTCACATTATCTCATAGTTGGAATGGAACACAGAGGCCATCTAGTACACTCCTCTTTTTGTTTATGTCTCCTGCCAAGCCACAGGAGCCCTGGTGTGACATCTTGTGAATATTGAAAATGTCATTACCTAATAAGGTAGCCTGTCATATATTTAAAGATAGCTTTCATCACTGATGTCCACTGTCTACTTGGCTAATTCTTTGAGTAGGTTAAGGGTTGAATGGGATTAAAGTTTATACCTCATTATTCCCATACTTTTTTCACTTTTCTGTGTGTCTAAGAGAAAATTCAGGATGTGTTAGTAAAAAAGGGCAAGTCATTGTTGCCTTTCAAGCAAATCTTATAAAGTTTTACTGATATTTTTATATTGTTGAATTTTTAAAATGCTATACAAAATGTTTATTCCAGAAATTGCAATAGAAATTATATGTGATACTCAAAGTTATTTTAGTTTATATAATTTTCACAAAGTGGGACTAAAGAAACTTGCAATTTATGGAGAGCATGAAAGGTAATTGAGACAACTTCCTGGAGTAATTGGGCATACTCATACTAGGAAGGAATCAAGGAATTTGTTGCATATAAACCTGTTTTCTATTTGACAACTGTAACATCATGTACTATGTATAGATTGGCTCATGCATTTTTTCACTTTACTATAGTGGTGATTATGAAATTATTTAAATCCTACTAGATAGGGAAACATCCTAACTATAGCTTTCTAAACAGTCCAGGACATATAATACATTTGCAAAGGCATTTTTAGTTAGCATATTATGACAGTCTTAACAGTTGACAGATGTGACTCGCTCCTTTCTTGTCATGGTTTTAAATTGGGAGAGATGTGTTATTGGAGAAGAGAAGTTCTGCCAGCTAATTATCACATTAGATGCTCCATCAGCTTTGCTGGTTTCCTGCAAATAGTATAATTCAGTATATTCAAACTTATTTGGCATAAATAAATGAAGCTGCCTTTTACATTTGAACTGGTATAGGTGAAACATGTTACAATGTGCTATGCCTGAATGTTTATATTCCTCAAAATTCATATGTTGAAACTCTAATGCCAATGAGGTAGTATGAAGAGGTGGGGCCTTTGATAGGTAAATAGGTAATGAGGGCTGAGCATTCATGGATGGGATTAGCTTTCCAATTCTGCCTTGTCAAGATACAATGAGAAATCTACAACCTGGAAGAGGGCCTCTACCTGACCATAATCTCAGACTCTTCAGTTTCTCCAGAACTGGGAGAAATATATTTCTGTTGTTTATAGGGTACTCAGTATGTGCTACCTCTTTATTTAATTCTTTATTTAGTTTTAAATAGCAATGCAAGTATTTCTTTCTCTATGACAAATCAATTACTCCATAATAGTCATTAGGATCCTGATGACTCTTGTTTTTAGCACTTCCTTTAGTTAAAACTTTGCATTTTTATCAGTGATTATTAAATATGTGCCTTTGCTAGTCAACTGTAAACTCCATCAGGAAAGATATTAAGATTTTTCTTCTTTATTATAAATACTTAATGTTCAAGAAATAACTTATGATGTGACTTAATGCTCCTTGTATTTGTTCCACCTGCTTTCATGAGAGTTTATCACTTTGGATTCCATTCCACGTTTATAATTTTGCTTTCAACCCTCTGGTCCTAGTATTCCCTTCTGTTCTCTCTGGCTCTTGAAGCTAAGCATTTTTCTAAGGACTTGATTTAAATTTGTCCAATGCTACTCTATTCTAAGAACTTGTAGACTAGTTTACCCACTAAACCAAAATTCAGAATTTGAACAAAATCTTGTTATTTCTGAGAGCTTCCATTCTCCTTTTTTTTTTAAAGGAAAATCTTGAATACATGTTTTTTACTTAATTTACTTATTTCCTGTTTATTTATTCATGCTTTATCTCCCTGAAACTTTTAGCTCCTGACACTATAAGTGTCCTTAGGAACACTATCAAATATCTGATTAATATTTGAGTTTTCAAATCTAGCACATTTGCTTAATGAACTTTTGAATGTATTGGTGGCTTCTTATCTACCTTCTTCCTCTTGCTCTTTCATTATAACTGCTTTTTCAGCCCTGGCCAGTGTGGCTCAGTTGATCAGAGTGTCCTCCTGCAAATCAAAAGGTCACAGGTTTTATTCCAGATCAGGGCACTTGCCTAGGTAATGGGTTCATTCCCCCGTTGGGGTATATATGAGAGGCAACCAATCAATGTTTCTTTCTTACTTCAATGTTTCTTTACCCCTCTGTCCCTTCTACTCAAGGGTGGCTTGTGCTCAATCCACTGAGCCATACCAGCTAGGGCTAGAAACAAAAATTTTTGTAAACTAGAGACTTCATATGAAACTGAATGGTACATGTTTATTATTTTGTTATTTTTTTGTTTTATTTATTTTAGGTATATTCTTAAGTCTGTGGCTTAATTGAGGAAACAGTACCATGTTCCAGATGTTTTTCAGTATGTTTTGAAAAGACTGGTGTATTACTTATATTTATGACCTGACTCTAGAAGCAAGGCTACTCTTAATAGAATGATATATACTTCTAGGGGGCCTGTGGCCTTCTCTTAGGGCCATGTGAGATAACAGTACCTGCTCTGATCTGTTGCTGCTGTCACACCTGTTGAGACCCTCAGAGTTGTTTCTCTGCAGGGTCAACCAGGATCCTTGGGCACTTGGAGACCCCCAGACTCACTTTCTTCCTCCAGGCTTCTTTGTCAGCAGATACTGTAACCCATAGGAAATAGTGATTAACAGTAATTCTGTTGGGCTAGGGATCCCTTCCTTTTCCCTAAAAGATATGGAAGAGGATTATAGATCTGCACTAACTGTGCAGGGAATCACTCATTTTGAAGATAATAAATTGCCCTGACAAGTTAAGGAACATGAACAGAGGACTCATGTGCACAGACAATGGGGGTGGGAGGTTGACTGTGGAAGTCGGGGGATACAAGGCAAGGGAGAGCAATGGGGAAAAATGTGGGACAACCATAACTGAGCAACAATACAAAATATATTAAACCATTTCAAAATAAAAGAGAAAGAAAAGAAATTGCCCTGGAGATAACAATTTAGTTTTTTAAATATATGTTATTGATTATGATATTATAGTTGTCCCAATTTTTCCCTCTTTGCTCCACTCCACCCAGTACCTCCCATTCCCTCCAATAATCTTGCCCCTTTAGTTCATGTCCATGGGTCATGCATATAACTTCTTTGGCTTCTCCATTTCCTATACTGTTCTTAACATTCCCCTGTCTATTCTGTACCTACCAATCTGTATCTCTTAATCCTTGCACATTCTTTGCCATTCTTCCCCTGCCCCCTCCAAGTGCTCTCCATATCTACGATTCTGTTTCTGTTCTGCTTGTTTGCTTAGTTCATTTTTTAGATTCAATTGTTGATAGTTGTGAATTTATTGCCATTTTCATGATCACAGTTTTGATCTTTTTCTTAAATAATTCCATTTAACAATGGAATTATTTCATGTAATAATGACTTGGTGATGATGAACTCTTTAGTTTTGCCTTGTCTGGGAAGCACTTTGTCTACCCTTTGATTCTAAATGATAGCTTTTCTGGATAGAGTAATAAAGGTTGTAGGTCCTTACTTTTCATTACTTTGAATAGTTCTTGCCAGTCCTTTTTCCCTGAAGTTTCTTTTGAGAAATCAGCTGACAGTCTCATGGGAACTGCTTTGTAGGTAACTATCTACTTTTCTCTTGATGCTTTCAAAATTCTCTCTTTATCTTTAACTTCTAGCATTTTAATTATGATGTGTCTTGGAGTACAATTCTTTGTGTCCATCTTGCTTGGGACTCTCTGTGGTTCCTGGACTTGCATGTCTATTTCCTTCATCAAATTAGGGAAATTTTCTTTCATTATTTTTTCAAATATATTTCCAATTTCTTGCACATTCTCTTCTTTTCATGGCATCCCTATGATGCAAATATTGGTATGCTTGAAGTTGTCCCAAAGGCTTCTTAGTCTATCCTTATTTATTTGACTTTTTTTACTTCTTCCTGTTGTGATTGAATGTTTTGTACTTCCTTATATTCCAAAACAGTGCTTGAATCTTGCCTTCATCCACTTCACTGTTGATTTGCTGTAAATTTTCATTATTTCACTTAGTACACTTCATTTCTGCCTGGCTCTTTTCTATGCTGCTAAAGTTCCCAGTAAGTTCTTTGCACATCCAAATAAGCAGAGTTTTGAAGTCTGCATCTGATAGATTTCTTATCTCCATTTTGTTTAGTTCTTTTTCTAAAGTTTATTTTAGTTCTTTCATTTGAATTGTCTTTCTTTGTCTCCTCATTTTGGCAGCTTCCCTGTGTTTGTTTCTATGTATTAGGTAGAGCTGCTTTGACTCGCTGTCTTAGTAGTATGGCCTATTGTTGAAAAGTGCACCTGTAATTTGGATGAGGTGGAGTCTTAGGTAGTTGCCAGGGCCAAGCAACCCACGTGAGTAAAGTTGACAGAGTCTCAGATATGGTGTTTCCACTCTGTGGCTGTGTGTGGGGGAGGGCTCAGAAAGGGGACTGTGGCTATTGCCTGGCCTCTGGAGTTTTATCTGGGAGAAAGCTGTCCCCTGGTGCTCACCCTGATGACAGACACTTCAGTTTCTGCCTGTGTACCACTGCTGCTGCCCTTCCTGCTGCTGCCTTGATGCTGGAGCCCAGAGGGAGTGAATCTGCATGAATCCTGTCTGTTGCAGGCCCTTTAAGAGAAGACACCTGACAATCCCGCAATTTCTTCTGCCACCCCTACTCCCAGGGGATTTTACAGCCGGAAGTTATGAGGACTTATCTTCCTGGCACTGGAATCCTGGGCTGGGTTGTCTAATGTCCCTTTCTCTTGAGGTATCTCTCCTGGTTTTTATCTACCAGACATGGGTGTGGGACCAACCTCTTCCACACATATACATCTCTGACCCTCCTACCTATCTGGATGAATGTGATTTCTTTAATTCTTTGGTTGTTGAACTTCCATACAGCTTGATTTTCTGATGATTCTGGGTGATATTTGTTTTGTATTCTAATGGTAAATTTTGCTGTGGTTGTGAGAGGAAGCCAGCCATGTTTACCTATGGCAGCAACTCGACCATACAATTCGGTTTTTCATTACCCAAAAAGACTCCCAGTTGTTGAAATCACTGAAATAAATATTCTTCTGGCTTCCTTCAATGAAGCACTATAATCTGGCCTTTATGTATTTTTACAAATTGTTTTCCAGCTTATCTTGATGGTAACCAGCTGATTCAGCAAAGACCATTGCTTCCGTTTCCACAGACATCAACTTTTCTTTCTTGTCTTTTCACTTTTTTTCTTTACACAGGAATGCTTTTATTGTTTCTGAAATTAATATATATTTGACATAAACAGTATCTTAGTTTAAGGTGTATAACATAATGATCTGATGTTGATATTTGTTTTATTGTGAAATGATCACCACAAAAAGTCTACTTAACATTTGTCATCATCCATAGTTACAATCTTTTTTCTTGTGGTGAGAACTTTTAAGATCTATTTTCTTAGCAACTTTCAAATATGCAATACAATGTTAACTATAATACCATGCTTTAATTATACCCCCATATTATTTATTTTGTAACTGAATCTTTGCAGTTTTGACCTCCTTCTTCACTGTGCCCACCACCCCAAACCCTGCCTCTGGCAATCACTTGTTTGTTTGTTTGTTTTTAATCCACCTCCACACGTTGGGGATATTTTCCTCCATTGCTATGAAACCTTTCCTGTTATAGAGGTACACAGTGTTCTCACATTTTCTGAACTCTATAGAATTAATACTCAGCACTATGCCCTTTTGGCACTGAATTGCTTTCCTAATGAGATTATAAAATTCTCAATAGTTTTTATACCTCTTTGTCCCTACCAGTGCCTAGCATGTAGTCTACTCAATACATATTTTTGAATGAATAAACAGAAATTTGGTATAAACTGAGAAAAACAGATACTACTAGGAAAATCTCTGTTAGAAGGTTGATTTGAGCAATTTTGTTAAAAATTAGAAAGCAAGGACTTAATTTTAAAACCAGAGACAAAAAAGACACCTAAAAAAACTATGAGAGAGTTTATCAGTTAATTAAATTCTGAAATTAGTCACTTTTATATGCATGCAATATTCCTGTTCGTATTCTGAGTTCAAGATGAATGCCAATGTTGAATTCAAATAGAGCTTTGGAGAATGAGTAAGTAGCTCAAGGTCAGAAACAGGCTAACCATGCTGCTTGTCTGCTTCCTAGTAAGTATCATGGAAGTTACAGGTATAGATGAAAGGTCACTGCAACATCTCATAATTTGCATTTTTAAGGCATTTGGGAATATGATTCTACAGTTTGATGCCACCTTCTAGACTGATTAAGTTTTTAAAACAGTGAGATTTTATGACCTTGGGAAATGATATCCATTCCTTAAACCACCTCCTAAAGCACAGAAGAATGACATAATAATGCCAATGACATTGAGCATCCTTGTATAATATTGACAGGTTGAAAACAAGATCTAAGTGACAAAAACCTATGAATACATAGATATGACTTTTATTTACTGAGCACTCTATAAGTTAAAAGAATTCATGTTGATTAATTGGTCTAGCATCCAATTTAGTGGTTTTGTCTCTACTCAGGTAATATCATTGAACTATTGAGTCTGTGTTGGGGTGTGTGTGTGTGTGTGTGTGAGTTTGTGTCTGTGGTAATGATGCTGAGACCTGTGGTCTCTGCTCACCACTTGATCAATGTTATGGATGTTTTAGATAAATAGAAATATGGCTCCTCTCCTTTAGGAACACATGACTACAACCCTAACTCGAAATCTTATCTAAACTTAGTAATTGAAACCAATACACTGTTATTTTTTTAAAGCAAAATATTCTGAAACACTGATATGACTGACCACTGTTGGATTTTTAAAATACTTATTATTAATTTTATATTGAATGCACACATAAGGTATCTTGAATTATTATCACATTATTATCTATTTAAAAGGAAAGTAATGATCATGTTATTCTCCCACACTTTGATTCTTACCCTAGGAGGGACTTAATGAAGAAAGCCAGGTCAAACATCTACAACATACAAATTTCAAAATTAATAGTAGGCAATGAACAGAAAACATTGAACTTTCTCCATTTATCTACAGGAGAGAGACTGCTGACCCTTTCTCTATCCTGAGATGGATTGAAAAGAATCCTCTTTTCACTATACCCTTTTGAAACATAAGTGTGTCTTTTGAAGTGTCATAAACTGTGGGTATCTCCTATTTTTATGACTTAGAAATATTTACAAGTTCCAGGTTTATATTTTTTGAAATGTAAATACCTGGAGAGATAGTGCTCATCTCTTTCTGGAATGTTAGGGCTTAGCCTCGTTGAGAACATTTGGTGCTCTTGGACCAGAGCGATTAGTAGACAAGTGGCTGCTGATCTAACCTGTATGGTATGTGAAGAGTAAACTGCTTCTAGGGAAATTGAAAGCATTCATTCCTATGTTACACCATATGTATTTACATGTTTTAGGAGCTTAGGACTTTTCACAAAAGCACTTAAAAAATCTAGGGACATTTTATTTTATAACAGGTTAGATTCGGAGACAGGTGCTTTCTAATATATTAGTGGATTGTCACGATAAGTCTGCATGATAGCTATTACTATGATATTTTGTAAAGCTGAGGAAAATGATTCAGCAGTTTTAATAACTGGCCCAAGATTATACAGCTAGAGTAGTTATTGGTTTAGTAACTATAACATTCTGCCCAGTTCCAAGCCTACCCTCATTCCACTGTGCCAAACTAAAGTAAAAGCTAACAATTTCAAAACATCTCTTGTCCCAATATTTCTTTGACAAATAAAACAAATTTTATTTTATTTGTTATTTTTATTCTATAGAAAGTTAAAATCTAAAGACATATGAATTCATTTTGGTGCCTAGGGTCTGGATCAAATCTGGGAGGAAAAATATAAAACCGACATGAAACTTTTTCTGTAATTTTTAATGAAAAATTTTTGATATTTGAGAGGAGGTCTTTCTGAAAAGAGAAATTATAGTCATTCAGTGTATAATAGTGTTTTTGTCTACAACAGACCACATAAGTCAATGATGGTCCCTTAAGATTATATTAAGTTAAACAATTTTAATCACCTAGAGACATAGTAGCCATCCTAAAGTCATAGTGGGACACATCACTTATGTGTTTATGATGATGGCGTAAACAACCCTGTTGTACAATACATAATACTTGATAATTATAATATATAACTGTGCTATCAGTGTATGTATTTACAACACTATTTATTGTTATTTTAGAGTGTACTATTTTTACTTGTAAAAAAAATGTTGGCTGTAAAGCAGTATGGCAGGTTACACCGGCAGTATTCTCATGAGTCATCTTCTTGATTGCATCATTTTCTCCAGTGCTTGATTCAATCTTGTATCATTTGGTACAGTAACATACTGCACAGGCTTGTCATCTAGGAATAATAGGCTATACCATCTAGCCCAGGTATGTAGTAGGCTATAGCATTAAGGTTTGTATAAGTGCACTCTTTGATATTCACATAATGGCATCGCCTAAGGGGGCATTTCTTAGAACATATTTCATCATTAAGCAGTACACTACTGTACTTCAAAATGTATTATTTTCTGGCACTAGTTACTTCCTCAGATGGACTTATATTCTCTAGCTTTTCAGTGACTTTCTCTTTTTCCAAGTTAACATGAGAAGACCTATTCTGAGAGTCAAGATAAGTGCTGCTAGAAAACTGTACAATAACACATCATAGATCTGAGAGAAGCTTTCCACATATCTGGAGCCTAAGGATAGAATTTAAATAAAGGAAACACACTAAAGCTGGAAAGCTAGATGTTATTGCTATACTGAGGGCATATTTTCAAACTAATGCTGAATGCAAGGCAAGAAATAACATCTTTTTTTTCTTGAAATAAATAATATCTATAACCTAAGCAGAGCATATCAACCAGTAGACTCCTTACTGCCTTGGTATGTATCCCTCACTGCACAACAAAACAAATGAAATTAGTCAAAGCAAGCAAAACAGTGTCTTTTGAGTTATGATTCAAATTTCTCTTGCCTTTTTGAAAAGTGAAGAAAAAGGAGTCCAGTATTCATAAACTAAAACCTCTTCCAATTTAATTTAGAGAATTCTAAGAATATTTTAGGCAATAAATATTATATAATATTTTAATAATATGTCCTCAAAATATTTTATATACTTTTTATATTTTATAGTTTTATATTTCCATAATTGTAAGTAATAGAAAAAAACATTTATTTGTGGAAGGTCAAATAGCTAACATCAGATTCAAAGACCTAGTTGAAGAAAAAAGGAAAGAATAATACGAATTATTCCAGTTAGAGTGGAGATCTTGTTCTTTTTTTCTTAACTTGACATAATTGTTTTTATGAGGGAGAAAGGTGACAATATATGGGCATATGTACATTTTCTGAGGTTCTAAAACATTTATTTGTAAAGCATTTACCAAGATTATTTTATTTTTAGAAAAGTCTACAAATTATAAATAAGGGTTGAGAGAATTGTGTCAAAAAGGACATGGAGAAGTATCTGTTTCTCCTCCAGATATCCTAATAGTGTCCCTGATCACTTTCCAAATCCACTTCATTGTGAAGCTTTTCATCATACAAAGCCCTTTTAGGCCAACCTGCTATGCCTCAAAACTTCTCAGTACCTCACAGATCCACCTGATTTTTATTCCCCAGGCTCAAGTCCTTAGACATATATCCACTTGCCTTTATCAAAGAATATGTTTAAGTTGGTTCATAATTTTCCAGTGTGGTCTTTTAAATTGAAAGTGCCTAAGATGTATTTTCTCTTACATGCTATATAGCTCTACACAAAAACCCAGTGGAACTAAGATGTTATTTGCAGAAAGAATTTTTAATTTTTTAAAATTTTTCAGTTACAGTTTAGAGTCAATAGTATTTTTATTAGTTTCAGGTATGCAGTACTGGTTAGACAATCATACACTTCACAAAGTGTCCCCCTGATTTTTACAGTACCCACTTGGCACCACACATACATTTCTGGAAGTAGAAGATGTAAGTCACTAGCCCTGAATGAAACAAGCTTAAGCAATTCATTTAAATAGAGATGGTTCCCTCACAGATGTTCACAGAGAAGTAGACACTAAATGGAGGAAGGCTTTCACTAAATGTTAAATACATGACTGTCTGTTTGTTCTTGACCTTGGGAAAAATCAGCATGTTATATAGACAAGTAGTTGTTGCTAGGTAGGCATAACATTAAGAGATTTAAAAATACTGTTTGCCTGTATCAGTAGAGTCATTTCTAAAATAACATATACAATAAATATAAGTTAAAGTAGAAGATATAAAATGCTTAAAATCCTATAATAATAGAAAATATAAATGATTTATTCACCAACTCTACTAAATAATAAAGTTAAGAACAGTTTTTACTTTTCCCAAATGAACAGTATCACTACAAGGCACTAAATTACCCAATTACAACTTGTTTAATTTGGCAATTTAAAGGCAAGTGGAACAGAGGAGTGAGAGAAAGGAGCAGTCCCCACAGTATGAGTTAAAACAGATACATCAGACATCAGGGGATCTCGAATAGGTGCTTTTATAGTAGTTACACAAATTGCTTCTCTCATACATCATAAGATTCACTTCCTTTCTTTCAAGGAGCTAAAACACCTTTATTTCTTTCTTTGAAATGTGTAATAAAATATCATGCATAGGAAACCTCTTAAAGACTCAATAAGATTAAAAATATATCGGGATTAAATAGGGTATCAAGATTTCCACTACCAGTATAAAATGTAATTAATTGTACTAAACACAATGAGAAAGAGATTTTATGGATAGATTTTTCTTTCCTCATCTGCACAAGTCACATTGGATTTAATGAAGAGTTTGCACTACATATAAAGCAGGTGAATTTATCTCTTCACATTTTATGTTCTCTACATCTACACCATGAATAATGCTCATTTTTAAATGCTGTATATTACCACCCCTCTCCAGAAACAGGTCTTACCTTCAGCAGTCTTTGAGCCTTACTCTGCCTCTCACTATATTTTTTTCTCCAGTGGGCAGGGTTGTTTTTTTTATGTTCATATTCCTTTCAAAAGCCTACTAATTTTTTGAAGCTAGCTCAGATTGACTTACCTTCTTGGGTTGTGTCATCACCAATTCCAGTGCATCTTGCCCCATCTATTGGTTAGGGAAAAAGTTCCTCTGAGAGGCAGGTGAGTAGTAGGGCATCAAGAAAATCATCTGTCAGATAACCTCTAGTTTGTTGCCTACTTGCTGGCAATCAAAAACACTCTAGAATTCATTAATGACTTCACTTTGTGCTTATTTTCATGATGAAAAAGGAGAGCACACAGCTGAGTGAGGCCAGAACACAAAGGGCTGGTCTGACTACAAAGCTTTGCAAGAAAGACAACTTGTTTCTTTTTAAGATTGATCTCCCTCTGGGTTATTATGGGAAGCAAACACTTGGAAATAAAAGATAAATACTACATAAGAATGTATGAGCAGACACAAAATAAGTGTTTGACTTCGTTTCCCTCCATCCCTTGGTTCCTCTTAAATGCCTTAGTTCTTCATAGAGGTGATTATTGTTCTTAATCTGAAAGTTACTGTAGCCTGTTTCTAATAAGGGGGGGAAAAAGCTAAATTGGAGGTGGAAAGAAATCGGAAGCTTCTTGCCCTTTATGTGGATAGTAAGAGCATCTGCCACTTACTCTAGACTGTATCTACTACCCTATAAAGCAGTTTGCTGCTGAGCCAGTTACTTAACTTTTGTTGTCGAATATTTCTGGTGACAGTATGATTCAGCAACAGCTTTTGCCATGGCTTTCCCAAAACATTTTAACAACATTGATGTTTTGGCATCAACCAAAGTGGAATTTGACAGAAATATCTGAGGATGAATGAATTTACAAATAGCTCTTCTACCTGGAGACGAAGAACAGATACCACCTGTGCCCAGAGATACAAGCATGTTTGTTCTTAGTGAGTTAAATTTTTTTTAAGTAAGGTGAGGCTGAATTTGGCTCAGTAGATTAACATAGTTGTTTTGTCTGTCATTACCTTGCTTATCATATGAATTAATTTTTTTTAGATTTTTATACATTTCCAGAGCATTCTTTGCTTCTTTTAGTTCTGGTCAATTTACCAAATTCTCATTTATTGTTTTCTGCTTTGGTTTTCATTTTTTTATTTCCTCTGATTCCTTCAGGATTTCCTACTTTTTGGTGGTTGTAGAAAATGGCATAGTAAACTGAATTTATTATACCTATTCTTTTCTTCGTTAGCTTGCACATGGCTTGCCGCCCTTGCCTGTTGCAAATACCTTACCATCTGGGACTCCTCGTTCTGTTCTAAGGTCATAGCTTAAAGTAGATATGTAGGGATATTAGACCTCTTAATAATTTTGTGAAATTATGAAATTCTCCTTTTCTAATATAACTTTTCTGATGAAAACTTTGTGTTTTTATTGTCCACTAGATACAACCAAAACACCTTTATTGTACATTCATGATCCTTTACAACCTTGTCCTAATTTGAAATTACCTCTTCTGCAAGCTATTAATCTCACATGTCCAATATCCATGACTTGATTTACATCCTACCACTTAGAAAATTTTTCCTTTTTCTCTCATCTGATATAAATCATAAGCATTCTTTCTTTGTTACTCAAATATTACCTCTTTGATTTTATATTTTAACTCTCTACCTCTTCTGAACTGACTTTTGATTTATAGTCTCTGCTATCCATTTAGTGCTTTTTATAAAGTCTTACTTATAAACTATCTCCACACATCAAATACTTTAAAAATTAGATTGGAAGTGTCATAACAAAAGAAGCCATTCTTTTTTGTATTTATTACTACTCTAATATGGCTTCTCTGACAGTAATTGCTTAGAAAATATTTATTATTTGCTAGACTAATGTGGTAGTTTATACCATGTCGGCTGTAATCTAGTGCAGAAGAGTTCTAGTGGTTCCTAGTCAAAGAATAACTCAGGTAAATGTGTTAAGACCAATCATGTCCATTATGGCACAAAAAGCAAGGGATGCATTCATAGAAGGAGATGGTAATTTACATATTAAATTTTATGTTCAACATGCCACCCATTTCCCTTTATTTTTTGAGATTTATTGATTGATGTCAAGCAGTGACTTTTAAAAAGACAAATATTAGTTTAGCTGGTAGTTTATTGGTGAGTTTTTATTAACCTAATTAGCTAATAATCTGAATATCAAGGCTTTATGAATCATCTATATTTTTGACCAGGACTTACATAGCTTGTAATACCACTCCTCTCCTAATACCACATTATACATATCCACCAAAGTTTAGCTTTATACAACATATAATAGGTCCATCACTATTGCGTAACAAAGAGTGTAGAGGAATATTAAGAAACAAAAGATTGCTTTTTGATGTTTGTCCTTGGATTTTATTCCCATTTTCTTTTTGGTAGGCCTCATCATCTTGTGACCTTTAATATATACCACTAAACTCTAAAAAGTGAGTTATATACAGAATATTTTTTAAAAGCTACTTTCATAGAAATAGTAAATAGAAATGGTGGTTACCAAGGGTTGGGAGGAGAGAGAAATGGGGAGATGTAGATCAGTGTATAAATTTTCATTTGTAAGATGAATAAATTCTAAGGATCTCATATAGAGCATGGTGACTAAAGTTAATAATATAATATTGTATACCTGTAATTTGCTAAGAGTAAATTTTAAACATTCTCACCACACACAGAGAGTTAGTTATATGTGGTGATATATGTGTTAATTTCCTTGATATTGGTAATCTTTTCACAATGTGTATTATATCCACAACATAAGTCATCATGTTGTACCTGTTAAATATGTACAATTATATTTGTCAATTATTCTTCAGTAAAAAAAAACCCAGATTATTTATGAAAAACAAGTTCACTTCTAACTCATAGAAAGTTCATACAATAATTCGGAGATCCAGGCATCTTCTTTCCAGTAATTCTGTCAGCTTCAACATGTAGCTTCTGAGATTACTCTGGATGTTGTCATCAATCAAGCCAGAAAGTCAAAGTCATGTAGCATAGATGACAGAGATTCTTATGGTACTGTTGAGGCAGTGGTATACTTATTTATTCTCGTATGCTTTGGGATAATGCTCTGTCATATGGTTGATCTGAACTATTAATTACAAAGGAATGTAGGGAAAACCTAGGTGTGAGCTGGGTTCCTGTCACATTCACCGAGGTAAACTCTTTTGTTTTATGGGCTTTAAAACTACATAGTTCTAGTTCACCTTGGGACTAAATATGGTATAAAGAAATCCTAAGATTCTGAACATAAATTTAAGATAGTTTTACAGTTGTTTTATATATTTTACCTTTTTTAAAATTAAATATTTTATACTTATTTTGGAATAAAATTAAACTGTCTTTTAAAATTGTATACGAAGGAACTCTTGTGCACTGTTGGTAAGAAGGCAGTTTGGTGTGGCCACTATGGAAAACAGTATGGAGGTTCTACAAAAAATTAAAAATGGGACTGCCTCATGACCCAGAAATTCCACTTCTGAGTATGTATCTAAGGACACCAAAAATAGTAATTCAAAAAGATATATGCACCCATATGTTCATTGCAGTGTTGTTTACACTAGTCAAGATATGGAAGCAACCCAAGTGCCCACCAGCAGAAGAATTGGTAAAAAAAGTGGCAGTACATATATACAATGGAATATTATTCAGCCATAAAAAGAGTGAAAATTTATCATTTGTGACAGCATGGATAGACTTAGAGGGTATTATGCTATGTGAAATAAGTCAAACAGAGAAAGATAAATCCATATGATTTCACTTATACATAGAATCTAAAGAACAAATTAAATGAACAAACAAAATAGAAAGAGAATCCTAGATACAAGGAACAACAGACTGATGGTTGCCAGTAGGGAGGGGAGGTGGGGGTGTGTAAAAATAGTGAGGGGATTAAGAAGTACAAGATGGTTGTTAAAAAATAGTCTTGGGGGTATAAATTTCAGCATAGGAAATATAGTCAATAATATTATAATAACTATGTATGTTGCCAGGTGGGTACTAGATTTGTTAGTGAGGCAGGAGATAGTCAGGAAGGAAGCTCCAGAGGCCCCCCGCAGGGCTAAGGTAGAAAACATCTATACATGACAAAGACCCCCTAAGACGGGTTGTTCCTGTTTTCTGGGATAACTCTGAATCATAGAATGCGCCTGGGCGCTACCCCTGATTCATTAGAATATCATTATAATGAAATAACATTGTGGGACTCCCTTCTCCAGTAGCCAATCAAGAAAATCATGGGAAACCACACATGCGCAGTAGCTTTGAAACCCAACTCCTTGTACCTGCGCAGGAAAAGCCCGCCAAAGACTAGCCAGGCAGCTTCTGCCCTATAAGAATAGAATCCCCCAGCCCACGTGCCCTTTTTTCTCTGCTCAGAGCTGGCCCACTCCAGTGTCCTGTGGAGTGTACTATCACTTAATAAATCTTCCCTCTTTCTTTGTGCTATAAATTTTGTGTGGTCGGTTCAATTCTTTGTCCTCGATCACTAAGAACCTGGTTACCTGTGCACACCTGTGACATTAGGGTGATCACTTTGTAAAGTATATAATTGACTAACCACTCTGTTGTATACTTAAAACTAATACAAGTAATATTAAATCTAAACTTATTGAAAAGTAAAATTTAAAAAATAGACAAAAATTCTTAGCAGAATATTTTAAATTTTCATATATTTCATTAAACACTGTTAAAAATAAAATTATATATGAAAATAGTTACTTTGTACATAAAGAATACAGTAAAATAAATCTTCTGAAGCACTTTAATCTTAATTCTTTGCGTGTTTTTGGTGTTGAAAGTTTAAGAAATTAGCATTTATTAAATATGGAAGTGCTGTAAATGATGAAACCAAGTACACAAAGCTCATTGCTATTTTCTTATAAACATATTTTAATAAATAATAAGTTTCTTTATTACAAAATTGAGAAAAATGCTTTATATAAAGACAGATGTAAATAACACATTTATATTGATATTTATTTAATATTCCTAATACAAAGAACATTTTAAGAGATCTCTTTATCAAAAATATCTCCTAAAATACTAATTAATAAGTAATGAAACAGGAATCTAAGTAGCTAATCTAAAATTTGCATTTTCTCCATTCATAAAGAGAGAAAAAACATCAAAACGTTTTTTTGTTTTATATTCTCATATTTTGCTCTCCACTCCTTCATACATATAAGACAAGTGAATAACCTGTGCAGAAAATGAAAATTGCAAACATATACAATATTTTTTGTTTTCATTCACACAGAAACAAAATTTAAAAATGAAACCTCAAACAAAACAGCAAAAGAGCAGTATATGTACCCCTCATTCTGTGGTACAAGAATGCTAATTATTTTCCTTTGAAAATCTCTGAATTTTTCTAGTGACACTAGGTATAAAAATTACTGGTCACTAAAGTTGTGATTCACCCTGCATTCCTAAAATTACATAGAATGTAGCCTAATTTTCTTTTACTAGTTAACATCTTAAAAATTGTATTTTCGTGTGTGTTTTGTAGAAACTGGGGCATCGTGCTTAAACTTTGAATATTCAAATTTGATGTTCTAATTATACATATTATACAAATAAAAGCTATAGAGACTAAGGTAGAGTGAAGAGAGAAAAGTGACTGAAAATCAAGTCTGTGTGCATTACTGTAAAGATTTTAGCATTAATAACTTTACCTATTAAGTAAAGAAAATATTAAAATGCTGTTTAGATGTTTGAAGAATGTAGCAAGAGTTAGATATCCCCAATAATATTAGCATAAGGCCCCACAGGTTCTAATCATTGAACACTATCTTGTATTTCAACATTCTATAGTTTCATTCCAAATTTCCCCCTGCAATTTGCCTTTTGCATGCCTCACTCTGAGTGGTGTGAAATTACACCCTGCATTTGTTTATGTTTTTTGAATTTTGTAATGAACAATATGTTCTTGGAGAGACAGAAAGAGGAGGGGACCAGGGAGAATAATTTAAAAACAAAAGAAATTCTACTTGCTATTTTATTTAAGGCACTTATGCACCAAGATGAACCTAAAGTGGAAAGTGGAATTTTTGTTGTTAGGGGTGGGGGAAGGGGAGGCTGAGCTGATCAAGGAAAGTGTCAGTTTCATAGGACCCCTATATTGTAAGCATCTTTTAGCCTGAGTGTAATATTAGTGTTTGAGGATTCATGATTGAAATGCTAATGGCATTAAGTGCCAGTCAAAACTTCCATCTGTTGCCAGCTGACAAAACATCTGCTTACCCATTGTTGGAGGAAAAGCTAGTTTTGGTAGTGTTATTGGAGTATAATGACATCTATATTACAGAATTTTTATGTCATGGTCAAAGGGATTACTCATGGTAATTTGATTACATATAACTTAGAAATTAAGGACTGATTTTAGAACATTTACCCTGTGCAAAATGGGATTATACTGGATGCGATATTTATAAATGCTGTGTCATTTTCCCTTTTCCATTGGATGTTTACATAGATCTTCATATTAAATGCGTTCTTTTTGTATTCTTTTCTTTATTTTTCCAAAGAAAACTTGTTATTCTTTTAGCACCATTTGCATGTCCTGTCTCTCCTGCCTTTCCTTGATTTATTTATGATTTCCAGACCCAATCTCTAAGAGTCACAAAGTAATAAGATATAAAATTTATAACCAAAAATATTTCTTAAATTAGAAAAGTATCAAAAAA